>NC_057795.1:641199307-641510268 GCF_018294505.1 Triticum aestivum
CTGTGCCCCCCATGTGACCCAGCGTCCCGCTCCGCCTATAACTAAGCGCCACTCTCTCCTCCCTCTCACTGTCCAGCTCGCTCATTCACCAGCGTCCGACACCCCCCTTCTTCTTTCCTGTTGTCCCAATGGCGTTCAGCGCAAGCTCTAGGCGGAGGAGTAACAATGGCGGCCGGCCGGCGCGCGGGGACCGGAGGAGAGGCCGGCCCCCGCCGCAGAGGTAGGCCCGGCCGGCGGAAGCGGCCGGGTGTCGGGCTCCCACTGCGTGCCGGCGGCAGGCTCCCTCCGGTTCTCTCCGCGAGGAGGAAGGTGGCGTGAGCCAGCGCGCGGGCGCACGCAGGTGGTGCGAGCGAGCTTGCGGGGAATTGAGGCGTCATGGTCCGAGATATATGTATATCTCTATCTCTTTCTAGGTAGTAGTAGTATCTGAAATTATTAGTGGCTGATTCTTAGTAGCAGTAGTACTCTAGTATAGTGCTCCATTTTCTTGCTGTCCCGAGAGATGAACTGAATAACCGTGCTGGAGGTGGCCTCAAGCTAGTAGCAATGCATGTAATCTCTCCTCTCTTTTTCTCATCACTATATATATTTTTCTTGGGCGTTTTTATCATGAATTCTTGCCGTGAGGAATGAGTTGCTTCTATATTTTTGAACAAATTAGTTTAAGCTCGCTGTCTGGACTTTGGACCAAATGCAGTAGAATCTCCGGTTTGGGAGGGGACGCGTGAAATGTTTCCAAACGCCCACATGTTTTCTTGACACGGAGTAGATGATTGGAAGCTCAGCTGAGATGCTCTTGATTTCTCCATGGATGCCAAAGCGCCCTCAGTTTTCTTTTCCTCAAGAAAACGCGACTAGTCAGAGGAGCAGCCGAGGGGCGCCAGTCAGAGGCGCAGAGCCGCTCTGACTGAGGCTTGCAGCCACGCCCGACTGCATCGACGCAGGCAGGCAGCAGGCAATGCGTGCGACGCACTCCATCAGATGCATGCCGCTGTGCTCTCTGCCTGCCTGCCTGCACGACGGACGTAGTCCATGTGCCGGTGCGTAGCGTAGCGTAGATGCTCATCACAGTCCAGCCAGCCAGAGCCAGGCCAGACCCGCTCAGCGTTTGATCGCGCGTGAACGAGCCCATCCCTTCACCCGCGGCGTAGGCGCGTAGCTGAGCCGGGCGTTTTGTCTCGTGCTCATCGATCCTCGCCGGCCGGCGTGGCGTTTTTGTCTCGTGCTCTGGCGCGTCGCGTACAACGGCGGAGTAGACAGGGCTTGGGCTACTGGTGGCTTTGTCGTGCCCGTCCGTGGCCCGGCCGGCTCCCAGCGTTGCACGGAACAGAGTGGACAAGGCGGGCAGCGGAGCAGACAGGGCCTCTGCCGCTAGTGGTGGCTTGTCCTGCCTGCCCGTCCGTGTCCGGCCAGCGCCTCGGCCCGGACGCAGCGTACGTACGTGCTCCGGACGGACGGACGGGCGGGGCGACCACCGTGCTGGCGTGCGCAGGGAATATTCAGCGGCTGCGCAGGGGCGGCATGCATGCGGCGCCTGCGTGCTCTGCGCCCCGCATGCGGGCGGGCACGGCCGAGTAGCCGGTACTCCTCGTCCCGTCCGTCCCGACGGCGCTTTGCGCTTTCGCTTTTCGAGTTCCCGTGACAGCCCCACCGCTGGCTGACTGCTCTCCCCTCCTCGGGGACGGATGGAATGGATGGACGGAGACGGGTGGAAACCGCGGCGGCGGGGCCGCTTGTATCGCTGCTCTTGTTGCTATCCTGTCTGGCCTTTTGGACTGTTCCCGGCGGCTCACCTCACCTCCCTCAGCGGCGTGCGTGCCTCTGCGCTCTCCGCTGCATATGCCCTGCTGCCGCTGTGCCTGCGTGCGTACGCGGCGTGCCCGTGCTACAGGCCGGGATGCCCGGATGGGCGGTCTCCTCCGTGGCTCGTGACCGCTCCGTGCCAGAGCCTCACGGTACAACCACATTCTCAAAATAGGGGAGCGCCTACAAGACAGTCGACTACATTTTTCGAACGGGTCAGTCGATCCTATTTCAACCGTTGGATCAAAATCTGACGCCCCGCATTCGTCTTCAACCTGGCACAGCTTGCTCTTCTTCCTTGCGCATTGTCTCGCCCAACCGCCCCCACGAACCACCGGCCACCACCGCCCATGGCCGGCGGCGCTCCTCTGCTGCCTCACCCTCCCCTCAACCTCATCCCACCGCCATTCTGCCACCCCCTGCAGCCATCCCTCTAGTCCCGGCGATGACCGTTTTTCCTCCGACGAAGCCCCACCACCGCCCCCACCCTGAACCCTGAGATAGATAATGGGGTGATGACGGCGAGCCCCTTCCTTCTCTCCGGCGAGGTCACTCCTTCTCCTTGCTTCTCCTTCTTTCATTCAAAATCGACCGAATCGAATTCGAAATTCAGCCGACTGACATGTAGCTAAACTGTCAAAATAGTCCTCATTTGCCAGGCATTTCAACAAACAGGTTGTGTGCATCGTACACCATTGCGACTCCTTGCTACGTTGTGCACAAGCAATAGCGAAACTACGTCAAATCCTAAGATTGATCACAAAAAATGGCATTACCAAAATGGGCAGTAGCGCGACGCGCGCACACACACAAACGATGCTGCACAAGCACACCTTCGAATCCTCGACACGGACAGGGGCCCTTGCCGTCGGGGATAGAAAGGACTAGTGGCAAGGGCACGAAGGAGCAGTGGGGTGGTGGGGTAGCGAAGCGGCAACGCGGAGAGAGGGTGATGTCATGGATGAACCGGCGGTGAGGCTGCTAGCTCGGCTTCTCGCAACCCATCATGTACAAACTAATTCCACAATGTCTTTTCCTTGACCAAAGATTGAAGCGTCATGTAGTTGATGTTCACATAACACCACTAGAGGAAGAACAACCTAAGATATCATAAAAACAGTAGACAATATTCAACTTCATATTATTACTAGCAACAAGACTTCTCCCATGCTCTCGAGAACTAATGAATCTACTCACAATACATCATATAGATTATGATAAGTGGGTATAAATATATGATGAACAATTTGAACATAACAAATTTTACTAATAAATTTCTTATGCATCAACTACAGTCTACAAGGTGTAATCAACACAAAATAGTACTCTCAACAATCAATCTGAGGTTTGATACAAAGATTGATGAACTAGGGTTAGGAGTTGAGATGGTGTTGCTGAAGATATTGATGAAGATGATGGTCCCGATGATGAACAGAGTGCTGGTGATGACGAGGCTTTGATTCCCACCCTTTCCAAAGAGGTTTCTCTGGCAGAATTGCTCCATGGGACGGAAAAAGTGTCGCGCCTCAGTTCCACCTCGCAGAGAGCGGTGGTAAGTCGGAAGAATTTTCTTTGATTTTTCTAGGGTAAATGAGATTGTATGTCCAAAGAGCGTCGAGAGAGGAGCCATCAGAGGCTCATGCAGCCGCTACTGGAATCGAGGAATTTCTCGTCACCCTCAACCAGACGACAAAGACTTTGTCATCAGCTCATTATCGGCAAAGTATAAATCGGCAAAAAGTAATAGCCGTCAGTTACAACAGTCTTGGCAGGTCCGCCCCCCCCCCCCAGCTGCCTTGTTGTGAGTTTTGTAGGGAGCGGAAGGCAAAAAGCTAAATAAAAATTAAAAGAGCGGTTGTTACTCCTCTCAGGGCAGGGACATCCGCCGTCCACGATGGCATCTCGAGCCCTCCCTTCCAGCGCTTTCCTGGCCACTGGAGCCGCGCTGCGTAATGTCATTGCCGGTGAGATGATACGTCTCTAACATATCTACAGTTTATGAAGTATTCATGCCATGTTTACAATAACTTTATATGGTTTTGCTATGATTTGCATGGAACTAACCCGGACTGACGTTGTTTTCAGCAGAACTACCGTGGTGTTGTTTTTTGTGCAAAAATAAAAGTTCTCCGAATGCAACGAAACTTTTTGACGTTTTTTGAACAAAAGAGGCACTAGAAGGTTCGTGGGAGGACCAGAAGGTAAAGGAGGTGAGCACAAGACACCTGGGCGCGCCAAGAGGCCCAGGCGCGCCCAGGTGGGGTGTGCCCACCTAGAGGCCTACCTTTGCGTGATTCTAATGCTGATAAATTCTATAAAAAGAGAAACGATCAGAAATAGCCCTAGATCAGAAGTTCCGCCGCCGCAAGCCTCTATAACCACGAAAAATCAATCTAGACCCTGTTCCGGCACTCTGCCGGAGGGGGAAATCATCACCGGTGGCCATCTTCATCATCTCGGTGGCCACCATGATGAGGAGGGATAGTCCACCCTCGGGGCTGAGGGTTTATACCAGTAGCTATGTGTTTAATCTCTCTCTCTCTCTCTCTCTCTCTCTCGTGTGTTCTTGAGATGTCACGATCTTGATGTATCGCAGGCTTTGTTAATATAGTTGGATCATATGGTGTATTCCCCTCTCTATCTTGTTGTGAATTGAGTTTTCCCTTTGAGATATCGTTCTTATCGTATTGAATACTATTATGGATTTGCGAACACTCTATGTATGTCTTGCTATGAATATCCATGGTGATAATGGGGTATCATATTGACTCACTTGATATATGTTTTGGCACTCAACTCACGGATTCCCGAGGTGACATTGGAGTAATCTATGCATAGGGGTTGGTGCACATTTTTGCCTTTGTTAGGTAGAAATCTTGGGGCACTCTTTGAGGTTCTTTATGTTGGATTGAGTATTATGGATCTGAAATTATTTGGTGTTATCTTAGTACGAACTCTTGATAGATCGATCGTAAAGGATAACTTGGTGTTATTTTAGTATGAACTCTGGATATATCGATCGAAAAGGATAACTTGGTGTTATTTTAGTACGAACTCTTGGATAGATCGATCGGAAAGAATATCTTCGAGGTGGTTTCGTACCCTACCAATAATTTCTTCTTATATTCTCCACTAGATAGGAACTTTGGAGCGATTCTTTACCGCATGTTCAGGGATGATTATATGATCCAATTATATTAGCATTGTTGAGAGATTGCACTAGCGAAAGTATGGACCCTAGGCCTCATTTTCAAGCATAGCGATACCGTTTGTGCTCCATTTTATCAATTGCTACCTTGCTGTTTTTTATTGTTCCTATCACAAAAATCAATATCTACTATCATTACTAAACTTGTATCACCATCTCTTTGCCGAACTAGTGCACCTATGCAATTTATCATTGTATTTCGTGTGTTCGGGACACAAGAGACTTTTTATTATTTGGTTGCAGGGTTGCTTGAGAAAGACCATCTTCATCCTGCCCTCCCATAGATCGATAAACCTTAGGTCATCCACTTGAGGGAAATTTGCTACAGTCCTACAGAACTCTGCGCTTGGAGGCCCAACACGAGTCTACAAGAACAAGTTGTGTAGTAGACATCATGATACCATGATGCGTCCCTTCTTCTTCCTCTCTTCCCCCCTCTCAATCATCTCTCTCTACTCCATCTCGCATGAACCGCCATGGGTCCGCCCGTTTGCATGGTGATGCCGGTCGGTGCGTGGTGCCAGCCTGGCCACCTGCCCCCTTGAAGATGCATGGAAGGAAGGAGGGAGGGTGGAGAGGTGGCGCGGCGAAGGAGCTCGCCGACTGAAGCCGCGCTAGCGTCGAAGCTCTGGACGAGGACGTGCAGGAGCCAGCCCGTTCCTCCTATGCCTCAGCTGTTCTGTGGATAAGAGAGGTTGCCCTATCTCGTGTGTGCGTGTGTGGATAAGAGAGGATCCCAATCCTGTGCATGTGTGTGTCGATAAGAGAGGTTGTGCTACACTGCCATGTCATCGATCCGTGGGAGGGAGAGCCCAACCATCAAGAAGCAAGCACTACTTTTGCCACATCATTGATCTATGTATTATGATTTCTCTTTGCCCTCACCTCAGTAAAAACAAATGGCAAAGCATGTCTTTGCCGTCAGTCGAATGAAAACATATGACAAAGAGCTATCTTTGTCGTTGGCCAAATGAACATAGACGGTAAAGTCTATCTTTCCCACCAGCTGTTCATTGCCGTCAGTGATTGTCGACAAATTATGTCTTTGTTGTCTGCCCTGAAGAAAAGCTGACGGCAAATAGCGGCACAAACAACAAAATTTAGTATTCCTATAGTGGGCCATGTGGCGAGACCTAGACCCTCCCGCGTGGGCACGAACAACAAATTTTAGTATTCCTATAGTGGGCCATGTGGCACGAACAACAAATTTTAGTTTAAGGGAGAAACGTCATTAGAATTGCATCATAATGTGAAATATATTATTGAAATAGGATAAACTGGAAGAGAAAATAGTGATGCAAAATGGACATATCACCACTCAACAACATATCGTCGGCCAATTTGTTGGCACGAAAAGATTTTTGTGATATGTTTCCCCGCATGCACCCATTGCATAGATAAATTTCAATCGGAAGTCAATCGTGTGAGTAGACCGACTAGAAAAATTAGGTCACACCTTGAGTAAGAGCTCTGGTTTCATTCATTCAAATGAGAGATGTGTTATAAATGACCCATGGAGTGTATTTTACAGTCTTTTAGATTAATAGAAATGTCACCAATATTTGTGGTGCAAAGTAAAAAAAATGATTGTATCTACACATTTTGATCCTTTAAGTGATCGGCGGGTTATATTGCAGGGTGTATAAATTATGGCTCCTATCTAGGCAATGATATGTTGATATGTTGCTGCTTATCTACTTTGAATTTGACTTAACTTGTTTTCTTATTTAACACAATTTTCTATTTATTGTATTGATTCAAATATCACCGCAAGGTAAGATTTCTGATACGTGTTATTTTATTCTCTACAAAAATCTTTAAACTAACACACACAAAACCAATTTTACACGAACTTTACAGTAAAATTTCATACAATATATTCAAAATAAATATATGTGATTGTGAGTAGGAATGTTGCTCTTTTGTAACTATGTTATTCCAGTATATCAAAATTTAAACTAGTTATACATACGTATATCTAACCATATATAAATGATAAAATATTTGAAATGTTGAAATACAAAATATATTAATACAAATACACATGAAAAATATCTCTTAATTTTTAGTCTTATGGGTGTATTTTTGTGGAGAAATTTGACAACCGGAAATACCATCTCTAGTTAATGTCACATATATATACAACATAGCATATATATAACAATTCAATTTAATTATGGGTGGTTGTGTTCATCTTGAGCTCAAATTAAGCTCCAAAATGCATATTTTTCGCAATGTTTTGACAAGTGGGATATGGAGTAAGGAGCATGTGAAGACAACTTTAGTCACGCAAAAAACCCTATGAGGCTAACTTTAGCACCAAGCCAAATACACCATGCCTTTATATGTTAAAAAAATTATACATCATGAACCAACAAGCATAGCCTAGTTGGTTTTCCCTAGATTCTTCTTGGAGGGAGCCAAGATATTTTATGAAGGATATAATCCTAGAATGTTGTATTTCCCCCTTTGTTTTTGCTTCGTCAAATGCGACATAACCATGTTTGCCGAAGGAGGAGTCGATCCAAGGGCCTGAAATGCTCGGATGTGCTGCTTCTTAACCATCAATGTGACATATCGAATGGGTAAGGTTCAAACATATCCTTACATTATTTAGTACATCCTCTATTCGTAAATATAAGACATTCTGAACTGGCAAAACGTCTTATATTTAGGAAACAATATAGTAATTGTTATAGATATAGAGAGAAACAAAGACTAGTGAATGCCGAAAGAATGCAAGAACTTGGCATAATAGATGAGTAGGTGTCATTGTTGGTGAATATACTACATATGAATTATTTTAATTATTTGGCAATGGAATAAGAGAGTTTCAGGTTTTATGAAAGCATCTCTAATACCCGTAAGATAATAGATGGTAAAGTTTGACTTAGGAGTTTAATTTCCTAAAGAAAAAAAAAGAGTTGGCAACTTTTTCCACCTAACATTCGATAGATCTGAAACGGGCTTCCTAAAACTCAGTCCACTGAGATTGAACCAAGTCTTGGTCGAACTTGCAGCATTTTGTCGCATCGTTTTCAACATTTTTCCTACCAGTTGCAACATCCGTCTTGTTGGTTGTAGGATGTCGCCCATCATCGATTGTAGCACGTAATCTAACCAGTCGCAACATTCCTTCAACGACGGTTAACATTTTATAGTAAGAATTGTTGTAGCATAGGTTGTCGTTGCTTGCAATATTGCCGTAACAATTTTTATCGCCATTTGCAACATCCAGCCATGCTGATCATAGCACTATAACTACGCTGATGTCAGTTGACTGAGACTTCGTGAAGTCTCGGGCAACTGAGTTCTAGACGCACCCATATGAAAACAACGTACCCTGCCTTTGAGATTTTGCTTTCTAGTACTAGCATACTGCCATTGCTAAAAAACTTATTTTCCTTTCACCTTCATAGATATATTCTATTTCCTTTCACTAATGTACACTGTGAACCATGGATCCTCCGGCGTGCGCCTACTCGAGAAGTCGATATGAGAAGGAAAAGTTCCATTTTAAACCCTGATCTTGTAGAGGTTCGTTGAATCAAACACTCAAGTCCAAATGGACCAAATCCCTGTCGTTTGCACAATCCCGGTCAAAATCGAACCCTGACATCGTTTGAGGCATAAAAATGTTGACGTGGCAAATGTCAACCAGGATTTGTCTGACTGGTGGGCCAGGGAGCGACAGCATTGACCACGGCGCGTACTCGTCCTTCACGCTGGGCCAGCCGATTTGTTTTTTTTTCCTATTACACTGCTAAAAAAATGTGTGGACCTTTTTACAAAATTTGTGGACCTTTTCAAATCTGTGAATTATTTTTCCAATCCACGTACTCTTTTTCAACTTTTCATTTTTAAAGTCTGTGAACTTTTTATTTGAAAATACGTGAACTTCTTTTCAAAATCATTGAACTTTTTATAAATCCGTGATTTTAAAAAAATTGTCCACTGTTTTTTTCTAAATTGATGACCTCTTTCGAGCTCCGTGAACCTTTTTTAAATTGATGAGGTTTTATCAAAATTGATTAAAAATTTCATATTCATGAACTTTTTTCAGAAATGATGAATTGATTTTCAAAACTGAGGATCTTTTTCCAAATCTGTGATATGTTTGTTCAAAATTGATGAATTTTTTAAACTAAATTCATGATTTTTTAAAAAAATCGTTGTTTTTTTTCCTTGAAACTTCACGAAGCTTTTTTTTTTCAAATTCGAGATTTTTTTCCAAATCCACGAACCTTTTGGCAAATTCATGAACTTTAATTCATTTACCTGAACTTTTTCAAATTTCTACGGATTATTTTCATTTCCCTGAACTAAAACGGTGAAATAGTTATGTTGTCCTAATAGTGCACCACTGAATGAAGATGACCTAGTGGTTAATGGCAACAACCATCAACATAAATGTCTGGGGTTAGTATCTCGCTACTCGCAAATTTATAAATTTTTCTTTGTTTTTCAATTGCGTTTGATGGGCCATCGTACACGTCTAAATTCACTTTTAAAAAAAATTGTTCACTGTTCAAAAAACTTGTTCACAATTTATGAAAATGTTCTCGTTTCAAAAATGAATATTTGATTTTTTTATGATTTCCAAACATTGCTCGTAGTTTTAAGAAATTTTATTCACATTTTTTCCTAGAAATGTTGAAAACCCCCGGATCTGCCGCTTTCTTAGTTGGTACTTTTAAATATAGTGCTGCTTATAAGCTGTACTCAGTCCGTGCCCAGATGGCTAGCAGAGCTAGCAAGCATCGCGGGGTTGGGATTTTTTTTGGGATAATTGGTTTTATGCCCCTAGTTGTGTCCCACTCGACAGGATTGCCCCTAATTTCCAAAAGCCAACGGTTCTGTCCAACCCACTTTGGTCGTCTCGTGCTTTTGCCCTTTGATCATTTCACGTTCACTTTGAAAACTTCATAACTGAAATGGACTTTATTTGTTAGCTGATGATTGAGAGAAGAGGAATTTGTTTGATGAATGATCAAAGGAGGGGAGACGTGCAATTCACTTTCCCAATTGCTATGCAATGCTTGAGTTTAGTTTTTGGCTGGAAAGAAAGAAAGAAACCAGAAATGCTCCAACAGACAGACGGACAGCGAGGATGGAAGGAAGGGAATGAGGTGGTCCGTGCGTGTGCGTGGGGCCATCCACCTGGACCCGACCCGACCCGACCGAGTGTCCAACTACCACCACTACCATCAATCCTGCCTGCCAATAATCTAGTGGTAGCATTTCTACAATTATTATTAAGTAAGGCACTTTTTTTGTCAACGTATTAAGTAAGGTACTTGTATGTTCAGAAAATGTTGTGGGCACTTGTATAATTATGCACCTAGTTATCTAAATCGAGTTTCAATTTGTGTGTCTCAAATGAGTATTTCTACAAATTTGAGCTTTTGACTAGTTGAGAATTTGAGACAAGGGCTAGGTGTAAAAAGCTTTAATTCCTCAAAATTTGACTACTTGAGTTTTTTTTTTAATTTTGAACTTGTTGCACACTTTACTCAATTCAAATAATTGTTACATCGCTAACAATTACTGCTAGGAAAATGCAGAGGCTCATCATCCCAAGAAATTACAAGATCTTTTTTTGAGGATAAGGGAGACCTTCATTTATATCAATACACCTAGGTTACAATCAGAAGCAATTGCACGTTTCAAAACTTGTGGCACATCAGCTAACAAAAAGAAAATCCATGCTGTTCAGGGATTTGGATTTGAGGGTTTTATTTGCCAAACCTTTACAAGTTCAGGGTTTAAAATGAACTTTTTCCTGGTACACACCATCCATGCTGTTGGTGGTAATCTGCTGCTACGGCTTTTGCTGCATGCGGTGGTCGACGGTTCCGTCCCCTGTAAGTTTACGCATGGCGCGACAAAGCGCAAACTAGGCGCGTAGGTAGGTAGGTTCAGTGCCGGAGCGTGCATGGGGTGCACAGTGTATCCTCCTCCTACCCAGAAAGATCGTGCGTGCATGGCCGCAGATCCGCTGGAGCGAGATGGCCGGCACATGCACGGAAAGGTGACAGAGGTCAATGGCTTGTAGGGACAAGGGGCGCAGTGCAAGGCCATTAATGGGAACAGGAGGTAGGGCTAGACACACAGGTGCCGCCACAAAGGCGCAGCAGTTGCATGCGTGGGCAGATGGGCTGCCGTCTCCGCCGCGTCTGTAGGAGCCAGCGGCAGGAGGAGGAGGCAGCGGCCACGCGACGTTGCCTGGTCTCCGTTGAGCACCGCTGCATGCGTCCCATGCAAAGGGGATGGAAAGAGCCCGGCCTTTGACCTGGCAGGACATGCAAATTGCTTAATTTTTCCGTGTCACATCAGAAGCTCAGCCGAAGACGCCTCGCGTACACACAGAGCCGAGGAGCTGGCAATTCCATTTTGCTGGTGAAATAGGCTGTTATGTTAATGAAGGCCAACCCCAACCACGGGTCAGGAAAAGCAGGGGAAGGAGGCAGTGGCAGGCAGCCTGCAAGGACGGGACGTCGCTGCGGCCCGTTGCAGCGCGGACAAGACGTGAGATGCTGGACAGGAGGCTCACAGTCGCAGCAACTGCAGCAGCGTCGCCGCGCCCGCGCGCACGCCTTCCATTTAAGTGGCGCGGCGGCCGCCGCGAGACGGGGTTCCGGCACGCTGCGGTGCGGCGGAATTGATGGCCGGGTCGTCGGCACGCTGTCGCCTACGACGTGAGGGCCGCCGCCTCGATCGAACGCGAACAGTTCACGTCCACGTTGCCGGCGCCACCGGCCGGGTGTCGCGGGGCAATCCATTCAAACGAACAATCGTACGTCCTGGACCCACAATTTAGCCACAATAACACAAGTCGTATATCCTAACAATACTCTTCAAATAAATGTCCTAAAAATCACCATTTAAAACTTCAAATGCTACAGCATTTTCAATGGCATAATTTTTATGATATACTAGTACAGTTTGTATTACATTTTTCTGCGGGGGAGTTTGATGATCTAAAGATACGCGTGAGCCTTTTGAACTACGGTAGCTGTTGGATCTTGTGCTGGATTTGATCATCGCCCAATGGCCCTTGCAACATCTGTTGTTATAGGTTGCAGCATGTCGTCGCAAAGGTCACAACGCCCGTCCTTGTCGGTCGCAACACATCATTCTACCAGTCGCATCATACGGCATTGTTGCTTGCAGCATGTAGTCATACAAGTTGAAAACTTGCAGGGTCTATTGTTGTTGCTTGCATCACATTTCGCAACATCCGTTGTCACCGTTCGTGGTACTTTATTTGCATCATCTGGTTATCCCCCTCGTAGCACCACAACTATCCCGATGTAACATGATTGACTGAGTTCCTTCAGAAATCATAATGGCATTACTTGCACATTTTGATTTAGAGTTACATCAAATGGATGTAAAGACGACATTTATGTACGGGGATTTAAAAGAAAAACTTTACATGAGACAACCCAAGGGTTTTATCATGGAAGGCAAGGAAGATATGGGAGCACGCCTGAAGAAATCCATTTATGATTAAGACAAGCCTCTAGACAGTGGTATCTAAAGTTTAATGAAACAATTAAAATTTTTGGATTTAAAGAGAATATTGAGGATAACTGCATCTATGCTAAGTAGACCTAGCCATGGGAAGCCCGGCCCGACGCTGCCCCCGGGCCGGGCTC
Organism: Triticum aestivum; assembly: GCF_018294505.1. NCBI lineage: Eukaryota > Viridiplantae > Streptophyta > Magnoliopsida > Poales > Poaceae > Triticum > Triticum aestivum. Next base: position 641,211,980 of record NC_057795.1, read on the forward strand.
GGGCCTAGATTTTGAGCCCGAAGGCCGGGCCAGGCCCGTCGTTTTCACGTTTTTCTAAAGGTCGGGCCAGACCGGCCCGAAGCCCGACGGGCTTTTACGTGTTCGGGCCGGGCTCGGGCCCAGAAAACAGGCCCGATGGCCGGGCCGGGCCGGGCCCGGGCCTGGGTTTTTTGCGTCGGGCTTGGCTAGGCCTGGCCCGAGGTTTGGCCAGGTATAATGCTAAGTTTAAAAATGGTAAATATATTTTCATAATCTTGTATGTGGATGATATCTTGTTTGCTAGCAGTGATGTTAGTCTGCTACAAGAAACAAAGAAGTTCTTGTCCTCAAATTTTGATATAACAGATCTTGGTGAAGCATCCTATGTTTTGGGCATAGAAATTCACCGAGAGGAAAAATGGAGTTTTAGGACTATCGCAGAAGGCATATTTATAAAAGGTTCTTAAAAGTATAATTGCATGCAAGTAAAGCCACACCTGCTCCTATATTCAAGGGCGATAGTTTTGGAAAATTTCAATGTCCCTAGAACCAGTACGAGATCGATCAAATGAAAGCAATACCATATGCTTCGGCTATTGGAAGCTTACGGTATGCCCAAGTGTGCACTTGCCCTGACTTAGCCTTTATCACTGGGGTACTCGGTAGATATAAAGACAATGAATGCATAGAGCACTGGAAGATGGTAAAGAAAGCATTGTGTTATGCGCAAGGCACGAAAGACCTCATGCTAACATACAGGAGATCTGAATCCCTAGAGATAAGAGGGTATCCAGACGCAGATTTTGCGGGAGACAGAGATGAAAGAAAATCCACGTCTGGATACGTGTTCACTCTCGCTGGAGGGCTATTTCGTGGAGAATCTCCAAACAGTCAATAGTTGCATCGTCCACGATGTATGCAGAATTTATAGCCTGTTATGAGGCCACGGGGCAGGCGATATGGTTAAAGAAATTTATACCCGACTTAAAAGTGGTAGATTGCATTCACAAACCACTAAAGATGTACTGTGACAACCAGCCCGTAGTATTCTATGCTCACAACAACAAGTCAAGTAATGCTGCCAAAACAATAGAGATAAGGTATTATGTTGTGAAAGATAAAATCCAGGATCACACTATAAGTCTCGAGCAGATAAGGACAAAGGATATGCTTGCGGATCCGCTTAGGAAAGGCTTACCACCAATGTGTTCAAGGAACACTTAGCCAGCATGAGTTTAAGGGAAAGCCTATGATTCCTGGATCATGAGAGGCCCAAAAGGAATAAAATTGTTTCAAAATAGAGAGGTATGTTGTAGCTGTCTGATTCTATCGGCAATTGAGTTATGACGATGAAACATGCTCTATGTATTGATCTATGATGAAAGGAGTAAAATAAAAAGTATATGGTTAAAAGTAAAGTTGAGATCTACGGGGAGAATGTTAGGTTGATCTCCTCCCTATCGAGCCCAACGGCTCGACGGGCCCCTGACTCGCGCCCTGATCGGGGGCGCCCAACCTTCTCTAGTTGGTGGGCCCCTGTTGCGCTGCGCAATATAAAGAGGTGGGGGGCCGGGGCAACATGAGGTTCGTCGCGCAACCACCAACCCCACCAACATCCCCCACCGATCTAGGGTTCACGCAATAGCGACGGGAAGCTCCACCGCCACCACTGTCCACTCTGCCATCACCGACGTAGCCATCCACCATGGCCACCTCAGCTGGTTCATCGACTCAAGGCGAAGATAGGACTACCGGAAATCACTAGCCTACTCCAATCCACATATCTATCAGATAGGTCGGGTCGTTCCAACCTGGAATTTGCAGGAGTAGAGAAACTAGGTTTTCTGTGAGATTAATTATTTAATGTATTGTTTGATGGGGAAGAATCTTTGATTTCAAGAGCTGATCAACCTCCCAAAGAAACAACTGGGCGCACAACGAGATCAACTATTTTTCACATAAAGCAGAAGAACAAAGATGGGTTGGAGAAATTTGGGAATACTAGAAATTGTTGAACAAGCTATGGAGGTGCAGCGATCAGGTTCGGTGGTCCTGGAAAATTTACTTTTGATGGATGATCGTCTGCTTGTTCTGAAGCCGAGCTTAGATATCAAACATGCGACTGCGATGGGGGGATAGTATCTCTGGTGGATCCGTCGTGAATTTACACAGGATGGTTCACCTCCACCTCCCTCCAGATGGTCTATGTCAGTGATGGCAATTGCAAACAATTTCCAGGAAACAAATCAAAAAACCCGAGAGAACCATATCCAGAGATATCTGAAGCCTGATCCGAAGTTTGTAAAAGTTAATGTCAATGCGGCCTTCTTTGAGAATGAGAGGGTGGGGGCAACAGCCGCAGTAATCCGAGATCATAAAGGTAATTTCTTGGCAGCCCAATGTAAATTCTTATCCCATGCTGCAGATGTGGTAACCTCTAAAGCTCAAACAATGAGGGATGGACTTGTGTTGGCAAATTCTTTGGGGTTTCCTAGAGTGGAAGCCGAATCAGACTCGACAACGGTGATTGAACAATGCTCGGGCTAAACCAGATGGTGGGATGCAGCCGCAGTCATCTTCGCGGAATGTGTGGAAGTTTCATCGCTTATTGGGAAGGTTAGCTTCAAGCATTGTGGTCGTGATTCGAACCAAGTAGCTCATGTGCTAGCAAATTATTGTTATTGTAAGAAGATTAGTAGGAGTTGGGTTAACGAACCTCCAGACTGTGTTATTCCCAATCTCTTGGATGGTGTAATCCCTTTTTAAGTCGTAATAAAGCTAGCCATGAAGGCCTTCTCTCAAAAAAATGATGGGTTGGAGAGTACGGGTACATACTTGCACAGGAGTAGCGAGTTTCGTGCAGTCGTCTTCATGGATTGCCGTCGACGAAGATCAAGAAGGACCAAGGGGAGTCGAACATGGCGCCTGGCAAGATGTCAATGTCTTCGCCGGAGACGGCGGTGGTTCCATTTCGCGTTGGAGCTCCAATACACTTTGCGCTATCTGAATAAGTTCTGTTTGCTAATTAAAACTGCACCGAGGTCGTTGTAGTATAGTGGTAAGTATTCCCGCCTGTCACCCGGGTGACCCGGGTTCGAACCCCGGCAACGGCGCTGACTTTGTTTTCTATTTTTTTTTGGCAAATCATGTTAGGCACCTGCACGCTGCACTACTTACAGCTCGTCAGTACGCAAAACGGACAGATTTTAGCAGATGCAGGAGTTACCGATGGGAGCAACAAAGCCAACCAATATTTGTCCAACACCTCAAATAAGAAAAGCAATATTCGTACATAATTAACATCGTCAGGTTTACTCTTGATGGAAATACTACGATTCAACATTATGGTGGCACATAATAACATTAACAATAAACCATACCATGTACTAGACGAAATACAGCCTGATGAAAAAAATTCTCTCATACGTATAGATGATGATAAACCACACCGTAGGAATCTAGCACTGGCCGCTGCCAGTATGACATCGACTACATGGCCCGAGCACCTTGAATGCAACACTTGAGGGAACTCGTGTCGCGATGCATCTACCCGCGATCTCCACGGCTCTATGCGCTTTCGCGATAGTTGTATTGCTCATCTGCCAGCACCGGACAATCTTGCTTGAGGCGAGGCATTTGCTGTTAGCACCAAATGCTCTGTCATAGCCGTAGGTCGTGTCCAACGTCAGGCGCTCGAGCGAAGGTGCACTCTCGAGGATGTGAATCGTGAGATCAACCAAGCTGTCGGATGGACAAAAGCCTGTTATCATCACCTGCCTGAGACGTTCGTGCCGACACTCTGGACGTCTTAGATAATTGTCGCCGTCCTCTCCAAGAACATCATGCGAAGCGGAATCATTGCGTACTTGCTTATACATATGTAGCATCAAATATAAATGTCATTGTTCTAACAAGTCATAGCCAAGTCTAATATACAAGATAGAGGCATAAATTGCTTTGAAAGGTATGTATAGCGACTTACACGGAGGACGAAAGAATCCAAGGATGGAGAAGCATCAAGAAAAGAAACTAGAGAGACAGGATGTAACGACGCTGGGAGAAGGCCGCTATTGACTCCACGAAATCGATTTCCAAGTTCTTGAGGTGGGGGAACTTGGAAGGTAGCATTGGAATGCTGACACTCTAAATAAGGACAGACCACAAGATTAAGCATGTGTTTTTCCAGCATAATTAAAGTGCATATCATCGTGACTATACATACTACTAGAACACATACCTCGGCAAGAGAGTGCATGGTAAGCGTCTCAACATTTCCTGCGATGAATGGAAGTCTGGCGCGAGCATCAGAGAGAAGAATAAATGACAAATATACATCCTTAAGTTGAGAAGAGTTTCTAACAGAGATTTCTATCAAGGTCACACCACCACAAATACGACGAAAAGAACAGAGATTTGGAGCATTGATCTCCACCCGCATCTTCTTGGTTCCTACTATATTTAGGAAATTGAGTTTCTGCAATGTACAAGGTATCCGCAAGCAAATTATCTCACTGCAATAGAAGAATTCAAGCCGTTCCAGGGCTGAGGATTTTGAGAGCAACAACCCTAATCCTTCTTCTGTAATGTTGACATGAGACAGTAGTAAACTTGTCAATCTTCTCAAGAGGCCAAGTGTCGACATGGGGTTAAACGGGCAAAAAGAGAGGCGAAGAGACTCTATCGAACATGCAGCCGCCTCGTCAGACAAAACCGAACACGGGAAGTTGTAGTTTCCGACAATTGACGCACCCATGTACAAGTGGAGTTCTCTTAATTATCACAGACTTAACGCTGATTTGAAGCCATCTGTTGGTAAAACATAATATGTTGGGAACTTGCTCGACACCCTAAACGGGGTGTGGCTCTTTCATTATATAGAAGTACCAAGAGGTACAATACAATGTTACAATGTTAATACACAGACTACATATATATATATATATACAGTCTAACACCCTCCCTCAATCTTAACTGTGGCCTGAAGTACAAAGCAAGTTAAGATTGCGCCTACAGCCTACAAACTGTGATTGTGGAAGAGGCTTCATGAAGATGTCAGCAAGTTGATCCTTTTACGGAATGAACTTGATACAAAGTAGCTTCTGTGCAACACGTTCCCTAACAAAATGATAGTCAACCTCAATGTCCTTCGTCCGAGCGTGAAACACTGGATTAGATGAAATATATGTCGCACCAATGTTATCACACCACAGAACCGGAGGATGAGCTGAAGCAACTCTCAATTCTTGCAACAGAGACTGTACCCATATGATCTCAGCAGTGGCATCAGCCACTGCTTTGTACTCAGCTTCAGTACTACTGCGAGACACTGTGGCCTGCTTTTGAGCATTCCAGGCGATCAAGTTAGAACCCATAAATACCGCATATCCCCCCGTGGATCGCCTGTCATCAGGACTGCCAGCCCAATCTGCATCTGAGAAAGCTGAGAGCTCACACGACGGCGCAGGCTGAAGAAGCAAACCATAGGAAGTAGTAAGACATATGTAACGCAAGATACGTTTCACAGCTGACCAATGAGATGTCCTCGGTGCATGAAGAAACTGACAGACACGGTTGACTGCATAGGATATATCAGGCCTGGTAATAGTGAGGTATTGCAGACCACCAACAAGACTGCGATACTCAGTAGCATCCTTAGGCGAGAGAGAATCTCCATCAAGGGCAGATAACCGATCAGTGGCAGACATCGGAGTAATAGCATGTTTGCACTTCAGCATACCAGCACGACGCAACAAGTCTATGGAGTACTTCTTCTGTGTAAGAGTCAAACCAGCAGAAGAGCGTGAAACCTCCAGACTAAGGAAAAAAATGCAAAGCACCCAAATCCTTGACAGCAAAGTCACCACTGAGTGCAACCACCAGCCGATCAGCAGCAGAATGGGATGAACTGATGAGAATGATATCATCAACATAAACCAGAAGATACATCGTAACCTCAGGACGCTGAAGAAGGAACAACGATGTGTCTGCAGTGGAGGGAGTAAACCCAAGTGCTCGGAGAACGGAGCCAAGACGAGCATGCCATGCACGAGGAGCCTGTTTCAGTCCATATAGCGCCTTAGTTAGACGACAGAGATGACGAGGGCGTGCAGGATCAACAAATCCAGGTGGCTGATGCATAAAAACCTCCTCCTCCAGAATACCATGGAGGAAAGCGTTCTGCACATCAAGCTGGCGTAGAGACCATCCACGAGTGACAGCAAGAGACAACAGCAAGCGAATGGTAGTAGGCTTGATGACTGGACTGAACGTGTCTTCATAATTAAGACCATACCTCTGTTTGAAGCCCTTGGCAACAAGCCATGCCTTGTAGCGTTCGATGGAACCATCAGCATGTCTCTTGACTTTGAAAACCCACTTGGAATTAATAATATTGACACCAGATACTGGAGGAACAAGATGCCAAGTGTCATTTTTTTGGAGAGCCTGAAACTCCTGTTCCATAGCAGCGCGCCAGTGAGGAATACTCAGTGCAGCCTGGAAGTGTCGAGGCTCAGCAGTGGGATCAGCAGCAGTGTGAGCCATGCACGCGGCGAGCCATGCCACAGTCCCGTCCTTGCGTTCCTTCGGACAGAAAATGCTCGACTGACTCCGTGTACGAGGACGAAGAGGGATCACAGGCCGTGCCGGCGATACCGACGCAACCGGTGATGGAGACGAAGCTGCAGCCTCGGGGGAGCTCATACTAGGGCTCCCGAGTGATGACGAGCTAGGCGAGGCCAGCCCACTAGCAACCGAGGCGGGACTGGCCGAGTCCAGGTCCGGGCCGGTTGAAGCAACCGCCGACCAAGGCGAAGATAACTCCAGGTCAGGCGTGACCCCTCCTGGGTCAGGCGGAGTGCCGGGCGAGACCAGCGGCACGCCAGGCGAGGCCATCAGGGGCCAGGCGGGGCGCCGGCCGAAGGACTGGGCGAGGCCAGTGGCGGGCCAGGCGCCATCCGGGGGCCAGGCGAGGCGCCGGCCGAGGGACTGGGCGAGGCCAGTGGCGAGCCAGGCGAGGCCACCCGTGGGCCAGGCGAGACCGGCGCCCGCACAACAGCTTCCAGTGGCGGTGAAAAGGCGGGTACGCGGGTCGAACCCGATATGCATGGCACATGCACATCCCGAGCAGGAGTTGCCACGTCGGTGTCCTGGTCATCAAGAAGCTCAAGACGAGCGCCACGTCCAATACCTGCAACATGATTAGGCAACAACGCAGGGGCATATGCAACATCCACAAATTTATCAGGCAAGGATATGGACATGTGCACCGGTTGTGAGGAAGTGGTAGAGTTTGTCAGAAGTGCGCGAAAAGGAAACACGTTTTCATCAAACACAACGTCACGAGAGATGTAAACGCGATTAGTAGGAACATGAAGGCATTTGTACCCTTTGTGAAGAGAACTATACCCCAGGAAGACGCACTTCTTAGACCGAAACTCTAACTTCCGCTTGTTATATGGGCGAATGTCACGCCCAATATGCGACCCTATCCAAAAGGAACTCGAAGGTCCCACCAAGGATAAACCCGCATATTGAAACGCTTTTGCAAGGTGGATATCATTACATCAACATTACATAATAGATGGGGATACATACATAAGGCATACAATGCCACACGAATACAACATCACAATACATAAGAGCATCATCCGACTACGGATGAATCACAAACAGAAACTCAAACGACATCCACCCTGCTAGCCCAGGCTGCCGACCTAGAACCTATCCCCTGATCGAAGAAGAAGCAGAAGAAGAACTCAACGCAAGCAAGCATCGCTCTCGCGTCATGATCATCGCATAAACCTGTACCTGCAACTGTTGTTGTATTAATCTGTGAGCCACGAGGACTCAGCAATCCCATTACCATGGGTATCAAGACTAGCAAAGCTTAATAGGAAAGGAAGGGATAAAGTGGTGAGGCTGCAGCAGTGACTAAGCATATATGGTGGCTAACATACGCAAATAAGAGCGAGAAGAGAGCAAGCAGAACGGTCGTCAACTAGTAATGATCAAGAAGTGATCCTGAACTCCTACTTACGTTAAACATAACCCAGAAACCGTGTTCACTTCCCGGACTCCGCCGAGAAGAGACCATCACGGCTACACACGCGGTTGATGCGTTTTAATTCGGATCTGGTGTCAAGTTGTCTACAACCGGACATTAACAAATTCCCATCTGCCTATAACCGCAGGCACGGCTTTCGAAAGAGTATACCCTGCAGGGGTGTCCCAACTTAGCCCATGACAAGCTCTCGCGATCAACGAAGGAATAGACCTTCTCCCAGGAAGACCCGATCAGACTCGGAATCCCAGTTTACAAGACATTTCGACAATGGTAAAACAAGACCAGCAAAGCCTCCCGCTGTGCCGACAAATCCCGATAGGAGCTGCACATATCTCATTCTCAGGGCACACCGGATGAGCCAGACGTCGGGTTGGCATAGACCCTGGTTGCCCAGGGGGCGCCGGACATCGCTCGGTTCGGACCAACACTTAGACAAGCACTGGCCCGGGGGGGGGGGGGGCTAAAATAAAGATGACCCTCGGGTTGGCCGACCCAAGGGAAAGGGATAGGTGGTGGTGAGGCAAATGGTAAAACCAAGGTTGGGCCTTGCTGGAGTTTTATTCAAAGCGAACTGTCAAGGGGGTCCCATAAATCACCCGACCGCGTAAGGAACGCAAAATCCGGGAACATAACACCGGTATGACGGAAACTAGGGCGGCAAGAGTGGAACAAAACACCAGGCAAAAGGCCAAGCCTTCCACCCTTTACCAAGTATATAGATGCATTAATAATATAAGAGATATTGTGATATCCCAACCAAAATCCTGTCCACCATGGAGCAATCTTCAACTTCACCTGCAACTAGCAACGCTATAAGAGGGGCTGAGCAAAGCGGTAACATAGCCAAACAGTGGTTTGCATAGGAAAGGTGTCAAAGGTTAGAGGTTCATGGCAATATGGGATGGCTTGATAAACAGGTGATAGGTAGCGCAGCAAAGCGATAGAACGAAGAAACTAGCATAGCAATGATAGTAGTGAGATCCAGGGTAGCGGTCATCTTGCCTGAAATCCCGCAAGGAAGAAGAACGAATCCATGAAGAAGATGAACGGATGAAGCCGAACCAAGCATAGACGAACGAATCCTCACGATCGCAACGAAACAGGAACTAACAAGAAGAAGCACACAACATAGTAAACACACCACACGTGAACAAGACATGATGCACAACAAGCATGATGCATGACAAGACTACATGAAGCTACTCATGGCAAGAGATGATGCAAACAAGAGCAACACATCAAGGCAAGTTTAAATGAGGCCGGGAACAACATATAACAATACCGGTAAGTCCTCATATGCATATTTCGAAATTGGTCCAGATCTGAATAAACCTTATGTTCAAGTTGTTTAAACAGCAAGTTAAGATGCACCAAGATGATCTACACGAGATTCTAGTCAAGTTACATATAAAGTTCATTTAGTTCGGAGCTACGGCCTAGAAGATATGAGCAAAACAAGTTAAACATGGCATTGATGCAAAATGCATACAAACATCAAGAAAATACCTCAAAACAAGGATGCAACATGATAATATGGAACTACATGCAATTCTAAGCAAGTTTCATATAGAGCACACTCATAACGGGGCAACGGTTCAACACACACACACGGTATACAAGTTTAAAGGACAAGCTATCCAAAACAGCAACTAGGCATATTACAAGCATCAAAACAACATACTACAGGACCTCAACATAATAACAAAAGGCATGGGCATGATGTACAGGTAAAGCACAACAAACATGAACACTGAGCTATCTCCAGAAATCACTAGAACATGCTCAAACACACATGGTAAGATTGCAAGTTATAACAATTTCAGACTTTGCAGAAAATAACATCACGATGCAATGTTTAGAGCTATCAAACAACATGTTACAGGAACTTATCATGGAAAACAAAGGCATGGCATGAATCTACTAAATGCATAAATCAAAAGTCCCTTACTGACCATAAGCCAAAAAGGATCAGAAAATATGATGGCACCCATGTAAACATAGCAAGTTATATTACAGATTCAAACATGGTAGAAACAGAATTATGAAGGCATGTAAATGAGCTTGTACCACTCACTACAGAGCAATACATGGCATGACAAGGCAACCAACAGTAGGAAGACATATTTGTGCAGCTAAGAATGTCAATAGCAAGGTCATAGGGTGCATGGATCACTAGCAAAACACGTGGGAACAAGTGAACTTAATGTAAACAGGCTGGTAGCAACATTATGAAGCAACTTTGGAGCAAGATATGAACAAGCTACAGCAACCTATAAATGCAACCAGGAGCATGGATGGACATAGCATGACATGTAGAACAAAATATGTTTATAGAACATCTCCAGATTATGCATAGAATGATTAGTAGCATCATGTTTATATAGCATCACGAAATAATAGATTCAGCCTAGCAAAATAGCAACATCATGAACCCTACTTAACAAGCTCGAATCACTCACCACAAGTCATTGCATGACAAGATAAGCATAGCATCATCAAGAAGACATGTTTATGTAATCAACCAAGTCAAGAACAAGTCCATAGCATGCAAGGATCAACTATAGCAAGCTTGGCCAAATTGAATAACAAATAAACAATCTGCCAGGAAACATTTTGAAGCAAAAGTAGAGCACCAAAATGACATGCTAGACTACTCCATAATTACAACAAAGGGCAGGGATGGGTAGACAATAAACATATTTTCAAAACACCCTTACTGAAGTATCTCAAAATATGCATGGATCTCTCTGTAGCATCAAGTTTACATGGCATCAAAATAACAACAGAACAGGGACTAAAATCAGCAACATCACGATGCCTAGTTTGCAAGCTTGTGCTAGCCACCACATTGATCACAAAAATACATGGCAAACACCTCTGTAAAGAAGACATGGCATAGTTCAAAACACATGAAGACATCAACCTCATAGGATGCACACATCAATCATGACAAAAATGACAAAAGAGCTCGTTCTGATAACAGACAGTAGAAAACATTATGAAGCACACTTACAACGATGATTCGGGCATCTAGATGACCTCGAGTTCGTCCAGATCTGGATCTGGGGCACGGGCACGGACTACGAGGCGGCCGGAGCATCGCCGAAGTTGTGGCCGGGGAAGAGGCGTCGGACGGCGAGGCAGCGGGGCGGCGAGCTCGCCGGCGGGATGGCGGAGGGCGGCGCCGGCGAAGGGCGGCGGGGTGCGGCCGGGCACGAACGGCGGCGGCCGGCGAAGGGCGCAGGCGGATCTGGGAGCTCGGGCGTGCGACGCACCTGCCGGCGGCGAGACCGAAGCCGGACGGCGGCGACGGATGGCGACCGGGGAGGCGCGGCCTCGGGCGGCCGGAGGACGACGGCGGAGGCTCCGGCGACGCGGCCGGGAGGCGCGCGGCGCGGGGGCGAGGCCTCCGGCACGGCGGAGGGAGCCGGGAGGCGGCGGCGCCGGCCGGGCTGGGCGGCGGCGACGAGCGGGTCTGGACGGGCGGTGGCGGCCGGCGGCGCGGGCCCTGCGGGCCGGATCTGGGCCGCGCGGGCCCTGGCGGCAGAGACGGCGGCGGAGGACACGAGGCGGCCTCCGATTGGACGGGGGAAGCGGGGCGGACGTGTCCGGCGCTGGGCGAACGCGTCCGACGGCGGCGAGGGGAAATTAGGGTTTCGGGGGGATTTTCATCCGCGAATTTGGACGGGGAGGACATATATATAGTTTCTGGGAGTTAGGAGAGTCCAAATGAGGAGCGGTTTTCACCCACACGATCGTGATCGAACGACCGAGAGCATAGAGAGGAGTTAGATGGGTTTTGGGCCAGTTTGGAAGGGGTGTTGGGCTGCAAAGAGAAGGGGGGCTTTACGGTTACCCGGTTAACCGTTGGAGTACCAAACGAACTCCAAATGGCACGAAACTTGACAGACGGTCTACCGGTGCTATACCAAGGCCGCTTGGCAAGACTCGGGCCATTCCGAGAACGTTTAACACCCACTCACAAAGAGAGACAAGAAGGGGACGCCGGATGACATATGAGCGCCGGATTGCAAAACGGACAACGGGGAAAAGGCTCGGATGCATGAGACGAACACGTATGCAAATGAAATGCACATGATGACATGATAAAATGCAACACGCCAGAAAATGACATGGCAACTACGGAGAATAACTAGCGGACACCTGGCGCATCGGACTCGGGGCGTGACAACACTCCTCCACTAACAAGAGATCTCGTCCCGAGATCTTAGGACCGAGACGGAAGGGAAAAGTGATGAGGTGAAGCAAGAACTGAAGAGAAGAAGCAAAGAATCGAGAGCACTCGAGAATAAGAGAGGAACGACGAGAATGACGAGAATCAAATGCTCACGGAAACATGATAGACTCCAAAACAACTCCGGTTAGAACGAGATAAGAAACGAATAAGACTGAAAGGATTTAGGCAGTACTCCGGCTGAAACATGGAGGAAAAGGAACATGAGCTTCACAAGATGGAATGACACTTGATGAAATGAGCAAGGCAAGACCTCTGGAAGAATTGAAAGAATTGAAAAGAACTTAGAAGGAAGGATTGAACGGATTTGAATATCTGAGAAGAACGACGAAATGCAAAACTCCACTTCAAAAGAATATGGAGAATTAGTTGCACTTCGAGACGCGAGAAGAAAATATACTTGAACTCCACTAACAAGAATCTTGATGAACTCTTGAAAAATGAATTAAATCATGAAGAACCACCATGAAGAACTCCGGTAACAAAAAGATGATGAGATAGATGAAGGAAGAAAGAATAAGATGAGCCTTGCGATGATTTAGATGGAGGTTCCGACAAAATCGCCAAGGAAACTTTGAACTCCGGGAAAGAAAAGATGAAAACACTTGGAACTAGAATTTATTCATCAAGAACAAACTTCGAAGGAAGGGATTAATCACTATGAGGAAATAAGAATAAGATTTATGGTATGCTTATCCTTCATCAAATTAAATTGATGACAAACAATGGATTTGGCATGCAACTTATTCTTGTTGAAAAAGGATTGAGAAAAGACATATCGCAAACTTGAGAAGATCTTCATGAACCACCGATAGGATTGGAAGAACGAATGGATTAAAATGATAATCAAGGAAAAGAATCTTGAACGAACCACCGTAAGAATTCGAAAATGATTGACGAAAGAGAATGAATCACCGAGAAGAATTAGAAGAACAATTATGCTTGAGGGGATTTAGATGGAAAAGAACAAAGAGATCATTGGCTGATTAAAGAACACTTGAACGAAGCACCGAGATCAATAGAGAACGATAACTAGAATGATGGCCTCCGGTTAAGCAAGACAAAAATGAACTCCTGGAATACTTCGGATAGGAAAGAAAGAATATCTGACAAACTGAAATAATTCGAGAGGATGATATGAAGCTAGAACCACGAATCTTCGAGAGAACGGGCAAGATTTAGAGAAAACCTCTTCTTCAATCTTCAAATGACGACGAGAAATACCACCAGAATTATTGAGATACTCCGGGAGAATGAAAAGCAGAGAGGTTGAGCCAACAATGAAATGATTTGAAATCGATCTTGGAAAAGGCATGTGACTGATGAAATCCATTCTTACGTCACACTTGAAAAGAATTGAGAATAACTCCGGGGAAATTAGAAGAGTCAGGTAAGATCCTGGAAAAAAACCCTGTGGGTTAGGGCCCACTGAAGAGATAACACCGTTGAAAAGGTTGATGAACAGATAGATGATGCACCGGAACAATTGAAATATTTGAATGAGGTGACAACCTCGAATTAATTAGAACACAGACGAATCTCCTGAGATGTCTTGATGTCTCCGGAAGGATAAACTGGCGAGAGACGAACGAGCAAGGAAAACACTTGAGCCGAGAGAAAGAATATAAACAACACCGAAAATTGGAATTGAATCCACCGTAGAAGAAAAGGGATGAAGAGTGTCAAACGAGACGAGAATTCACCGGTTGAAAATAATTTACGAAAGACTGAAGAGGCTTCGCACGAGTGAAATAGATGGTCGAGAGAGAGTCAGACTCCGGGAAGAAAAGGGTGGGAGGGCGGGAAAAACAAAGGCAACTTGGAAGGAAGAACCAACAAATAACTTGAAGAGAAGACACCGGTTGAAATCATTGAGGAAAGAGAGCAAAACTTCGCACGAGTAGGATGGATACTCGGTTACGGACTCCGGTTCCGAGATGAAAAGGGGAGGGCGGGTGGGAAAAGAAAACAACTGAGGATTGGACTCAAAGATGAAGAGGCTCGAGTCAACTTGAGGAGAAATGCACAGGATGAAAAGAGCTGAGAACCAACGATCGGAAAACCAACTGCGTGATCCTAAAGAAAAATTTGAAGGAGAAGAGGAGTAATTCAAAACACCTACGTCAAGATTCCTTACAGAGCGACGAAGGGGCAGAGGAGTAAAAAAAATTCCTACTCTCCGATATAACTAGACTCCGAAAACAGTTTTCTTCTAGACTCAACAACGGCCAAACTACCGATCAATCAAGGGGGGCTCCTAGGGTCGGTCGAGGCTCTGATACCAACTTGTCACGCCCAATATGCGACCCTATCCAAAAGGAACTCGAAGGTCCCACCAAGGATAGACCCGCATATTGAAACGCTTTTGCAAGGTGGATATCATTACATCAACATTACATAATAGATGGGGATACATACATAAGGCATACAATGCCACACGAATACAACATCACAATACATAAGAGCATCATCCGACTACGGATGAATCACAAACAGAAACTCAAACGACATCCACCCTGCTAGCCCAGGCTGCCGACCTGGAACCTATCCCCTGATCGAAGAAGAAGCAGAAGAAGAACTCAACGCAAGCAAGCATCGCTCTCGCGTCATGATCATCGCATAAACCTGTACCTGCAACTGTTGTTGTAGTAATCTGTGAGCCACGAGGACTCAGCAATCCCATTACCATGGGTATCAAGACTAGCAAAGCTTAATAGGAAAGGAAGGGGTAAAGTGGTGAGGCTGCAGCAGCGACTAAGCATATATGGTGGCTAACATACGCAAATAAGAGCGAGAAGAGAGCAAGCAGAACGGTCGTCAACTAGTAATGATCAAGAAGTGATGCTGAACTCCTACTTACGTCAAACATAACCCAGAAACCGTGTTCACTTCCCGGACTCCGCCGAGAAGAGACCATCACGGCTACACACGCGGTTGATGCGTTTTAATTCGGATCTGGTGTCAAGTTGTCTACAACCGGACATTAACAAATTCCCATCTGCCTATAACCGCAGGCACGGCTTCCGAAAGATTATACCCTGCAGGGGTGTCCCAACTTAGCCCATGACAAGCTCTCGCGATCAACGAAGGAATAGACCTTCTCCCAGGAAGACCCGATCAGACTCGGAATCCCGGTTTACAAGACATTTCGACAATGGTAAAACAAGACCAGCAAAGCCTCCCGCTGTGCCGACAAATCCCGATAGGAGCTGCACATATCTCGTTCTCAGGGCACACCGGATGAGCCAGACGTCGGGTTGGCATAGACCCTGGTTGCCCAGGGAGCGCCGGACATCGCTCGGTTTGGACCAACACTTAGACAAGCACTGGCCCGGGGGGGGGGGGGGGCTAAAAATAAAGATGACCCTCGGGTTGTCCGACCCAAGGGAAAGGGATAGGTGGTGGTGAGGCAAATGGTAAAACCAAGGTTGGGCCTTGCTGGAGGAGTTTTATTCAAAGCGAACTGTCAAGGGGGTCCCATAAATCACCCGACCGCGTAAGGAACGCAAAATCCGGGAACATAACACCGGTATGACGGAAACTAGGGCGGCAAGAGTGGAACAAAACACCAGGCAAAAGGCGAAGCCTTCCATGCTTTACCAAGTATATAGATGCATTAATAATATAAGAGATATTGTGATATCCCAACCAAAATCCTGTCCACCATGGAGCAATCTTCAACTTCACCTGCAACTAGCAACGCTATAAGAGGGGCTGAGCAAAGCGGTAACATAGCCAAACAGTGGTTTGCATAGGAAAGGTGTCAAAGGTTAGAGGTTCATGGCAATATGGGATGGCTTGATAAACAGGTGATAGGTAGCGCAGCAAAGCGATAGAACGAAGAAACTAGCATAGCAATGATAGTAGTGAGATCCAGGGTAGCGGTCATCTTGCCTGAAATCCCGCAAGGAAGAAGAACGAATCCATGAAGAAGATTAACGGAGGAAGCCGAACCAAGCGTAGACGAACGAATCCTCACGATCGCAACAAAACAGGAACTAATAAGAAGAAGCACACAACATAGTAAACACACCACATGTGAACAAGACATGATGCACAACAAACATGATGCATGACAAGACTACATGAAGCTACTCATGGCAAGAGATGATGCAAACAAGAGCAACACATCAAGGCAAGTGTAAATGAGGCCGGGAACAACATATAACAATACCGGTAAGTCCTCATATGCATATTTCGAAATTGGTCCAGATCTGAATAAACCTTATGTTCAAGTTGTTAAACAGCAATTTCAGATGCACCAAGATGATCTACACGAGATTCTAGTCAAGTTACATATAAAGTTCATTTAGTTCGGAGCTACGGCCTAGAAGATATGAGCAAAACAAGTTAAACATGGCATTGATGCAAAATGCATACAAACATCAAGAAAATACCTCAAAACAAGGATGCAACATGATAATATGGAACTACATGCAATTCTAAGCAAGTTTCATATAGAGCACACTCATAACGGGGCAACGGTTCAACACACACACACGGTATGCAAGTTTAAAGGACAAGCTGTCCAAAACAGCAACTAGGCATATTACAAATATCAAAACAACATACTACAGGACCTCAACATAATAACAAAAGGCATGGGCATGATGTACAGGTAAAGCACAACAAAACATGAACACTGAGCTATCTCCAAAAATCACTAGAACATGCTCAAACACACATGGTAAGATTGCAAGTTATAACAATTTCAGACTTTGCAGAAAATAACATCACGATGCAATGAGGAGCGGATTTGGGGGGATTTTCATCCGCGAATTTGGACGGGGAGGGCATATATATAGTTTCTGGGAGCTAGGAGAGTCCAAATGAGGAGCGGTTTTCACCCACACGATCGTGATCGAACGACCGAGAGCATAGAGAGGAGTTAGGTGGGTTTTGGGCCAGTTTGGAAGGGGTGTTGGGCTGCAAAGAGAAGGGGGGCTTTACGGTTACCCGGTTAACCGTTGGAGTACCAAACGAACTCCAAATGGCACGAAACTTGACAGACGGTCTACCGGTGCTATACCAAGGCCGCTTGGCAAGACTCGGGCCATTCCGAGAATGTTTAACACCCACTCACAAAGAGAGGCAAGAAGGGGACGCCGGATGACATAGGAGCGCCGGATTGCAAAACGGACAACGGGGAAAAGGCTCGGATGCATGAGACGAACACGTATGCAAATGAAATGCACATGATGACATGATAAAATGCAACACGCCAGAAAATGACATGGCAACTACGGAGAATAACTAGCGGACACCTGGCGCATCGGACTCGGGGCGTTACAACACTCCTCCACTAACAAGAGATCTCGTCCCGAGATCTTAGGACCGAGACGGAAGGGAAAAGTGATGAGGTGAAGCAAGAACTGAAGAGAAGAAGCAAAGAATCGAGAGCACTCGAGAATAAGAGAGGAACGACGAGAATGACGAGAATCAAATGCTCACGGAAACACGATAGACTCCAAAACAACTCCGGTTAGAACGAGATAAGAAACGAATAAGACTGAAAGGATTTAGGCAGCACTCCGGTTGAAACATGGAGGAAAAGGAACAGGAGCTTCACAAGATGGAATGACACTTGATGAAATGAGCAAGGCAAGACCTCTGGAAGAATTGAAAGAATTGAAAAGAATTTAGAAGGAAGGATTGAACGGATTTGAATATCTGAGAAGAACGACGAAATGCAAAACTCCACTTCAAAAGAATATGGAGAATTAGTTGCACTTCGAGACGCGAGAAGAAAATATACTTGAACTCCACTAACAAGAATCTTGATGAACTCTTGAAAAATGAATTAAATCATGAAGAACCACCATGAAGAACTCCGGTAACAAAAAGATGATGAGATAGATGAAGGAAGAAAGAATAAGATGAGCCTTGCGATGATTTAGATGGAGGTTCCGACGAAATCGCCAAGGAAACTTTGAACTCCGGGAAAGAAAAGATGAAAACACTTGGAACTAGAATTTATTCATCAAGAACAAACTTCGAAGGAAGGGATTAATCACTATGAGGAAATAAGAATAAGATTTATGTTATGCTTATCCTTCATCAAATTAAATTGATGACAAACAATGGATTTGGCATGCAACTTATTCTTGTTGAAAAAGGATTGAGAAAAGACATATCGCAAACTTGAGAAGATCTTCATGAACCACCGATAGGATTGGAAGAACGAATGGATTAAAATGATAATCAAGGAAAAGAATCTTGAACGAACCACTGTAAGAATTCGAAAATGATCGACGAAAGAGAATGAATCACCGAGAAGAATTAGAAGAACAATTATGCCTGAGGGGATTTAGATGGAAAAGAACAAAGAGATCATGGGCTGATTAAAGAACACTTGAACGAAGCACCGAGATCAATAGAGAACGATAACTGGAATGATGGCCTCCGGTGAAGCAAGACAGAAATGAACTCCTGGAATACTTCGGATAGGAAAGAAAGAATATCTGACAAACTGAAATAATTCGAGAGGATGATATGAAGCTAGAACCACGAATCTTCGAGAGAAGGGCAAGATTTAGAGAAAAACTCTTCTTCAATCTTTAAATGACGACGAGAAACACCACCAGAATTACTGAGATACTCCGGGAGAATGAAAAGCAGAGAGGTTGAGCCAACAATGAAATGATTTGAAATCGATCTTGGAAAAGGCATGTGACTGATGAAATCCATTCTTACGTCACACTTGAAAAGAATTGAGAATAACTCCGGGGAAATTAGAAGAGTCAGGTAAGATCCTGGAAAAAAACCTGTGGGTTAGGGCCCACTGAAGAGATAACACCGTTGAAAAGGTTGATGAACAGATAGATGATGCACCGGAACAATTGAAATATTTGAATGAGGTGACAACCTCGAATTAATTAGAACACAGACGAATCTCCTGAGATGTCTTGATGTCTCCGGAAGGATAAACTGGCGAGAGACGAACGAGCAAGGAAAACACTTGAGCCGAGAGAAAGAATATAAACAACACCGAAAATTGGAATTGAATCCACCGTAGAAGAAAAGGGATGAAGAGTGTCAAACGAGACGAGAATTCACCGGTTGAAAATAATTTACGAAAGACTGAAGAGGCTTCGCACGAGTGAAATAGATGGTCGAGAGAGAGTCAGACTCCGGGAAGAAAAGGGTGGGAGGGAGGGAAAAACAAAGGCAACTTGGAAGGAAGAACCAACAAATAACTTGAAGAGAAGACACCGGTTGAAATCATTGAGGAAAGAGAGCAAAACTTCGCACGAGTAGGATGGATACTCGATTACGGACTCCGGTTCCGAGATGAAAAGGGGAGGGCGGGTGGGAAAAGAAAACAACTGAGGATTGGACTCAAAGATGAAGAGGCTCGAGTCAACTTGACGAGAAATGCACCGGATGAAAAGAGCTGAGAACCAACGATCGGAAAACCAACTGCGTGATCCTAAAGAAAAATTTGAAGGAGAAGAGGAGTAATTCAAAACACCTACGTCAAGATTCCTTACAGAGCGACGAAGGGGCAGAGGAGTAAAAAAAATTCCTACTCTCCGATATAACTAGACTCCGAAAACAGTTTTCTTCTAGACTCAACAACGGCCAAAATACCGATCAATCAAGGGGGGCTCCTAGGGTCGGTCGAGGCTCTGATACCAACTTGTCACGCCCAATATGCGACCCTATCCAAAAGGAACTCGAAGGTCCCACCAAGGATAGACCCGCATATTGAAACGCTTTTGCAAGGTGGATATCATTACATCAACATTACATAATAGATGGGGATACATACATAAGGCATACAATGCCACACGAATACAACATCACAATACATAAGAGCATCATCCGACTACGGATGAATCACAAACAGAAACTCAAACGACATCCACCCTGCTAGCCCAGGCTGCCGACCTGGAACCTATCCCCTGATCGAAGAAGAAGCAGAAGAAGAACTCAACGCAAGCAAGCATCGCTCTCGCGTCATGATCATCGCATAAACCTGTACCTGCAACTGTTGTTGTAGTAATCTGTGAGCCACGAGGACTCAGCAATCCCATTACCATGGGTATCAAGACTAGCAAAGCTTAATAGGAAAGGAAGGGGTAAAGTGGTGAGGCTGCAGCAGCGACTAAGCATATATGGTGGCTAACATACGCAAATAAGAGCGAGAAGAGAGCAAGCAGAACGGTCGTCAACTAGTAATGATCAAGAAGTGATGCTGAACTCCTACTTACGTCAAACATAACCCAGAAACCGTGTTCACTTCCCGGACTCCGCCGAGAAGAGACCATCACGGCTACACACGCGGTTGATGCGTTTTAATTCGGATCTGGTGTCAAGTTGTCTACAACCGGACATTAACAAATTCCCATCTGCCTATAACCGCAGGCACGGCTTTCGAAAGAGTATACCCTGCAGGGGTGTCCCAACTTAGCCCATGACAAGCTCTCGCGATCAACGAAGGAATAGACCTTCTCCCAGGAAGACCCGATCAGACTCGGAATCCCAGTTTACAAGACATTTCGACAATGGTAAAACAAGACCAGCAAAGCCTCCCGCTGTGCCGACAAATCCCGATAGGAGCTGCACATATCTCATTCTCAGGGCACACCGGATGAGCCAGACGTCGGGTTGGCATAGACCCTGGTTGCCCAGGGGGCGCCGGACATCGCTCGGTTCGGACCAACACTTAGACAAGCACTGGCCCGGGGGGGGGGGCTAAAAATAAAGATGACCCTCGGGTTGGCCGACCCAAGGGAAAGGGATAGGTGGTGGTGAGGCAAATGGTAAAACCAAGGTTGGGCCTTGCTGGAGGAGTTTTATTCAAAGCGAACTGTCAAGGGGGTCCCATAAATCACCCGACCGCGTAAGGAACGCAAAATCCGGGAACATAACACCGGTATGACGGAAACTAGGGCGGCAAGAGTGGAACAAAACACCAGGCAAAAGGCCAAGCCTTCCACCCTTTACCAAGTATATAGATGCATTAATAATATAAGAGATATTGTGATATCCCAACCAAAATCCTGTCCACCATGGAGCAATCTTCAACTTCACCTGCAACTAGCAACGCTATAAGAGGGGCTGAGCAAAGCGGTAACATAGCCAAACAGTGGTTTGCATAGGAAAGGTGTCAAAGGTTAGAGGTTCATGGCAATATGGGATGGCTTGATAAACAGGTGATAGGTAGCGCAGCAAAGCGATAGAACGAAACAACTAGCATAGCAATGATAGTAGTGAGATCCAGGGTAGCGGTCATCTTGCCTGAAATCCCGCAAGGAAGAAGAACGAATCCATGAAGAAGATGAACGGATGAAGCCGAACCAAGCATAGACGAACGAATCCTCACGATCGTAACGAAACAGGAACTAACAAGAAGAAGCACACAACATAGTAAACACACCACACGTGAACAAGACATGATGCACAACAAGCATGATGCATGACAAGACTACATGAAGCTACTCATGGCAAGAGATGATGCAAACAAGAGCAACACATCAAGGCAAGTTTAAATGAGGCCGGGAACAACATATAACAATACCGGTAAGTCCTCATATGCATATTTCGAAATTGGTCCAGATCTGAATAAACCTTATGTTCAAGTTGTTAAACAGCAAGTTAAGATGCACCAAGATGATCTACACGAGATTCTAGTCAAGTTACATATAAAGTTCATTTAGTTCGGAGCTACGGCCTAGAAGATATGAGCAAAACAAGTTAAACATGGCATTGATGCAAAATGCATACAAACATCAAGAAAATACCTCAAAACAAGGATGCAACATGATAATATGGAACTACATGCAATTCTAAGCAAGTTTCATATAGAGCACACTCATAACGGGGCAACGGTTCAACACACACACACGGTATACAAGTTTAAAGGACAAGCTATCCAAAACAGCAACTAGGCATATTACAAGCATCAAAACAACATACTACAGGACCTCAACATAATAACAAAAGGCATGGGCATGATGTACAGGTAAAGCACAACAAAACATGAACACTGAGCTATCTCCAGAAATCACTAGAACATGCTCAAACACACATGGTAAGATTGCAAGTTATAACAATTTCAGACTTTGCAGAAAATAACATCACGATGCAATGTTTAGAGCTATCAAACAACATGTTACAGGAACTTATCATGGAAAACAAAGGCATGGCATGAATCTACTAAATGCATAAATCAAAAGTCCCTTACTGACCATAAGCCAAAAAGGATCAGAAAATATGATGGCACCCATGTAAACATAGCAAGTTATATTACAGATTCAAACATGGTAGAAACAGAATTATGAAGGCATGTAAATGAGCTTGTACCACTCACTACAGAGCAATACATGGCATGACAAGGCAACCAACAGTAGGAAGACATATTTGTGCAGCTAAGAATGGCAATAGCAAGGTCATAGGGTGCATGGATCACTAGCAAAACACGTGGGAACAAGTGAACTTAATGTAAACAGGCTGGTAGCAACATTATGAAGCAACTTTGGAGCAAGATATGAACAAGCTACAGCAACCTATAAATGCAACCAGGAGCATGGATGGACATAGCATGACATGTAGAACAAAATATGTTTATAGAACATCTCCAGATTATGCATAGAATGATTAGTAGCATCATGTTTATATAGCATCACGAAATAATAGATTCAGCCTAGCAAAACAGCAACATCATGAACCCTACTTAACAAGCTCGAATCACTCACCACAAGTCATTGCGTGACAAGATAAGCATAGCATCATCAAGAAGACATGTTTATGTAATCAACCAAGTCAAGAACAAGTCCATAGCATGCAAGGATCAAATATAGCAAGCTTGGCCAAATTGAATAACAAGTAAACAATTTGCCAGGAAACATTTTGAAGCAAAAGTAGAGCACCAAAATGACATGCTAGACTACTCCATAATTACAACAAAGGGCAGGGATAGATAGACAATAAACATATGTTCAAAACACCCTTACTGAAGTATCTCAAAATATGCATGGATCTTTCTGTAGCATCAAGTTTACATGGCATCAAAATAACAGCAGAACAGGGACTAAAATCAGCAACATCACGATGCCTAGTTTGCAAGCTTGTGCTAGCCACCACATTGATCACAAAAATACATGGCAAACACCTCTGTAAAGAAGACATGGCATAGTTCAAAACACATGAAGACATCAACCTCATAGGATGCACACATCAATCATGAAAAAAATGACAAAAGAGCTCGTTCTGATAACAGACAGCAGAAAACATTATGAAGCACACTTACAACGATGATTCGGGCATCTAGATGACCTCGGGTTCGTCCAGATCTGGATCCGGGGCACGAGCACGGACTACGAGGCGGCCGGAGCATCGCCGGAGTTGTGGCCGGGGAAGAGGCGTCGGACGGCGGGGCAGCGGGGCGGCGAGCTCGCCGGCGGGATGGCGGAGGGCGGCGCCGGCGAAGGGCGGCGGGGCGCGGCCGGGCACGAACGGCGGCGGCCGGCGAAGGGCGCAGGCGGATCCGGGAGCTCGGGCGTGCGGCGCACCTGCCGGCGGCGAGACCGAAGCCGGATGGCGGCGACGGATGGCGACCGGGGAGGCACGGCCTCGGGCGGCCAGAGGACGGCGGCGGAGGCTCCGGCGACGCGGCCGGGAGGCGCGCGTGCGCGGGGGCGAGGCCTCCGGCGCGGTGGAGGGAGCCGGGAGGCGGCAGCGCCGGCCGGGCTGGGCGGCGGCGACGAGCGGGTCCGGACGGGCTACGGCGGGCGGTGGCGCGGGCCCCGCGGGCCGGATCTAGGCCGCGCGGGCCCTGGCGGCGGAGACGGCGGCGGAGGACACGCGGCGGCCTCCGATTGGACGGGGGACGTGTCCGGCGCTGGGCGGACGCGTCCGGTGGCGGCGAGGGGAAATTAGGGTTTTGGGGGGATTTTCATCCGCGAATTTGGACGGGGAGGGCATATATATAGTTTCTGGGAGCTAGGAGAGTCCAAATGAGGAGCGGTTTTCGCCCACACGATCGTGATCGAACGACCGAGAGCATAGAGAGGAGTTAGATGGGTTTTAGTGTTGGAAATATGCCCTAGAGGCAATAATAAAAGTATTATTATATTTCATTGTTCATGATAATTGTCTTTTATTCATGCTATAACTGTATTATCCGGAAATCGTAATACACGTGTGAATACTTAGACCACACTATGTCCCTGGTAAGCCTCTAGTTGACCAGCTCGTTGTGATCAACAGATAGTCATGGTTTCCTGACTATGGACATTGGATGTCGTTGATAACGGGATCACATCATTAGGAGAATGGTGTGATGGACAAGACCCAATCCTAAGCATAGCATAAAAGATCGTGTAGTTCGTTTTGCTAGAGCTTTGCAAATGTCAAGTATCTCTTCCTACGACCATGAGATCATGTAACTCCCGGATACCGTAAGAGTGCCTTGGGTGTACCAAACGTCACAACGTAACTGGGTGACTATAAAGGTGCATTACAGGTATCTCCGAAAGTAGCTGTTGGGTTGACACGGATCGAGACTGGGATTTGTCACTCCGTATGACGGAGAGGTATCTCTGGGCCCACTCGGTAATGCATCATCATATTGAGCTCAATGTGACCAAGGTGTTGGACACGGGATCATGCATTACGGTACGAGTAAAGTGACTTGCCGGTAACGAGACTGAACAAGGTATTGGGATACCGACGATCGAGTCTCGGGCAAGTAACGTACCGATTGACAAAGGGAATTGCATACAGGGTTTTATCGAATCCTCGACATAGTGGTTCATCCGATGACAACATCGAGGAGCATGTGGGAGCCATCATGGGTATCCAGATCCCGCTGATGGTTATTGACTGAGAGCGTCTCGGTCATGTCTGCTTGTCTCCCGAACCCGTAGGGTCTACACACTTAAGGTTCGGTTACGCTAGGGTTGTAGGGATATGTATATGCAGTAACCCGAATGTTGTTCGGAGTCCCGGATGAGATCCCGGACGTCACGAGGAGTTCCGGAATGGTTCGGAGATAAAGATTTATATATGGGAAGTCCTGTTTCGGGCATCGGGACAAGTTTCGGGGTTATCGGTATTGTACCGGGACCACCGGAAGGGTCCCGGGGGTCCACCGGGTGGGTCCACCTGCCCCGGGGGGCCACATGGGCTGTAAGGGGGTGCGCCTTGGCCTAATGGGCCAAGGGAACCAGCCCCACATAGGCCCATGCGCCTAGGGTTCAAGGGGGCAAGAGTCCTAGGAGGGTAAGGCACCTCCTAGGTGCCTTGGGGGGAGGGAAAACCCCCCTTGGCCGCCGCACCCCCTAGGAGATTGGATCTCCTAGGGCCGGACACCCCCCCTTGACACCCCTATATATAGTGGGGGAGAGGAGGGACTTCATACCTGAACGTCTTGGCCTTTGGTTGCCTCCTTCTCCCTCCCCAACACCTCATCCACCTCCATAGTGCTTAGCGAAGCTCTGCCGGAGTACTGCAGCTCCATCAACACCACGCCGTCGTGCTGCTGCTGGTGCCATCTCCCTCAACCTCTCCTCCCTCCCTTGCTGGATCAAGAAGAGGAGACGTGGCTGTTCCGTACGTGTGTTGAACGCGGAGGTGCCGTCCGTTTGGCGCTGGTCATCGGTGATTTGGATCACGTCGAGTACGACTACATCATCACCTTGCAAGCTTCCGCACGCGATATACAAGTGGTATGTAGATGCAAACTCTCTCCCTAGACTCGTTGCTTAGATGAACTCATAGATGGATCTTGGTGAAACCGTAGGAAAAATTTTAATTTTCTGCAACGTTCCCCAACAGTGGCATCATGAGCTAGGTCTATGCGTAGTTCTCTTTGCACGAGTAGAACACAACTTTGTTGTGGGCGTGGATTTTGTCATCTTACTTGCCTCTACTAGTCTTTTCTTGCTCAACGGTATTGTGGGATGAAGCGGCCCGGACCAACCTTACACGTACTCTTACGTGAGACCGGTTCCACCGACTGACATGCACAAGTTGCATAAGGTGGCTGGCGGGTGTCTGTCTCTCCCACCTTAGTTGGAGCGGAATCGATGAACAGGGCCCTTATGAAGGGTAAATAGAAGTTGACAAAATCACGTTGTGGTGATTCGTAGGTAAGAAAACGTTCTTGCTAGAACCCAATTGCAGCCACGTAAAAGATGCAACAACAATTAGAGGACGTCTAACTTGTTTTTGCAGCGATTGATCATGTGATGTGATATGGCCAGAAGTTGTGATGAATGATGAATTGTGATGTATGAGATCATGTTCTTTGTAATAGGATTCACGACTTGCATGTCGATGAGTATGACAACCGGCAGGAGCCATAGGAGTTGTCATTATTTTTTGTATGACCTGCGTGTCATTGAATAACGTCATGTAAACTACTTTACTTTATTGCTAAACGTTAGTCATAGAAGTAGAAGTAGTCGTTGGCGTGACAACTTCATGAAGACACGATGATGGAGATCATGATGATGGAGATCATGGTGTCAAGCCGGTGACAAGATGATCATGGAGCCCCGAAGATGAAGATCAATGGAGCTATATGATATTGGCCATATCATGTCACAACTATATAATTGCATGTGATGTTTATTATGTATTATGCATCTTGTTTACTTAGGACAACGGTAGTAAATAAGATGATCCCTTATAAAAATTTCAAGAAGTGTTCTCCCCTAACTGTGCACCGTTGCTACAGTTCGTCGTTTCTAAGCACCACGTGATGATCGGGTGTGATGGATTCTTACGTTCACATACAACGGGTGTAAGACAGTTTTACACAGCGAAAACACTTAGGGTTAACTTGACGAGCCTAGCATGTGCAGACATGGCCTCGGAACACGGAGACCGAAAGGTCGAACACGAGTCGTATGGAAGATACGATCAACATGAAAATGTTCACCGACGATGACTAGTCCGTCTCACGTGATGATCGGACACGGGCTAGTCGACTCGGATCGTGTAACACTTAGATGACTAAAGGGATGTCTAATCTAAGTGGGAGTTCATAATTTGATTAGAACTTTATTATCATGAACTTAGTCTAAAACCTTTGCAAATATGTCTTGTAGATCAATGGCCAACGCTAATGTCAACATGAACTTCAACGCGTTCCTAGAGAAAACCAAGCTGAAAGATGATGGCAGCAACTATACGGACTGGGTCCGGAACCTGAGGATCATCCTCATAGCTGCCAGGAAACAATATGTCCTAGAAGGACCGCTAGGTGACGCTCCCGTCCCAGAGAACCAAGACATTATGAATGCTTGGCAGTCTCGCGCTGATGATTACTCCCTCGTTCAGTGCGGCATGCTTTACAGCTTAGAACCGGGGCTCCAAAAGCATTTTGAGCATCACGGAGCATATGAGATGTTCGAAGAGCTGAAACTAGTTTTCCAAGCTCATGCCCGGGTCGAGAGATATGATGTCTCCGACAAGTTCTACAGTTGTAAGATGGAGGAGAACAGTTCTGTCAGTGAGCACATCCTAAAGATGTCTGGGTTGCACAACCGTATGACCCAGCTGAACATTAACCTCCCAGATGAGGCGGTCATTGACAGAATCCTCCAGTCGCTCCCACCAAGCTACAAGAGCTTTGTGATGAACTACAACATGCAGGGAATGGAAAAGACCATTCCTGAAGTGTTCTCGATGCTGAAGTCAGCAGAGGCCGAAATCAAGAAAGAACATCAAGTGTTGATGGTCAATAAGACCACTAAGTTCAAGAAGGGCAAGGGTAAGAAGAACTTCAAGAAGGACGGCAAAGATGTTGCCGCGCCTGGTAAGCCAGTTACCGGGAAGAAGTCAAAGAATGGACCCAAGCCTGAGACTGAGTGCTTTTATTGCAAGGGGAAGGGTCACTGGAAGCGGAACTGCCCCAAATACTTAGCGGATAAGAAGGCCGGCAACACCAAAGGTATATTTGATATACATGTGATTGATGTGTACCTTACCAGTACTCGTAGTAACTCCTGGGTATTTGATACCGGTGCCGTTGCTCGTATTTGTAACTCACAGCAGGAGCTGCGGAATAAACAGAGACTGGCGAAGGACGAGGTGACGATGCGCGTCGGGAATGGTTCCAGAGTCGATGTGATCGCTGTCGGCACGCTACCTCTACATTTACCTACGAGATTAGTTTTGAACCTTAATAATTGTTATTTAGTGCCAAGTTTGAGCATGAACATTGTATCTGGATCTCGTTTAATACGAGATGGCTACTCATTTAAGTCTGAGAATAATGGTTGTTCGATTTATATGAGAGATATGTTTTATGGTCATGCTCCGATGGTCAATGGTTTATTCTTAATGAATCTCGAGCGTAATATTACACATGTTCATAGTGTAGATGCCAAAAGATTTAAAGTTGATAACGATAGTCCCACATACTTGTGGCACTGCCGCCTTGGTCACATTGGTGTCAAGCGCATGAAGAAGCTCCATGCCGATGGACTTTTAGAGTCTCTTGATTATGAATCGTTTGACACGTGCGAACCATGCCTCTTAGGTAAAACGACCAAGACTCCGTTCTCCGGAACAATGGAGCGAGCAACCAACTTGTGGGAAATCATACATACCGATGTGTGCGGTCCAATGAGCATTGAGGCTCGCGGAGGATATCGTTATGTTCTCACTCTCACAGATGACTTGAGTAGATATGGGTATGTCTACTTAATGAAACACAAGTCTGAGACCTTTGAAAAGTTCAAGGAATTTCAGAATGAGGTGGAGAATCAACGTGACCGAAAGATAAAATTCTTACGATCAGATCGTGGAGGAGAATACTTAAGTCACGAATTTGGTACACACTTAAAGAAATGTGGAATCGTTTCACAGCTCACGCCGCCTGGAACACCTCAGCGAAACGGTGTGTCCGAACGTCGTAATCGCACTCTATTGGATATGGTGCGGTCTATGATGTCTCTTACCGATTTACCGCTATCATTTTGGGGATACGCTCTAGAGACAGCTACATTCACTTTAAATAGGGCACCGTCTAAATCCGTTGAGACGACACCGTATGAATTATGGTTTGGAAAGAAACCTAAGCTGTCGTTTCTAAAAGTTTGGGGATGCGAAGCTTATGTCAAGAAACTTCAACCTGAAAAGCTTGAACCCAAGTCGGAAAAATGCGTATTCATAGGATACCCTAAGGAAACTATAGGGTATACCTTCTACTTAAGATCCGAAGGCAAGATCTTTGTTGCCAAGAACGGATGCTTTCTGGAAAAAGAGTTTCTCTCGAAAGAAGTAAGTGGGAGGAAAGTAGAACTCGATGAAGTAATACCTCTTGAGCGGGATAGTGACGCAGCACAGGAAACCGTTCCTGTGATGCCCACACCAACTGAAGAGGAAAACCATGATAATGATCAAAGTACTTCGGATCAAGTTACTGCTGAACTTCGTAGGTCCACAAGGACACGTTCCGCACCAGAGTGGTACGGCAACCCTGTCCTGGAAATCATGTTGTTAGACAACAATGAACCTTCGAACTATGAAGAAGCAACGGCGGGCCCGGATTCCAACAAATGGCTTGAAGCCATGAAATCCGAGATAGAATCCATGTATGAAAACAAAGTATGGACTTTGACAGACTTGCCCGATGATCGGCGAGCGATAGAAAACAAATGGATCTTTAAGAAGAAGACGGACGCGGATGGTAATGTTACCATCTATAAAGCTCGACTTGTCGCTAAGGGTTATCGACAGGTTCAAGGGATTGACTACGACGAGACATTCTCTCCCGTAGCGAAGCTAAAGTCCGTCCGAATCATGTTAGCAATTGCCGCATACTATGATTATGAGATATGGCAGATGGACGTCAAAACAGCATTCCTTAACGGGCATCTTAAGGAAGAACTGTATATGATGCAGCCGGAAGGTTTTGTCGATCCTCGGAACGCTAACAAAGTATGCAAGCTCCAGCGATCCATTTATGGACTGGTGCAAGCATCTCGGAGTTGGAACATTCGCTTTGATGAGATGATCAAAGCGTTTGGGTTTATGCAGACTTATGGAGAAGCCTGCGTTTACAAGAAAGTGAGTGGGAGCTCTGTAGCATTTCTCATATTATATGTAGATGACATACTCCTGATGGGAAATAATATAGAATTTCTGGACAGCATTAAGGCCTACTTGAATAAGTGTTTTTCAATGAAGGACCTTGGAGAAGCTGCTTATATATTAGGCATCAAGATCTATAGAGATAGATCGAGACGCCTCATAGGTCTTTCACAAAGCACATACCTTGATAAGATTTTGAAGAGATTCAGAATGGATCAGTCCAAGAAGGGGTTCTTGCCTATGTTACAAGGTATGAGACTGAGCTCAACTCAGTCACCGACCACGGCAAAAGATAAAGAAGAGATGAGTGTCATCCCCTATGCTTCAGCCATAGGATCTATTATGTATGCCATGCTGTGTACCAGACCCGATGTAAACCTTGCCGTAAGTTTGGTAGCAAGATACCAAAGTAATCCCGGCAAGGAACACTGGACAACGGTCAAGAATATCCTAAAGTACCTGAAAAGGACAAAGGACATGTTTCTCGTTTATGGAGGAGACGAAGAGCTCGTCGTAAAGGGTTACGTCGACGCTAGCTTCGACTCAGATCTGGATGACTCTAAGTCACAAACCGGATACGTGTATATGTTGAATGGTGGAGCAGTAAGCTGGTACAGCTGCAAGCAGAGCGTCGTGGCGGGATCTACATGTGAAGCGGAGTACATGGCAGCCTCAGAGGCAGCACATGAAGCGATTTGGGTGAAGGAGTTCATCACCGACCTAGGAGTCATACCCAATGCGTCGGGGCCGATCAAACTCTTCTGTGACAACACTGGAGCTATTGCCCTCGCAAAGGAGCCCAGGTTTCACAAGAAGACTAGGCACATCAAGCGTCGTTTCAACTCCATCCGTAAAAATGTTCAAGATGGAGACATAGAGATTTGCAAAGTGCACACGGATCTGAATGTCGCAGATCCGCTGACTAAACCTCTCTCGCGGGCAAAACATGATCAACACCAGAACTCTATGGGTGTTCGATTCATCACAATGTAACTAGATTAGTGACTCTAGTGCAAGTGGGAGACTGTTGGAAATATGCCCTAGAGGCAATAATAAAAGTATTATTATATTTCATTGTTCATGATAATTGTCTTTTATTCATGCTATAACTGTATTATCCGGAAATCGTAATACACGTGTGAATACTTAGACCACACTATGTCCCTGGTAAGCCTCTAGTTGACCAGCTCGTTGTGATCAACAGATAGTCATGGTTTCCTGACTATGGACATTGGATGTCGTTGATAACGGGATCACATCATTAGGAGAATGATGTGATGGACAAGACCCAATCCTAAGCATAGCATAAAAGATCGTGTAGTTCGTTTTGCTAGAGCTTTGCAAATGTCAAGTATCTCTTCCTACGACCATGAGATCGTGTAACTCCCGGATACCGTAAGAGTGCCTTGGGTGTACCAAACGTCACAACGTAACTGGGTGACTATAAAGGTGCATTACAGGTATCTCCGAAAGTAGCTGTTGGGTTGACACGGATCGAGACTGGGATTTGTCACTCCGTATGACGGAGAGGTATCTCTGGGCCCACTCGGTAATGCATCATCATATTGAGCTCAATGTGACCAAGGTGTTGGACACGGGATCATGCATTACGGTACGAGTAAAGTGACTTGCCGGTAACGAGACTGAACAAGGTATTGGGATACCGACGATCGAGTCTCGGGCAAGTAACGTACCGATTGACAAAGGGAATTGCATACAGGGTTTTATCGAATCCTCGACATAGTGGTTCATCCGATGACAACATCGAGGAGCATGTGGGAGCCATCATGGGTATCCAGATCCCGCTGATGGTTATTGACTGAGAGCGTCTCGGTCATGTCTGCTTGTCTCCCGAACCCGTAGGGTCTACACACTTAAGGTTCGGTTACGCTAGGGTTGTAGGGATATGTATATGCAGTAACCCGAATGTTGTTCGGAGTCCCGGATGAGATCCCGGACGTCACGAGGAGTTCCGGAATGGTCCGGAGATAAAGATTTATATATGGGAAGTCCTGTTTCGGGCATCGGGACAAGTTTCGGGGTTATCGGTATTGTACCGGGACCACCGGAAGGGTCCCGGGGGTCCACCGGGTGGGTCCACCTGCCCCGGGGGGCCACATGGGCTGTAAGGGGGTGCGCCTTGGCCTAATGGGCCAAGGGCACCAGCCCCACATAGGCCCATGCGCCTAGGGTTCAAGGGGGCAAGAGTCCTAGGAGGGTAAGGCACCTCCTAGGTGCCTTGGGGGGAGGGAAAACCCCCCTTGGCCGCCGCACCCCCTAGGAGATTGGATCTCCTAGGGCCGGCCACCCCCCCTTGACACCCCTATATATAGTGGGGGAGAGGAGGGACTTCATACCTGAACGTCTTGGCCTTTGGTTGCCTCCTTCTCCCTCCCCAACACCTCATCCACCTCCATAGTGCTTAGCGAAGCTCTGCCGGAGTACTGCAGCTCCATCAACACCACGCCGTCGTGCTGCTGCTGGTGCCATCTCCCTCAACCTCTCCTCCCTCCCTTGCTGGATCAAGAAGAGGAGACGTGGCTGTTCCGTACGTGTGTTGAACGCGGAGGTGCCGTCCGTTTGGCGCTGGTCATCGGTGATTTGGATCACGTCGAGTACGACTACATCATCACCTTGCAAGCTTCCGCACGCGATCTACAAGTGGTATGTAGATGCAAACTCTCTCCCTAGACTCGTTGCTTAGATGAACTCATAGATGGATCTTGGTGAAACCGTAGGAAAAATTTTAATTTTCTGCAACGTTCCCCAACAGTGGCATCATGAGCTAGGTCTATGCGTAGTTCTCTTTGCACGAGTAGAACGCAACTTTGTTGTGGGCGTGGATTTTGTCATCTTACTTGCCTCTACTAGTCTTTTCTTGCTCAACGGTATTGTGGGATGAAGCGGCCCGGACCAACCTTACACGTACTCTTACGTGAGACCGGTTCCACCGACTGACATGCACAAGTTGCATAAGGTGGCTGGCGGGTGTCTGTCTCTCCCACCTTAGTTGGAGCGGAATCGATGAACAGGGCCCTTATGAAGGGTAAATAGAAGTTGACAAAATCACGTTGTGGTGATTCGTAGGTAAGAAAACGTTCTTGCTAGAACCCAATTGCGGCCACGTAAAAGATGCAACAACAATTAGAGGACGTCTAACTTGTTTTTGCAGCGATTGATCATGTGATGTGATATGGCCAGAAGTTGTGATGAATGATGAATTGTGATGTATGAGATCATGTTCTTTGTAATAGGATTCACGACTTGCATGTCGATGAGTATGACAACCGGCAGGAGCCATAGGAGTTGTCATTATTTTTTGTATGACCTGCGTGTCATTGAATAACGTCATGTAAACTACTTTACTTTATTGCTAAACGTTAGTCATAGAAGTAGAAGTAGTCGTTGGCGTGACAACTTCATGAAGACACGATGATGGAGATCATGATGATGGAGATCATGGTGTCAAGCCGGTGACAAGATGATCATGGAGCCCCGAAGATGAAGATCAATGGAGCTATATGATATTGGCCATATCATGTCACAACTATATAATTGCATGTGATGTTTATTATGTATTATGCATCTTGTTTACTTAGGACGACGGTAGTAAATAAGATGATCCCTTATAAAAATTTCAAGAAGTGTTCTCCCCTAACTGTGCACCGTTGCTACAGTTCGTCGTTTCTAAGCACCACGTGATGATCGGGTGTGATGGATTCTTACGTTCACATACAACGGGTGTAAGACAGTTTTACACAGCGAAAACACTTAGGGTTAACTTGACGAGCCTAGCATGTGCAGACATGGCCTCGGAACACGGAGACCGAAAGGTCGAACACGAGTCGTATGGAAGATACGATCAACATGAAAATGTTCATCGACGATGACTAGTCCGTCTCACGTGATGATCGGACACGGGCTAGTCGACTCGGATCGTGTAACACTTAGATGACTAAAGGGATGTCTAATCTAAGTGGGAGTTCATAATTTGATTAGAACTTTATTATCATGAACTTAGTCTAAAACCTTTGCAAATATGTCTTGTAGATCAATGGCCAACGCTAATGTCAACATGAACTTCAACGCGTTCCTAGAGAAAACCAAGCTGAAAGATGATGGCAGCAACTATACGGACTGGGTCCGGAACCTGAGGATCATCCTCATAGCTGCCAGGACTATAAGATACAACCAAGTAAACCGACTATAAGCATCAATAAAACTGACATAATAATTGTGGCCACTAACAGACGTCTGGGCATGACCCCAAACATCAGAAAACACAAGCTCAAGAGGATGTTTCACAACACGACTAGACTCTGAAAACGGAAGTTGGTGACTCTTGCCCTGCTGACAGGCATCACAAACGGTTTCAGCAGATTTATTGGACACAACTGGTAGTTCATGACGATGCAACACATGAGGAACTATAGGAGCCGCAGGGTGACCAAGGCGCGCATGCCAGTGCATAGGCGACACACGAACACCACTGAACGCCTGAGAAGAAGACTGCATGGATGGTGTGCGCGGTGCATCAAGTGCGTACAGGCCATGACGAAGACGACCGCTAAGTAGAACGGCCCTCGTGTCCCGATCCTTGATAAAGAAACGAAAAGGGTGAAACTCAGCAAGGACATTATTATCACGTGTAAGTTGAGGAATGGACAACAAACTACGCGTAGCAGAGGGAACACGAAGGACATTGGAAAGATGTAGTTTGTGAAAATTGTGTGTAAGGAGAGAAGCCTGACCAACATGGGAGATGCGCATACCTGCTCCACTGGCGGGGTGCACCTGATCGTGACCACGGTATGGCTCCTGAGTAGAGAGCTTGCCCATCTCGCCGGTGAGGTGGTTAGTAGCGCCGGTGTCCATATACCATGTTGGATCAATGGAGTAGGACGGAGTGCGATCATGATCATGAGTAGTCACGGCGGCGGCATCCTGCTTGTCGTTTCCTTTGCCATTGTTGCCAAGGCCCAAAAAATCTTGCTTGTAGCGACGATGACAGCGAGATGCAATGTGGCGCTCCAGGCCACACAGTTGGCAAGTCTGCGGGGCACCGCAAGAGGAGCAGCAAGCAACCAGCCGGTTGCCACCCGTGATGGATGGCTCATTGCCACGCGCGGCCGGCTGTGAAGATGGTGCCTGCTTGCCCCCTGAAGACGAAGACCGCTGAGGTTTGCTGCGAGTCGCGGCGTTGGCGGAGGCGAAACCCGGCGAGACACGGCGTGCCTTGATGCGCTGTTCACGGCCAAGGAGTCGGGCATACAGCTCGCGAGGTGGAAGTGGATCGTCACGGCCATGAACGTTCTCAACGAGATTGTCATAATCGTCGTCGAGCCCGTTAAGAACGAAAGTGGTGAACTCCTCATCCTGCAGAGACTGGCCAACGGAGGCCAGTGTGTCGGCAAGACCCCGCATCTTGTTGAAGTACTCCGTGATGCTGAGGTCACCAAGCTTGGTATCACCAAGCTCGGTGCGTATAGAATGAGCACGTGCCTGAGACTGCGAGGCGAAGCTGGTGTGAAGCGCCGCCCACGCCTCCCGGGATGTGGCAACGAAGATGACCAGCGACGAGACGCTCGGAGTGAGCGAGGACTGGATGGCAGAGAGAATGGCCTGATCCTGGGCCACCCATGTATGATACGCCAGGTGATGAGTCGGCGGACACGGGATGGATCCGTCAACATAGCCCTCCAGATAGCGGCTGCGCAGAAGAGGCAACACCTGGGCATGCCAGGACAGATAGTTGTCCGGCGTGAGCTTCACCGGCAGCAGATGCGAGAAGTAGAACAGTGATGGCGCCGTGACCTGAGCGGCGTGAGCATGCATCGGTGGAGCGTAGAGGTCCATCGACGGGGCTGTCTCGAGATTAGGAGCACCCGCCGAGTAGACGCCAGGGGCACCAGGAGCTAGGGCGTCGGCTCCGTAGGTCGCCGTGGCCCCGTAGGACGGGTGCGGCGGTGCAGCCACGAAACCGGACGGCGCGGGGTAGGTTTGACGCGGCGACGCCGCGTAGGGCTGCGGCGGCTGCGCCAGGTAGTGCTGCTGCGGTGGCAGCGCCGAGTAGATCGGCACCGGCGGTGGCCCGTGATGATGTGGCGAGGGATCCGCATAGGGTTGATGATGATGCGGCACCGTGGAGGACGCCACGGGCCAGGAAGATTGCGGCGGCGCACCGTACAGGGCGGGCGCGACACCACCGGATGGCTGCGCGACAACGCCGTAGGGCGGCTGCACAGCAGCGGCCTGAGACGGCGGCGCGGTGAACTCAGCAGATGAGTCGGCCGTCGGATGCGATCCAATCGGAGACTCGGTCGGCAGCAGGGCTCCGTAGGCCGACGCAAGCGGCCTAGAAGCGAGGAACAACGACATAGGGGCGAGGGCCGGCGCGACGGCGGTGGCAGCGACGGAAGTCGGCGCACCGGCGGCGGCGGCGGCGGGAGCAGGGGAAGACATCGAAACCCTAGTCTGATACCATGTAAAACATAATATGTTGGGAACTTGCTCGACACCCTAAACGGGGTGTGGCTCTTTCATTATATAGAGGTACCAAGAGGTACAATACAATGTTACAATGTTAATACACAGACTACGTATATATATACAGTCTAACACTGTTAATGCATGAGGCTTTGATGTTCCTCCATGGAGCCAGTTCAAGTTTAAGTATTTTCACCTTGACCCCATTGTTGCGATGGTTTTGAAGAATCTGGTCAACTTTTTGGATGAAATACTTTTCCCTTTCCTCAAATTTCGTTTCAGTCAACCCAAGTGTACGTTCATTGAGACTAAGGTTGGAATAACATCTCCAGGAACGTAGAAATCCACGAGACGCGCAGGCAGCACGAGCAGCATCTAGCAGTGCCAAGAGGGGAGTGTATGTGGTGTAGGATGTCCTGCAGAACGAACCAAGTGTGACAAGTTTCAACAGTTAGATTATTGGGTAGCTAGTTAGGCAATACTCCCTCCATTTTTATTTACTCTGCATATTAGATTTGACTAAAGTCAAACTTCGTAAAGTTTGACCAAGTTTATAGAAAAGAATATAAATATTTACCATAATAAATCTATATGATGTGAAAGTACATTCGTTAATAAATCTAATGATATTGATTTGTTATTGTACATATGTTAATATATTTATCTACAAACTTCGTCAAAGTTTACAAAGCTTGACCAAACCTAATATGTGGAGTAAATAAAAACAGAGAAGTACTACACTAAAATAAGATTGAAATATCCTCTGGGGACTGGGGGAATATTCTAGTAGCCCATTGCTACTATAATACTGGAATACTTGAATGCCGGCGAGAATACTAATTATACCTCTGGGAGTTGCTCAAAATCAAGTTCCTGCCTAATATTTCGGCGAGCACCTTGAGAAATATGGCCTTGCTGTTGGCAGGTTGCACCGTTTGTCTCCGCCGATGAAGCCTCTGGCGAACCATCTGCGACGCAGCGAATCGAGCATCAGCATTCATGAATTCTGGAGGCACAAGATCGCCGCTTGAGCAAGGAATTTTTTTTTAAAAGACGAGACGGCCAAGCAAGCCTGGGCTGGCTACGAAGCAAGCGGCATGGAAGTCGTGAAAATTACTGAAATCGTTTAGCATAACCGAGATGCGTTGGAATTGGATAGTAAGTACACGTACTTGCAGGTGGATCGCCGTGGACCGGGACCCAGAAGAAGGCCCTGGGAGGTGCCGACGGAGGGGCGATCCGGACATGGCGGATTGGCGATCGACCTCGAGGTATGTACGGCGGCGGTACTGTTTTCGTTTCTTGCCCGAGCTCCAACAGAGACGTGCACGTGAGTTTAACCGTGGAAATAGGAGTTGTCTGTATCAAATCAGGTCTCTTTTTTTCTAAAAAGGTTCTAGATCTATTTTTTTAAAGTTGGTTCCAGATCTATTAAAAAAGGGGCTGCTACGCGTTGGCCGGCAGATTTTCTTTAAAAGATTCGCTGCCTCGCGAGCGGTCAGATTTGAGAAAATCAAGCGGCTAAATGGGTTCCTCTTCTTTGCAACAAAGCTCTCGTTGCGGAAACATTTGTAATAGAGATTGTGTTGTGGGTTTTTTTAACATAGGTTGTGTTGCAGGATTTTTTTTTTTTGCAACATAGGCCGTTGCAGAAATTCTTTTGTCTTCATTTTTTGGAAACAGAGGTATTGTTGCAAAAAAAAATTGCAACTGAGGTGATGTCGCATAATTTTTTTTAATCTTTGCCTTCACCTCTATATGGTGTTACAGAAGGAAGTTTTGCAACATGATTGATGTTGCAGAAATCTTTCCTGCAATAGATTGGATGTTGCAAAACAAAACATCACCGTCGTTCGCCGCGAGCCCGCTGGACGGTGGTGAGGGAGGAGCGACGGCGCCCTTTCCCGCCATGGCGCTGCCGCCGGCGAGTGTCGGACCCCCGACAAGGTCGCCTCACTGGCGAGGTGGCGCACCGCGCACGCCCAGCCGTCATGGTGGAGGCGGGCGACAACGGCGACGACCGTGCATGACCTTGGCTACAACGACAGACCGCGATGGCGACCGGTTGCAGATTTTATTTTTTGCAACAGAGCACCAAGATCACCCAGCGCCATGGAGCAGGAGGACCCACAGACGCCATGGTGGATTGATGTCGGAGGATGGGAGTTGGGGAACGGTGTTGGATCTGCTCGAAGGGAGCCTCCTATGAGGATAAGGCGGAGAAGAAGTAGCAACGTCCGTGGCCCACTACCACGTGTTGTTCGTGGGAGGCGGCGGAGAAAATCACGAGATCGGCCGGACGGAAGGAATCATTTCTCATATTTAACTATCAAAATGTTAATGCATATCACAAAAAATTATATCGTTGAATTCGTATATGAACATAGTTTTTGATGATATTATTTTTTCTACATATAACTTACATTTTATTAGTTAAAATCATGGTCAAAATATGACACTAAATACAAGGAGACTAATAAACCAGGACGAAGGTAGCTAACAACAGTCAAAAGCAGGAGGAAAGTTAGGAAGTTTACCTGTCTGAAGCTTTATTCCAATGCAAACACTCTCTGCTAACCCAAAACCAGGACGAAGGTAGCTAACAACAGTCAAAAGCAGGAGGAAAGTTAGGAAGTTTACCTGTCTGAAGCTTTATTCCAATGCAAACACTCTCTGCTAACCAAACTAGTACTAACAACATGTTAATATAGATGTAATTGTCCCAAAATCTGAAACCAACCACGTTGGTAACCATCTGTATCTACAGCTGGTCGACACTATGGCAACGACTACAGGGCTCTAGGACCTTGAACTGAACATGCTTTGGAACTCTCCGTGCGATGCACCTACCCGCAACCTCCACGGCTCTACGAGCTTCCGCGACATTTTTCTTGCTCATTGCCCGACACCGACCATTCTTTGTTGAGGTAGGGCATCTGCCAATGGTGCCCAAACTTCTATTGGAGAAGTAGGTCGTGTCTACCGTTAGACGTTCGAGGGAAGCTGCGCTCTCGAGGATGTGGACCGTGAGCTCGACCAAGCTCTTGGATGGATAGAATCCCGTGATCAGCACCTGCCTGAGGCGGTCATGCCGGTACTCTAGCTTTCGTGTAGAATACTCATTGTCGTCTCCAGAAACGAGATCAGGTCTGCTAGCACCCTCCTCTATCTGCATATACATTAGTGTGTCATTGTTTCCATATAAAAATAGTGTTCCACACTATTCGTCATAGATAACTTCTAGTGTTACAAATGGCGACTTACCTGCAAAATGAAAGATTCCAGGACTGGAGAAGCAGCAAGAAAAGAAACCAAAGAGAATATGTCAAGGAAGAGAATTGCTTCTTGATGGAGTATGATTTCCAGTTTCTTGAGGTGGGGGAACTTGGAGGGCAACATTGGAACTGTAATATTGGCATTCTGAATAAGGAGAAACCCCAAGATTAATCTAAAATGTTGTATACATACAATAGTTGTTCAGTGTATACTTAAATATGTCAATGTAGTTTGGTCATTAAGATGCTAAAGCCATATACCTCTCCATAGCCTGAGTGCAGGGAAAGACTTTGAACATTGCGTATGATGGATGGCAGCCTGGCGCGAGCATCAGAGAGAAGAGTGCCTCTCAAATCCACATTTTTAAGTAGAGAAGAATTTCTCACAGCTGTCAGGATCCCAATCCCATCGGAGCGAAAGGAGCAGAGATTTGGGGCATCGATTTGTACTGACTGCAGCCGTATGCAATGTATCAAACTAACGTATTTGAGATGCTTCAACGCGCAATCTATTCGCAAGCAAATTACCCCCTTACAAAAGGAGATGTCCAACTCCTCCAGGGCAGGGGATTTTGAGAGCAAAATCCCTAACCCTTCCTCTGTAACATGGACAATACACAAATGTAAACATGTCAATCTTCTCAAGAGGCCAAGTGACGACGTTGGATGAAAAGCGCAGTTGTAGAGGCGGAGAGACTGGATTGAACTTGCAGCTGCCTCATCGACAGCCGATTTTTAAGTGTATGTACATTTAGTTTAAGGTGGGAATAGCACCTCCAGGCACGTAGAAATCCACGAGACACGCATGCGACACGAGCAGTATCTTGAACTGTCAAGAGGGAGTGTATACAATGTAGAATGTCCTGCAGAATCGAGGTTGACAAATTCAACAGTTAGCTAACTATAGTTTGTAGTTGACTATAATATAAACAACAAAATTGTATTTATATAGCTTGCTAATTTGTGCATCTAGTTTGCATCAAGACCTAGAATCAATTAGAGTAGTTCATCAACACAGCTAAGTAAGTACACTAATATGGGACTGAGAGAGTACACTTATAACTATTGTTGCGAACTTGAGATATACGATGAAGTGCAATTTTTATGGAAACAAGCATGGTTACAATTGACGCAACATCGCATTGAGAAATTATTTGCAAAAAGCAAGCAAAATTCCAAGGGTTAGATGCATGCATCATATATTAATGCGACAACAAATTTTTTGGGGATCATGTGATAAACGTTTCCACTTTCCACTGCCAGCAAGAACATACGTATACCTCTGGGAGTTGCTCAAAACCTGCAGGTCGTTGTCTCATATTTCGTGCACCTTGAGACATACGGCCTTGTTGTTGGCGAGATGCACTATTTGCTCCAGCCGACGAAGCCTCTGACCCACTATCTGCAATTTGGTTGAGATAGTAGTAAATATGTAGTTTCATTTTTTTCGCATGCTGCTTAAATTTTGCAATAGAGAAGTATGAATTCTCAAGAACTAGATCTGCTTCAACAAGTATTTTTTTTTGTGTGTGCGAAATCTGCTTCAACAATTTGGCGGAGATCTTTGATTTCAAGAGCTGGTCTTTTGAACCCTCGGAAGGAACAACTGGGCGCACGACGATTTTTCGCCTAAAGCACAAGAACCGATCGAGATGGGTTGAAGAGTACGGACGGAGACATACTTGCAGGAGTAGCAGCAGGGAGCGTCGTGCGTATGGCATCATGGATCGCTCTGGTGGGAGGTGCATGCCGACGAGAAGGGGAGTTGGACATGGCCATCTTGCGTGAGCGCTCACGAAGTTTTCGCCGGAAACGGCGGCGGTTCAGTTTCCTGCTTGATCGAGCTCCAATACGGACGTGAGTTTATGCAATTCGAGTTTTAACGATGTAACCTGATTACGTAAAGGAACCTAATTAATAAAAGTGCCATCCAAGGTCGTTGTAGTATAGTGGTGAGTATTCCCGCCTGTCACCCGGGTGACCCGGGTTCGATCCCCGGCAACGGCGCCCTCTCTTTTGTTTCAGCAATTTTGCAGTTCTTCAGTAGGCAACGGCGAAATTTTAGG
Organism: Triticum aestivum; assembly: GCF_018294505.1. NCBI lineage: Eukaryota > Viridiplantae > Streptophyta > Magnoliopsida > Poales > Poaceae > Triticum > Triticum aestivum. The sequence continues at coordinate 641,254,157 of NC_057795.1, forward strand.
AGTTGGCGATGGCATCCAATGGCGAAATTTCTTCCCTTAATATCAACTTATCTGCTCGGACTTTTCACAGGTCGTTGTAGTATAGTGGTGAGTATTCCCGCCTGTCACCCGGGTGACCCGGGTTCGATCCCCGGCAACGGCGCCCTCTCTTTTGTTTCAGCAATTTTGCAGTTCTTCAGTAGGCAACGGCAAAATTTTAGGAGTTGGCGATGGCATCCAATGGCGAAATTTCTTCCCTTAATATCAACTTATCTGCTCGGACTTTTCACAGTGCGTTTCATCGATGCAGTAGAGATGAAAGTATGATGCGCTCCATGCATGATCGTGCTGGTAATCTACCACTTGGATCAGGTATGTTTTGCTGGATGAAGGCTCCACGACTCCGGCGCCCTCTCTTTTGTTTCAGCAATTTTGCAGTTCTTCAGTAGGCAACGGCGAAATTTTAGGAGTTGGCGATGGCATCCAATGGCGAAATTTCTTCCCTTAATATCAACTTATCTGCTCGGACTTTTCACAGTGCGTTTCATCGATGCAGTAGAGATGAAAGTATGATGCGCTCCATGCATGATCGTGCTGGTAATCTACCACTTGGATCAGGTATGTTTTGCTGGATGAAGGCTCCACGACTCCGGCGCCCTCTCTTTTGTTTCAGCAATTTTGCAGTTCTTCAGTAGGCAACGGCGAAATTTTAGGAGTTGGCGATGGCATCCAATGGCGAAATTTCTTCCCTTAATATCAACTTATCTGCTCGGACTTTTCACAGTGCGTTTCATCGATGCGGTAGAGATGAAAGTATGATGCGCTCCATGCATGATCGTGCTGGTAATCTACCACTTGGATCAGGTATGTTTTGCTGGATGAAGGCTCCACGACTCCGGCGCCCTCTCTTTTGTTTCAGCAATTTTGCAGTTCTTCAGTAGGCAACGGCGAAATTTTAGGAGTTGGCGATGGCATCCAATGGCGAAATTTCTTCCCTTAATATCAACTTATCTGCTCGGACTTTTCACAGTGCGTTTCATCGATGCAGTAGAGATGAAAGTATGATGCGCTCCATGCATGATCGTGCTGGTAATCTACCACTTGGATCAGGTATGTTTTGCTGGATGAAGGCTCCACGACTCCGGCGCCCTCTCTTTTGTTTCAGCAATTTTGCAGTTCTTCAGTAGGCAACGGCGAAATTTTAGGAGTTGGCGATGGCATCCAATGGCGAAATTTCTTCCCTTAATATCAACTTATCTGCTCGGACTTTTCACAGTGCGTTTCATCGATGCAGTAGAGATGAAAGTATGATGCGCTCCATGCATGATCGTGCTGGTAATCTACCACTTGGATCAGGTATGTTTTGCTGGATGAAGGCTCCACGACTCCGGCGCCCTCTCTTTTGTTTCAGCAATTTTGCAGTTCTTCAGTAGGCAACGGCGAAATTTTAGGAGTTGGCGATGGCATCCAATGGCGAAATTTCTTCCCTTAATATCAACTTATCTGCTCGGACTTTTCACAGTGCGTTTCATCGATGCGGTAGAGATGAAAGTATGATGCGCTCCATGCATGATCGTGCTGGTAATCTACCACTTGGATCAGGTATGTTTTGCTGGATGAAGGCTCCACGACTCCGGCGCCCTCTCTTTTGTTTCAGCAATTTTGCAGTTCTTCAGTAGGCAACGGCGAAATTTTAGGAGTTGGCGATGGCATCCAATGGCGAAATTTCTTCCCTTAATATCAACTTATCTGCTCGGACTTTTCACAGTGCGTTTCATCGATGCAGTAGAGATGAAAGTATGATGCGCTCCATGCATGATCGTGCTGGTAATCTACCACTTGGATCAGGTATGTTTTGCTGGATGAAGGCTCCACGACTCCGGCCCCTCATACGTATATGCATGGACGGGTCCGCGTTACCGTGGCCGATCCGTGGTTCCAGGGATTTGAAACAAAGGGAATGAGCAAAGTGAGTCCATGGTTTACGACTTGTACTATTGGAGGCAATGCATTCTCTATTTTATGCATTTCGGCCTGAATAACAACATTCGGTTACATAAGCTCCTATGAGAGCAATGCATGGATAGTGCAGTAGATCATAGATCGATCGTCCACAGAATGGCAGTAGGTGATGAAAACAAGACACTAGTAGAAAACAGGGCTACCGTACGGCCCTGACCAGCCCATTAGTCCCGGTTCTTCAGGAACCGGGACCAATGGGGGTATTAGACCCGGTTCGTGAGCCCAGGGGGCCGGCCGGGGCCTCGTGGGCATTGATCCTGGTTCGTGTGGAACCATTAGTCCCGATTCGAGCCACAAACCGGGACCAATGGTCCTCGCTGCTGGCCCACAACCATTGTCCCGGTTTGTGGCTTGAACCGGGACAGAAGGGGGGCTTTAGTCCCGGTTCATGCCACGAACCGGGACAAAAACTTGCCTACATATACCCACCGTCGCGGCAGAGCACTCCAGAGTGCTCTGTTTTGTCAAGCTGGTGAGGGGAGGGCATTTGGGTGCTCTAGTTCACCTCCTATGCACATGAGGTGTTCGATGAAATGCCCGAGCCAGACTAGTTACGCTTTCTCCTCTCGAAACTCGACCTCCGAGCTCTATTTTCAACGAGATTTGTCTAGATTTAGCGGTCCATCACGTCCCGTCCCCTCACCGTCTTCACCGCCGTCGATCGCCCGCGCCGATCTCATCGCCGGCACCACCGTGGTGAGCCTCTTGTTCTTATCTTCTTTCTGAAAGCAAAAAATTCTGACTTTAGATAGATACTTGTCTAATTTTCTTACTTTTATTATTCCTTGTTATTATATAGTGCGATGGTTTTGGTATCCGCCCCCATCGGCCCTCGTCCTGTCTATGATTCAGATGTGGTATATATTATCTTTTCATAACTATTTGGTTCATTTATTGTTTATGACAATTATGCCGACCAATGTGACATAGATTTTATTTATCTAGGAGGTTGTTGAACCGGAAATTCCAACCGACCCTATTGTTGAGAGGTTAAATTTAGTTGAAGAAGAAAACAATTACTTGAAGGAAAAAATAAGAAAAATTGAGGAGGAGAAGATGATATTGGAGTTGCATGTTGCGGATGTCGTCGATGATCACAAGATCAAGATAGATGCAATGCGGTTGAAGATTAAAAAGATTAGAAATATGCCATTCATACCGAGGCTTGGTATCATTATGCAGTTGGATCAGTTGTTACCTTGGTTGCGGTTATGATCGCATTTGTTTTTGCATTGGAATGTTTTACATAATTTCAATGTATGGTTTAATTAGATGCTCTAGAGAGCTATATGTTCTTCAATGAGAACTATGTATGTACTTTGGTTTTAATGCTCTGGAGAACTATGTATGTGCTTTGGTTTCAGAGTTCATTTCAAATGCTTTTCAACTTCATGGTCTTACAACTTTGAATGGTGCATTTTGAACACAGAAAAACAAGGGAGTTCAAATAAGTTCAAAAAAACTTGAAATCCCTTTGTAACAAATGAGTTTCCGTATGAAACCCTGATACTTCGAAAGAGATTGTCCGTTTTGTACACGAAGTGCATCCAGTCTTTGCCGTAAGCCTCTCTACTTTCTTGCACATGCTATGTGGCTGAAATGATGATACCATGCCAACTTGGAACCTTTTTAGAGTTCATTTCAAATGCTTTTCAATTTCATGGTCTTATAGCTCAAAATAATCAGTAAATGCATGAAAAATAACAAATGAAGTCAGAAAGGGTTGTAAATTGATGATGTGGCTTTGAATGGTGCATTTTGAACACAGAAAACAAGGGGGTTCAAATAAGTTCAAAAGAAATGAAATCCCTTTGTAACGGACGAGTTTCCGTATGAAACCGTGATACTTCGAAAGAGATTGTCCGTTTTGTACACGAAGTGCATCCAGTTTTTGCCGTAAGCCTCTCCAGTTTCTTGCACATGCTATGTGGGTGAAATGATGATACCATGCCAACTTGGAACCTTTTCAGAGTTCATTTCAAATGCTTTTCAGTTTTATGGTCTTATAGCTCAAAATAATCAGTAAATGCATGAAAAATAACAAATGAAGTCAGAAAGGGTTGTAAATTGATTATGTGGCTTTGAATGGTGCATTTTGAACACAAAAAAACAAGGGGCACTAGTAGAAAAAGGGTCAAATATGAGACACATTAGTGCCGGTTTGATTTTGAGCCGGCACTAATGTGTCCATTAGTGCCGGTTCCAACGGCTAGCCGACCGCTTTCATTAGTACCGGTTTGTGGCAAACCTTTAGCACCGGTTTGTGCCACGAACCGGTACTAATGAAAGTGGTGGCAGGATGTTGTCAGTCTGGGGCCCCTCCAGCACCTTTAGTACTGGTTTGTGGCACGAACCGGTACTAAAGGTCATCGTACATAAACCCTTTGTCCACCCGAGCTCGCTCTGTTCTTCCCCTTTCCCCTCACTTCCTCTGTTCTTCCCCTCTCTTCCTCGAGATCATCACAAATTTTGCCTAAAATTTGTCAAGATTTGAAGGCCCCCATCCATTCAAATGATCACAAAGGTTAGCAACTTTGTCCTTTCATCTCTCATTGCTAGATTAGCTCTTGCAATGCTTTGTATAGTGATTCATTTGTGAGTTTAGTAATTTGGGAGGAATTATATGTGCTAGTATTTGATTTATATGCAATTTGAGGTCAAAAATAACACTTAGTTTGCATATGTAGGTGTGGTTTACTTAGTGCCTTCTAAATCTCCGTCGTAACCACCGTCGATCGCCCGCACTGTCCCGTCTCCGGCACCACCTTGTGGTGAGGCTCTTGTTCATGAATGTTTTACATTATAAAATTGATGTTTGTGTGATTTGGATATATAGTTACTCGTATAATTATCTTACCCGTACGTTGTTTGTTATACATAGTACCATGGTTTTGATATCCGTCCCCGTCGGCCCTCGTCCTTGTTATGATTCGGATGTGGTATATTCTCTTTTAATACTAGTTGTTGCATTTCGTGCTTATGACAAATTATGCCCATCAAGTTGACATAGATATTTTTATCTAGGAGGTATGTGAACCGGAAATTCCAACCGACCCTATTGTCGAGAGGTTAAATTTAGTTGAAAGAGAAAACGAGTATTTGAAAGAAAAATTGAAAAGAATTGAGGGGGAGAAGATGGAATTGGAGTTGCATGTTGCCGATGTCGTCGATGATCACAAGATCAAGATGGAGAAAATGCAATTGAAGATTAGAAAGATTAGAAAATATGCCATTGATAGTGTGGCTTGGTATCATTATGCTGTTGGATCAATTGTTACCTTAGTTGCGATCTTGATCGCATTTTTTGTTGCATTTAAATTCTTTAGCTAGAGAGTTATTTGTATGTTGCATTGAATAAAGTGTTGTATATGAACTTTATGTATGAACTTGTATTAATTTGGTCTATTCGATGTTGTGTATAATGAAGATATGAGCCGACAATGGATGTATGATGACCGATGCTCTCCTGGTTTCATTAATGGCGTGCATACTTTTCTACTTGCCATTGAGGCAAACAAGCGGGCGGATGGTTTTATGCCTTGTCCATGTGCTGGCTATAAGAATGGTCACAATTACTCTACGTCAAGAACCATTCACGTCCACCTATTTGAGTTCGGTTTCATGCCCCACTATAATGTTTGGACCAAGCACGGAGAAAGAGGGGTTATGATGGAAGACAATTAATAAGAAGAGGATGACGACATCTATCCTGGCCATGGGTTCCCTGAATACGATGATACAACAATGGGGGAAGAAGTTGAGCCGGCAATGCGGGAAGAAGCTGAAGAAGAGGCATCAGATGAGCCCGCTGATGATCTAGGTCGGGCCATTGCCGATGCAAAGAGAAACTGCACAAGTGATTTGGAGAGGAAGAAGTTGCAGCGCATGTTAGAGGATCACAAGAAATTGTTGTACCCGAATTGCGAAGCTGACAAAAAAAAGTTGGGCACCACACTGGAATTGCTGCAATGGAAGGCAGAGAATGGTGTATCTGACAAGGGATTTGGAAAGTTGCTGGTAATGATAAAGAATATGCTTCCAAAGGACAACGAATTGCCCGAGAGTACGTATGAATCAAAAAAGGTTGTTTGCCCTCTAGGGTTAGAGGTGCATAAGATACATGCATGCCCTAATGACTGCATCCTCTACCGCGGTGAGTACGAGGATTTGAACGCTTGCTCGGTATGTGGTGCATTGCGTTATAAGATCAGTCGCGATGACCCTGATGATGTCGAGGGCGAGCACCCCAGGAAGAAGATTCATGCCAAGGTGATGTGGTATGCTCCTATAATACCATGGTTGAAACGTTTGTTCCAAAACAAAGAGCATGCGAAGGCGATGCGGTGGCACAGAGAAGACCGTAAGAAAGACGGGAAGTTGAGAGTACCCGCTGACGGTTCGCAGTGGAGAAAAATCGAGAAAAAGTATAGGGAGGAGTTTGCAGGTGACCAGGGAACGTATGGTTTGGTCTAAGCGCAGATGGCATTAATCCTTTTGGGGAGCAGAGCAGCAACCATAGCACGTGGCCTGTGACTCTATGTTTGTATAACCTTCCTTCTTGGTTGTGCATGAAGCGGAAGTTCATTATGATGCCAGTGCTCATCCAAGGCCCTAAGCAACCCGACAACGACATTGATGTGTACCTAAGGCCATTAGTTGAAGAACTATTACAGCTGTGGAATGGAACAGGTGTACGTGCGTGGGATGAGCACGGACAGGAAGAATTTGACCTAAAGGCATTGCTGTTCGTGACCATCAATGATTGGCCTGCTCTTAGTAACCTTTCAGGACAGACAAACAAGGGATACCGCGGATGCACGCACTGTTTGGATGATGCCGGCAGTATATATTTGGAGAGTTGTAGGAAGAATGTGTACCTGGGACATCGTCGATTTCTTCCGAGCAGGCATCACTACTAGGAAAAGGGCTCTAGATAGGATTGACACTAATGACGCACCAGGGAAGTAGTGCGCCACTACTATATACTAATAGCGCACCAGTTGGTGATGCGCCATTAGTGTGGAAGACACTAATGGCGCACCACACAAAAGGTGCGCCACTAGTGATATTTTTTTTTTCATTTTTACATACATACTAATGGCGCATCCCACTGAAGTGCGCCATTACTAGTTCTAACTAGTAATGGCGCACTACCACGCGGTGCGCCATTAGTAAGCTTCCCCCCCACTCCACCTATTCCCCTCCCTCCCTTCCTCCCCACTCGACCTAATTTGCCCCAACCGTACGCCGCCGCCGCCCCCTCCGTCCCCTTCGTCCCTTGCCGCCGCCGCCCCGATCCCCGTCGGAATCCACCCTCCCCGCCGACCCCGACCCCTCCGGCGACTGGCCGCACCCGCCCAGGTACCTCTCCTCCTTCCTCCTTCCTCCCTCTCCACCCTTCCTCCCAATTCCCTCCCTCCCCCCTTCCGCCGTGCCCTCCACCTCCCCTCCGCCCCCTCCCCGCCGTCAGCCCCGCCCCCAAGTCTGAAGCTCCCCGCCTCCCCACTGTCCTAGCACCCACGACGACGACGCGAGGCCTCGTGCCCCCGCACCGCCGCAGCCCCGTCGTCTCTGCTCCGGCTTCAGGCCTCCTCCCCTCTCCGTCGTCGCTCTCCCTGAAGGACCACTTTGCGCCCCTAAGCAACTGTCTGTTCTGCAGGTGCAGCGTCACCCCCGCGGCACGCCGTATCGTGCCGGTGCTCAGCCCTTCCTCAGTTTCCCTCCATGTCTCCATTCATGGCTGCATCCACTCATTTCAACCGAGACTCTTCTCTCAAACCAATGTGTTTTCATACTGATATGGCAGGTTAGCAGTTGACGAGAGGAGGCTGGGAGCATCAGTACAGCAACCAATTCGCGGCAGGTGGAAGGTGAATTTTCTTCTGATATTTGTAACTGCACTAAAGTAGTCTAGGCATTATCGCTATGAAGTACGGAATACGATTTTTTCTTTAATCTCTACTCCTAATGACTGAGTTGGTAGGATTGCGTCCACGGTTTATTTTCGTCAGGTTTATTTTCGTCTGGTTTATTTTTGTTTGGTTAATTTGGTCTCTCCTTCCATCATCATATCCTCACGTTGATTTTTTTCACCCTCCCAATAAAAACTTTCTTAACATTTACAAACTTTCCCAATAAAAACTTTCTTAACATTTACAAACTTTCCTAACCAGACACCGTCACAAACGGGCAGGTACAAAAATCACATTACAAACATTAAAACCCTATTTTCATGAAAATCAATTCAAAATCCTAACTTTCCTAACGCATTGATTCTTACCTTTCCTATGTACCTCATTGGTGCCCCATCGATGCCCCCTCCCACCAAATGTAAGTTCTTTCATCCCCTCGCACGATCCCCTCGAACCACCGTCAAAGTAAGGAAACACCCAGCGCCTTTGTTTCAAATCATGCCATTTTAGTCAACGCCAAGCTGCTCATGGCCGGGGACGCCGTCGTCTTCATGCGCCGCGCCGACGGGGAGCTGCTCGCCGGGATCCGCCGCGCGCCCAGGTACCCCGCCGTCTCCCAGCAGGCGTCCGAGGGCGCCGAGCGCCGGCCACGCAATGCGCGCGCGGGTCCCGCCCGAGGAGGTGGACGAGGCCGTGCGGCTCGCGGCAGAGGGCACGCTCTTCACCGTCACCTACTACCCGCGCCAGGGCGCCGGGGAGTCCGTCGTGCCCAAGAAGGAGGTGGAGGACGCGCTGATCGGCGCCTGGGCACCCGGCGTGCAGGTGCGCATGAAGTTCCTCGACGCCGAGGAGCGCCGCTCCGAGTGGAACAACGGCGCCGTCAAGGCCGTCGAGTCGTCGACCCCTCCATCTGGCGCATGCTCGAGGTACATCTTGCGTCCATACATCCATCTCTCCAGTCAATCCATCCGATCATTGCGATAATTGTCTGGTTGATCGATGGAGTCCACCTCTGTTTGGTTCAGGCATGCTTGCTTCAATTTGTTTGCTCTGCCATTCAGTATGGAGTAGCCCTAGATGTTCACCATGCTAGCGACTCGCCCGTCAAACCGCAGAGATCCCTCGCATGGAGTAGCCCTAGATGTTCTAGGCCACCACCGCCAATCCGGCGAGCCTACGCTGCGACCGTTCATGGCGCCTGGGGGCAATGAACTGGCATTGCGGTCATGGAGGGGAGGCTCAGGAGCAGGGCGACGCTGGCTGGTAGAGGAATTCGAAGGAGCCAGGCCGCCCTGGCGATCACCTTGACTGCTGCGTCGTGCACCAACTAACGGCAGTGTCCGCGGTGGTGAAGAAGCATACACGACGAGGCTAATATAAGGTATACCTTGGAGGACGCAACCCCCTGTCGTCAACACGTCATGGCCCAAATCGCCTGGAGGCCGCAACCCCTGCCTGTGCTCCAGATTCACAGTGTGTCCTGACGAACGAGGCAGCAATCTCTGAATTGAATAATTGATCGTTCATCCCGTTCTACCGCTGATTCGCTCGGCGCCACCTCTGTGGTACTCTTGACTGCTTTCACATATCCCCACAAGGTATAGTACGTGGTATCCCACCCCATGTCATGTAATTGCATTCTGAAGCAATTAGTACATAGGAGTCAACCCATAGGACAAGGAGGACCCGGTTATAGATTTTTTTAAGGGAGGGTGTGCCGTGTACGGGAGCATATCTGTTAGTTTGTATCCTATGTTTAACAATTTCAGAAATTTTTGTAGTATAAAAATCTCAATAGTGAGGATACATTGCTGAACGTGATGTGATGTATATGATTTAGTTTATCATTAGTTGTTCTCCTTGCCACTACCCACTAAATTTCAGATCTGCCTTCAACTTCTAATGGTAAATATTCAATTAATTTTAGTCGGCTCAAAAGGCTTCAAGCTTCTTTGTCCATTATTTCCTGTTCAACTTTAAGAAACCTTTCAGTTTGTTTTGTTTCACTTACTTTACTATTCCTTCTTGATAAACTCACCAGGTACTGTATATATCTCTCCCTGGTCACAGTGGGATGGCTAATAATTTCATGCACAACACCACAATAGCAGATATTCGGAGATTTGGAATTGTTTTGCTGTTTTCTTTCTATGAAAGATAAGCATGAATGCAGCGATGGCAAACCTAAACATCGTTGCCAATTTTCTCTTTCACAGAATAGGATGAATGTCACGGCAGCAGCTGCAAACTCCAAGAACGTTATTGTCATGGGGGGCACCAGTTTCAATTGTGTCTTCTTGCAAGCTCCTTGTCAATGAGAGGCACAAGGTCAGTCTGTACTCTGTAGATACATTTGTGATGCAGTGATTCTTCTCTTATGCTAACTAATACATTGATTATGTCCTATGATTCTCTAGGAGCACTAAGAAATTATATGTTTTCTTAAGGGTCACATCACACGAGGAAACTCTCACCCACAGCCATGAAATTTCCAATTGAATCAAATGCAAATTATACATAGTGCTCTTCCAAGCCACAGTTCAACCCCCACTTCTTGCCGCTCGCCTTCAGCCCCAGCAAGACGATTAAATATTTTACCTCAATTCATATATCAGATCTCGTGCTCAAGAAGACGATGGTGAAGAGCATGATAATGATCCAAATGTATGTTAACAATTGGTCCAGTTTAGAAATCTAAACAGGAAAGCTGAGGGGCCATTTAGTTTATACCCAGGCCCACCTCGCCAGAGATGGTGCGTGCAGATATTTTGGCGAACGATTCCCCTGCCCCTGTTTCGCCTGTCCGTGGACGCAGAATGAAAGCAGCGACCAGTTTTTTTTGGCATGACTCCTATAATTGGGTTTCAATCCAAACAGTACCCAGTCAATGCCGAACTTCTTACTCAATATGACTCCTCAGGTTTCATTTGTTGGGGAGGCAGACAGAAACAACGATAACTAATATTTTTTCTTTTCACTCACAATAATATTGTCATCAGATACAATTGCTATCAGGTTAGTGTTTTGTGAGCTTTCATCATGTCCCTTTATGGAACTTCTAAATGTTGATTATCATTTATCACTGCTGCTACTTTATGCAGAGTATTGATGTTTGTACTGAAGGAAGTCCAAAAGTCTTATCGATGCAGGCAAGACACTTGATATGACAAATTTCAAGTGGAAACGAACAAATATTATGCTTGTTCATCGCTTGATGTCTACCCCGACTATTCTTTCATTTGAAACTCGCTAATAACAAGTTTTTACTCTGCGGTTAAAACTGATGTTGCTAATTCGGTTCATAAAATTATTGTCGTTATAATTTGGCGATGTAATACTTTGCCATAAGCCAATATCAAATTATGAAGCATTGCTATAACTTCCAACGTGGTGCTAGAGCATTATATATGAATGTACTTAGTTAAAGGCCATCCAAAGATACACATTTGCAAGGAAACTGCACAATGTCAATACGAATATGAAAGATAATTGGATAAATAACTTTGAAATCTGATCTTTTTCTGATGATAACACAACTTACGCTGATTTCCATAATGAACAGAGAATAGAAAAAGTGTTGTTGCGGCCATGACTTGAATAACAAACCAAATTCACAAGGTCGGTACTGGACTATTGGTAATATATATTCTTTTGGCAGGGATTTAGAAATACTTCACATCTCTTTTTAGTGGATTTTGTGATAGGAGTGAGAGTTGAAAGTGAGCGGGTTGGAGGTTGTGGTTGATTTGTTCAGTTACGAATGTGAGCGGAATATTTTCCCTACTTAAGAAAAAGTGGCAAATTGGATAAGGCAGTCATATTTTTTTGATCAGGTCATACAATATATTTTTTAGGATAGAAGGGTAAATGCATTAGTTTGTTGTTTTAATAGTTAATAACAGACGCGGTGGCGTATTAGTTGCATCCCCAACAACAGCCATCATATTTTTGTTTTGTGGTAATGCATGACATTCAACTGTATGTTACAACATGGCAATGCCTCATGAGACATCAAATTTTCCTTCTTTGCTTGGGGTCGTCATGGGCGGCGCACGCCTCCTCCGCCTTGATGGTCGTGGCGGATCGGCACGAACACGGGAGGAGGGGATCATGGCGGAGAGCAAGCGGTTGGTGGGGGCACTCCTCCTTGGTGGTCCGTGGGGAAGTATGGTATGAAGGGAAGAGGGCGCCAGGACGAAAGTGAGGTGAGTCTCATCCGGTTATAAAGTAGAGGGCTCCAGCGAGAAATATTAGGCTATGGTGGGAAACTGAGCTGGAAGGAGAGAGGGTCCGACATGAGGGAAGGGTGCCTCATGGTGTGGGGTTTTGTGTTGTGTTGGGACCGCGTGTTGGAAATAACATGGCGGATAGTTCGGACAACGACATTGCTCCCCATATATGAGATGGATTTGGGGCAGCCTGTACTAAACCCGGGCAAACGTCGGGCCGGGCCGGGTTTCGGGCCGGGCTTGTAAAAGCCCGACCTTCATTTCTCAAGCCCGAGCCCAGCCCGAAGCCTAAAATACTCCCTCTTTTCAAGCCCGAGCCCGGCCCAAAATCAAGCCTGAAGCCCGAAAGCCCGGCCCGAATGCTGTTTTTTAGTACGCGCACGTGCAAGCCCGGCCCGAAGCCCGAAAGCCCGGCCTGAAATACAGAAAAATTGAAGCTCGAGCCCGGCCCGAATTATCTTTCGGGCTGCAAAACAAAGCCCGAGCCTGGCCTGAATGTCAAGCCCGACCTGGCCCGGCCCGGGTCGTCGGGCCGGGCTGCCCATGCCCGGGTTTAGCCCGGACTGTCCAGTCGGTTGTGTTTTGAGACCGTTGGGCGCCCATTTGAAGTCCGAACATGCCCGGACGTACGAGGAAGAAATGAGCTTCGACCATAGAGGTGACCTTAATCATTTATTTGATTCATTTATATACATTATAGCCCGTAGCAACGCACGGGCATTCTACTAGTTGTCATTATGATTGGACTTTATGTTATATATTTATACTGTAGATTCTTTTTTTGTAACTCTGTGTACCCAAATCATAAATCTGCCCCCGCCAATATGTTGTTTTGTAATCTTCAATGTAAGTGTGTTAAATAGTTGGTGGGAATTTTTGGAATAAATTTGGTCTGTATAAGTTTGCGCTGGAGTACGTGCTGGACGTACTCCGTTTCGGGATCTGCCACTTTTGGTGGATGAATGTAGAAATTATTATACATCTGGTATAATACCATCAAAAAATGCCGTGTTAGCGCTGAACTTCAATTTTACAGTGTACACGGTGCTGATGTATGTCACATTTAAGTATGTTTGAAGTTCTTTATATTTATCCCATTTCGGATGTTCCTTTCTTGCATGTACTGTGTTTGCTACGGAGTGAAGGTAGAAATAAGTGAAATTATAGTTTGATCTGAGTTTCAAAGTAATTATAACAGCGCCAGTAAGTACTTATAACAGCAGCGGTTTGGTCTTCTTAGGTATACCATTGTTGAATAGCAAAGTTGTAGTTTAGTGCAATTGTACGTTGTGAGCCCTGCAAGTATTTTGTTTTGTTTGCCAAAAAAATATGTTGCTTCTTTAGTCTGAAGATTTACTGTGGGCTGTGTTGTTAGCCAAAAAGTTTTTAGCATCAGGTCAATCCATTTGGTGGCTTCCCTAGCTAGAGATGATAGTAATTCTTGACAGCACAGCCAAAAAATTCTCATGTAGTATAAGTATTGCCTCGTCAGTGTGGTAAGCAGAGATGATAGTAATTCTTGTCGACGAGGATTTCTAAAGGTCAAACATAGTAATCTTTAAACAAGTTTATAGAGAAAATCATTTATATCTGCATTAAGAAGCATATACAGTATGAAAATATATCTCATGATGTATCTATTGATATACACTTGGTATTCTAAAATTGTAATGAGTCAATCTCAAGGGCCACCACAGCAGAACACAATTTAGTTGGAATATACCTAATGCAGCAGGAGATCAGCACTAACCTGTCTAGCTTGAACATTGCATTGAAGTGATTTTTGGTGTCAAATCACTCAAGCAGTAACTGAATTCTCAAACTGAACTTGACACAATACTATTCAGTTAATTTGCTTGGACAGTAGTATGTATGCTCATCACTTTATGTATGGTGTTATGCCCCGTTATCTTTGTTCAGTTAATTTTCCTTTTCTAACTCTGAATCTGATATAAACCATACGGTTGGCATAAGTGGTCTTTTGTATATGTGCTGATGCTTTGTTAATATAAAGCTATAGATGATGTTGTAGTTGTGATGATGCTACTTGTGATCTTCTGAAATGACCCATTGGCGACTTCATTACGCGGGGATAATGATATTGCAGGTACCACGAGAGGCCCTCGAGTTTGCCGGAATGTCGATTAACTTTCGTTCCGGCAAATTCGGGTACTCCATATGTCCTATTTTCAGCAAAGGTAATGCTGAAAGTTTCCGTGAATTTTAGCATGACTTTGCTAAAAATAGGACATATGGGGTACTTGCGACTAATGCATGTTATCATGCATGTTTTATGATCTGTTGTAAGGGTACTAATTGGTCTCTTCTGCTGCTTATCAGAGATGGCGGGAAGCAGCCACCGCCGCTCTGCGACACCGCAGTATGAGTTGGATGCTTCCGAGTTCTTCACTATCATACTTGAGACTTCAGTATCATCCATGACGCAGGTATATAAAACGAGAGATCTCCCCTTCACCCATCTCATTATGATATCTGTTGTTTGCTATCACTCATTGTCCCAAACTGCAGAGGCTGCCTGACAGTTTTATGAACATGCTGATAGGTGAAGATCCGCCAAATAATGTGAAGCCGCGACAGGCCGGCAGCGGGTGTCGCAGGCAGTGGGATGTGGAGTTGGTGATCAAGGAGGGCCACATGTACTTGTCTCGTGGGTGGGAGAAGTTCTACCGTGCCTACGACCTGCGGCTGGGGTACTTCCTTCTCTTCAGGTATGACGATGACGCCACCATGCTCATCGTGAAGGTGTTCAACACAACTATGTGTCGCATGCGCTACGCTGACGATGATGATGTCGGTACATTCTGCCTCTTCTTATTCCTCTACATTTGGCTTTATCTCACATCGATTGTTAACGGTCATTGTTGCATTTTGGACAGGTAATGGGAGCAGCAGCAGCGACACTGGCTACAGCCAAAGCAGCAGCGACTATGGCTGTAGCAAAAGCAGCAACGATTCTGGCTGTAGAGAAAGCAGCAGCGATTCTGGCAGCAACATAGACAACAAGAAGGATGATCCGGACTGGAGTGCGGGAGAAGAGGAGCAGAGTGGCGATGAGGAGCTGCAGGATGACGATGGGCATCAGGCTAAGGATGACCTAGCGCTGGTGGTGGCTGACCAACGGCAAGAGATGGTGGTGGCTGACCATGGGTAAGAGATGGAGGTGGCTGAGGATGACCTAGCGATGGTCGTGCCCGAAGGTGGCCTCGCGATGGTGGTGGTGCCTGAAAATGACCACGCACTGGTGGTGGCGCCGGGGATCCCACAGCTGGGCGACATGACCACGCCAATTGTGGTAGAAGACTACATCCCACTGCCTCCACTGCCTCCACCGCCTCGCCGCTCTTGGCGCATCAGGCTGAGGAAGGAGAAGGAGAAGGAGAAGAACAGTGCATGAGAACTGAACTTTGTCAGGTATGTCAGATCTCCTATAGGTTAGTTATCCAAAATAATATATATATATACTTAGTTACCTATGTTATCTCTAATATGCTTAGTTTCCTATAGGTTACCTTCATTTTTACCTAAGTTGGCTCTAATATGCTAACTTAGAGCTTATATGCTTAGTTTCCTATAGGTTAGCTCCAAAATAACTTAGCACAAAATGATCAAGTTTACATAATAAGCTTATAGTCTTATTCTTATTCTTCTTCTTTTCCAAAATGACATAGGTTAGCTCCATTTTACCTAAGTTGGCTCTAATATACTAACTTAGAGCTTATATGCTTTGTTTCCTATAGGTTAGCTCCAAAATAACTTATGTTAGCACAAAATGATCAAGTTTATATAATAAGCTTATAGTCTTCTTCTTATTCTTCTTCTTTTCCAAAATTCTTCTTATTCTTCTTCTAGTGTTCTTCTTCTTCTAGTATTCTTCTAGTCTTCTTCTTTTTCTTCTTCTAACTTCTTGTTTATCATTTTGCAGATTTGATTTAATTCACGGAAGCTTGCATGGATGGAGTGCTTATTTTCCATTTGTGTTTTTATTTTGTATCAATGTGAAACTTTTGTGAATTGATGGATAACGGTGTTGGATGAACAATGTGAAACTTTTGTAATATGTAACGATGGAACTATGTGTTGGCTATGTATGTATATATCACTAATAGAAAAAGGGCTATAGATGGGATTGACACTAATGGGGTGCGCCATTAGTATATACTAATGGCGCACCACCTTCTGATACGCCATTAGAGTTGAAACTACTAATGGCGCACCTGGCCCAAGGTGTGCCATTAGTATCAATTTTTTTGAACTAGTGCGCCTGTCCAAACATACTAATGGCGCATCCAGACTCAGTGCGCCATTACTAGTTGTAACTAGTAATGGCGCACCTGTCGGAAAGTGCGCCACTAATGTTGTTTTTTTTATTATATTTTTTATTCCTTTTTTTGCAAAACTACTAATGGCACACTGTTCCACCGTGCGCCGTTACTAGTTTAAACTAGTAATGGCGCACTGTGGAACAGTGCGCCATTAGTATGTTTTTTTTGCAAAACTACTAATGGCGCACCACCAGAAGGTGCGCCATTAGTAACCTGGATTACTAATGGCGCATTTAGAGTTGGTGCGCCATTAGTAAGTGGGCAGCAACAAGATATTTTGGACAGCCTCTCCTACCCACACTCACTTTCTCCCCACTTCATTCTCTCCACCTCCTCCTTGTCTCGGGTGCCTCCTCCTTTTCACCTCATTTCCACCATAGATTCATTCAAATTAAGTGGTTAAATTACCTTGTTTTGATAGGTAAGTAAGGGGGAAGCTATATTTATGTTGTTCTCCCTACAACAATGTGCACATGCACTTTTTATGGCCTAGCTAGATCTATGTATGTTTGTGGTGTTGCATATGTTTGTGGTGTTGCATATGTGTTTGCGTTTGGAGGTGTACCGGTATTTGAAATGCGATAGTTGCCAATATTTTGCCGAATGTTGATTCATTTCCGTTTCGGCGAGAATTTTGGCATTAAGCATTCTTTTTGGTCCTATTTTTAGGGAAAGTCATGCCAAATTTTTTCTTGGTTTTGAAATATCGTTTTACTCTACCCCGTAGGCGACCATGGTCCGCACGATGACCGAAGGCATCGTGAATAGGTTTTTGAGGTCCGCGAAGGCCGAGATGCTTCGAAAGAACGAGACGGAGATAAGATGTCCGTGTCGAAGATGCAAGCTGAAGAGCCTTATTGCGGACCCGGATTCCGGGCAGGTGCGGGACCACCTGCTCTTGCGTGGTTTCATGGATGGCTATCGGTGGCAAGGTGATGAAGATGACTACGAAGTCGTCCATGGGGGCCGGGCAAGAAATGAGGAAGGGCAGCAAGACAACCACCGCGGCTCGGGCGGGCGAGAAGACGAAGAATCCCCAGGAGATGATCACGACGGTGATGCTGTACACAGTCATCATGTAGAAGATGCAGGACATGATGATGAGGAAGATGCCGGAGCAGACGACGGGCATGATCATGAAGATGATGATGCCGGCGGAGCAGACGACGCTGGACCATCGATGGGCTGGGTGCAGGACCCTCATATTCAAGAGCTGCTTCTCAAGCAGACGGATAACGCAAGAGCTGCCGCCCGAGAGAAAGCCAAGATGGATCAACTTGAGTTAGACGCGGTTACTCCATTGTATGAAGGATGCAGGCCCGAGGATACCCGCCTGAAAGTAACGCTCATGGCTCTGGAGATGAAGGTAAAACACAAAATGACCGACGCATGCTTCGACGAGAACATGTCATTCTGGCACGAACGTCTTCCCAAGGGGAACAAGTGCCCGACCAGTTTGGAGGAGGCGAAGAAAATCGTGTGTCCTCTGGATTTACCGCACGTGAAATACCATGTGTGCATGAACAATTGCATCATTTATCGGGACGAGCACGCGGAGTCTACCATATGTCCGGTGTGCGGCGTCACTCGATACAAGAAGAGGAAGAAAGCTCCTCGAAAAGTGGTGTGGTACTTTCCGATCACTCCTCGTCTGCAGCGGTATTTCGCGGACCCTAAGGTAGCAAAGCTCCTGCGTTGGCACGCGGATAGGGAGGAGAAGAAGCGAGAAGATGACGCAAATGATCCGGAGATAGATAAAAAAGACAAGATGCTGAGTCACCCTAAGGATGCGAGCCAGTGGCAAGCGTTGAACTTCGAAGACCTAGAATTTGGGAACGATCCAAGGAACATCGTGCTGGGCGCGAGCACCGATGGAGTCAATCCGTTTGGCAGCCAGAGAAGCACACATAGCACCTGTCCTGTGTTTGTGTGGATGTACAACCTTCCCCCCTGGTTGTGCATGAATAGGAAGTACATTCACATGAGTATGCTAATTGAAGGACCGAAACAACCAGGGAATGACATCAATCTGTATCTGGGGCTGCTGAAAGAGGAGCTTGACACGCTGTGGAAAACGCCAGCCAATACGTGGGACGCCGCAGAGAAAGAATAGTTCCCTATGAGAGCCGCACTGCTCACGACGGTGCACGACTATCTCGGTTACGGATATCTCGCGGGGTAGGTAGTCCACGGATTTTCTGGATGCGTAAGGTGCATGGATGACACAACGTATCGCCAGCTAGATAGAGATCCCGGGTCTTCGAAAACCATGTTCATGGGACATCGAAGGTGGCTTCGCGACGATGACCCATGGAGGAAACGCAAGGATCTGTTCGATGGTGAAACCGAACCCCGAAAACGCCCGTGTACGAGGAGCGGCGAGGAAATAGACAAGCTGTTGAAAAATTGGAAAGACTGCCCACTGCCGGGAAAGAAGCAAAAGGCGCCAGAGCCGGGAAAGAAGCGAAAGGCGCCAGAGCCGCTGCTGAAGGTATGGAAAACGAGGTCTGTTTTCTGGGACTTGCCGTACTGGAAGATCCACCGTGTGCCTCACAGCCTTGATGTCATGCATATCACGAAGAACGTGTGCGAGAGTCTGCTTGGTACCCTGCTCAACATGCCAGAGAGGACCAAAGATGGGCCGAAAGCAAGGGCAGACTTGAAATCAATGGGCATCAGGCAGGAGCTTCACGCTAATGATGATGATGAGATGATGATGATGATGATGATGAGGCGAAGCAGGACACAGTAAGTCGTCGCAAAGGCAAAAAGGCCAAGAAGACCGGAAATGACTACCCTCCCGCGTGCTTCACTCTAAGTCAGGAGGAGATCGAGCAGTTTTTCACCTGCCTCCTAGGAGTAAAACTTCCTTACGGTTACGCGGGGAAGATAAGCAGATACCTAGACCTAGTGAAGCAGAAGTTCAGTGGGATGAAGTCTCACGACTGTCACGTGCTGATGACGCAGATACTTCCAGTTGCAATCCGTGGGATCATGGACGCGCACGTCCGTGAAACGCTATTTTGCCTATGCAACTTTTTCGACGTCATCTCTCGGAAGTCGATTGGCGTGAGGCAACTTAGAAGGCTACAGGAAGAGATCGTGGTGATACTATGCGAGCTTGAGATGTACTTCCCGCCCGCATTCTTCGACGTTATGGTGCATCTGCTGGTCCATATAGTGGAGGATATCATCCAACTCGGGCCGACGCTCCTGCACAACATGATGCCGTTTGAAAGGATGAATGGTGTCATCAAAGGATACGTTCGCAACATGTCACGTCCAGAGGGAAGTATAGCCAGGGGCTTTCTGACTGAAGAGTGCATCTCCTACTGCACGAATTATCTAGGCATCGAGAACCCCGTTGGTCTGCCCGTCAACAGGCACCTCGGCAGGCTCGCTGGATGGGGTCACCGTGAGGGTCGCCGCGAAATGCATGTCGACTTAGAGGGTCGACTCGCCGACTTTGAAAGAGCAAACCTAGTCGCGCTACAACACATAGACGTGGTTAATCCTTGGGTGGTAGAGCACAAAACCTTTATTAAGAAGACGTACAATGACCGAGGCCAACAGAGGACGGACGGAGATATAATCAAAGAGCACAACTCATGTTTCACGCGTTGGTTCAAGCAGAAGCTTCTGTCGTACCCTTTACATGAGGATTCTTCCGCGGAAGAACAACTCATATTCGCCTTGTCACAGGGCGCCGAGCACAACGTGATGACCTATGAGGCGTACGATATCAACGGCTACACATTCTACACCGAGGCCAAGGACATGAAGAGCGATGGTTATCAGAACTCCGGGGTAACGATGGAATCCTACACCGGTAATGACAAGGACAGATACTACGGAAGGATCGAGGAGATCTGGGAGCTGAGCTACGCTGGAGAGAAGGTCCCGATGTTCCGTGTCAGATGGGCGAAGAGCGTCCTAAAAGAAGACCGGTATTTCACCACCATGGTTATACCCGAAGCCAAATCCAAGACCGCGGGCGCAAACGTCACCGCGAAAAATGAGCCATGGGTACTGGCTTCCCAAGTTGACCAATGCTTCTTCATTACCGACCCGTCAAAGCCCAGTCGTGTTGTCGTGAGGAGAGGCAAAAGGAAGATCATCGGAATGGATGGAGTAGCCAATGAGCAAGACTTCGACAAGTACGGCGACCCGAGGATCGAACATGACGACGATGATGAAGTAGCAGCATACACCACAAGAAGAAGCAGGACCACCCTACCTAAAGGACGTCCGTTCCACAGAAGAACTCCATTTGCGAAAAAGAAGGGCAAGAAGATTGTGAACAAATAGCTAGCTAAGATCGATTGTATTTAAATCGTAGCCTTCATTTCTCGATTGTATTTCATGGGCACTTTTTGAACTATCATGAATATTTTTAAATTTCATGGACACTCGATCTCGATCCCCCTCCATCTCGATCGCTATCCCACCTCGCCAGATCCGGTCCCCCTCGCCGCCGAGCACCCCCCGGTCCACCGGCCGCCGCCGCCGACCCCCCGCACCCTCGATTCCCCTACTCAACCGCCGCCGCCGACCCCCCGCACCCCCCGCACCCCCCGCACCTTCCCCCGCTCCACCGGCATTACTATTTGATGATATTTTTAAAAAAATTATTACTGTCTTATAAAAAAATATTACTGTTATGATTTAAACAAGTTTGAACATATTTAAACACAAATAAGTATCAAACAGCATTTTAAATGCATAAAAATATTGTGGAGCCTGGGAATCAAACCCAGGACCTCCTGGTGTGAGAACTGGCTGCTGACCAGTCGAGCTAGTAGAGGGAACTTGATGTGGATCAGGTCAGGTGGAAGATAACCTGTTGGCTCGAGCAGAAAAAAAAAATACTAATGGCGCACCAGGGTGAGGTGCGCCATTAGTATGGATGTACTTATGGCGCACCGAGGGGTGGTGCGCCATTAGTATTGTGCCGCCCCCATCCATATTTC
Source organism: Triticum aestivum (assembly GCF_018294505.1). Classification (NCBI taxonomy): domain Eukaryota; kingdom Viridiplantae; phylum Streptophyta; class Magnoliopsida; order Poales; family Poaceae; genus Triticum; species Triticum aestivum. The sequence continues at coordinate 641,275,612 of NC_057795.1, forward strand.
CTCCCCGGCCCAAACCTATCCCCTCTCTCTCTCTCGCCCTCGCCCTCGATCCCCTTCCCCTCTCCTCTCCCGACGCCGCTGCCCCGCCGCCTCGACGCCGCCCCGACGCCGCCTCGACGCCGCCCCGACGCCGCCTCGACGCCCCGACGCCGCCTCGACGCCTCGACGCCGCCCCGACGCCTCGACGCCTCGACGCCTCTCCTGCTCGCCGCGGCCGCGGCCGCCGCGCTCGTCGGGGGCGCCTACTTCTGGGTGGTCATCGCCTCGTTCCGCCTCCCGGAGCTCGGGGCCCTCGGGTGCCGGCCCGACGGCGAGGGCTCCTGGGCCATCGGAGTCTTCTACGGCAGCAGCCCCTTCCACCTCCGCCCCATCGAGCTGGTGAGGAGCCTCGAGCTTCAAGGCTGTGTGTGTTTGGTGTGGGTTTTGACTTTCGGGGAGGCGCTGGGATGCTCACTGCTGTTTTGATTTGGTTCGTGCAGGAAGGGAAGAGCAGCGCCAACGGCTCCGCGTGGCTGGTGGCCAACCCGGTGCTCACCTGCGCCTCCGCCACCGACGCCGGCTACCCCAGCAACTTTGTCGCCGACCCCTTCCTCTACCTCAAGGTACGGTCCGTCAACCCCGTGGAATTGCGCTCTACTGCCTTGTACATGTACAGACATCTTGCAAAATTTACGGCGTCAGGGCTGCAACAAATCCGTGAGCTGTGAAATTCAGGTTGACTGGGTGGATTTTGGTGGCGGTTGCGGTGTTTCTGAATTCAGCTCCTCTGCAAGTGAGGATTGGGAAGGGCTTGCGGTTTGACTCTCGGATGCTTGGGACAGGATTTGGGACTGCGATGTCTAGTCGGGTAGCTGGATATGGTGTTCTGACGGTGTGTTATTAGTATGTGAAAGACATTGTATGAACTGCTCTAGTCGGGGATGCAAAATTAACTAGTAAGCCTGGTGCGTACTGAATTGCCAGTGCACCATGAACAATTTGACTTGATAACTTTACTTGGGGAGGACTGCTACCTTGTTTATACTGAAACATGTCTTCATGGCATAATTGAACACTTTAGCTATTAATCCTATAATTTGATTGTCAAACAGGCTAACTACCACTGGAACATGCTTGCATGAAAAAGAATTAGTGCGATTCTCAAATGTATTTTGAAGGAAATGTAGCTTCTGAAATGCTGCTGATTTGGTTGATGGTTTCATACTTTCATGCACCAAAGTACCAAACAAAAGCACGTCATTAGCGTGCTTGTACACTCCATGACAACACAAGTGGATTTGCCCAACAAAATAGTTTTTATAAGGCCCAGAACCACAGTTGAGGATATTTATTTGTGCAATTCTCTGTTTTAGATGATATTTATGTTGGATTTCATACAAGACACCTAAACCATGTTTCTTACTAATATTTTTTATCAATCTAGAAATGCAATTTTCATGGATTATATGCTTGGAGTTATATTCATAGAATTGCATTCTTGAGTCGAGAAAGAACTTCATGCGATGTGCCTTCTGCATTCTTTTCTACTTACCATAATATGTGCCTTCTGCATTCTTTTCTACTTACCATAACTTGTTCCTTTGTGCACCATAAGTAAAACTAGCTAATTTTATGAAAATGTATCATGTCACTGTCTGTGACTCTCTCTTTTTAAGTCCACATTCTGTTGGTGGCTCGGTTAACTCCTAGGGTTTTAGCAGTTATGTATAAAAAACATAGAAAAGCCCGGCGGAATTAACTTTGGATTTTCTGCATTTAACTAAAAAACCCATAAAGAGTACAGTTCATTATTGAATAAAATGAAATGGCAGTTTATTTAGAAATTTGGAGTAGTTGTTCTATGGTTTTTTTAGCACAAAAAGTCTGATTATATAAGCAAAAACAATTGTTAGCTTTTAGATGTTGTGGTGGTTCACTTGGGGGTATGTGTAGCAGTTAGCAAAAACAGAGGACTAAAGTGCTCTGTTTTGGCAAACCAGTGCATGCATGCCTTTTTTCTTCTTCATTTTTTTTCACTGACGACGAATGCTGGCAACTCGACAGCAGCTAGCTAGCAGGTGTTCCTTTACAAGCATAGTAGAGCATAGTATGGATTCTAATGTTCAACTCTGACTAAACAGGTTCTGCAAACGGTCTTTTACTGCACTTGACTGAAGAAGTAGGTGTCTGCTATATCCTGCACTTGAGGTGAGTTGTGTTCTCAGGTTTACATTGCAATGGGCACTCTTCTTGTAAACACAAATTCAGATTTATATACTATATGCTGGCATGACTGTTTTTATTAGGCAGGACAGTGCAGTAGTTGATGTATCTTGGGTTGATTATAAAGTTGCTTGGGTTTAATATTACCCAGCATGATGATGTATCAATGTAGCGTTAGCATATGATCCAAGTGCTAGTACTGCTAGTAAATAGCTAATACAGTTAATGAAGAAGAAAAAAACTGCTAGTACAGTTAATGAAGAAGAAAAAAACTGCTACTACTGCTAGTAAATAGCATCAGACTGAATGTCTTTTATATATGGCCAATACAGTCTGATGGACAATACAGTTATTGAAGAAGAAAAAAACTGCTAGTACTGCTAGTAAATAGCATCAGACTGAATGTCTTTTATATATGGTACTGCTAGTAAATAGCTTCTTCTATATACTAATTTGCATCAAAGTGTAGAACAAAGCATCAGACTGAATAACTAACAGTGGGTAATTAACCTAACTATTCATTTTTCCTTAGGTTAATATTAAAATGTCCAGTGTATATATATTTGAAAATGATTGCTGCTAGATGTTAATTTGCTGGTACTAGCTAGAATTTGGCACTGAAAAGCAAAAGCAAAAGCTAATTAACTGCTGGGTAATAGCACTGGTACTAGGTAGCTAAAATATGTGTTCTGAAACACTGAGAGCAGAAACACTTACTACATACATATGCTCAAGAAACACTTACTAACCAGAAAAGGTTTTGACTTGAAATGTTAATAGCACAGAGAGCACCACAAGTTAAACACCTCAATCTGTTAGTATTTGTCTGCATTTTCTCACATTCTTCTTGTATCTGATCCAGTATTGCTTGTAGTGGTTTGTCCAAAATGTTGAATGATACTGCTTGGAGATGCATATATTGTTTCACCTCTTCACATGCCAATGTATTTTCCATGTTGTGATGGAGGCCTTTTTTGCCTTGTCCACCCGAGAGGCCCTTGAGTTTGCTGGAATGTCGATTAACTTCCGTTCCAGCAAATTCGGGTACTCCATATGTCCTATTTTCAGCAAAGGTCATGCTGAAATTTTCCGTGAATTTTAGCATGACTTTGCTAAAAATAGGACATATGGGGTACTTGTGACTAATGCATGGGCCGGGGTACTTGTGACTAATGATGAAAGCTTAGGCTTTTAGGGTGCCTCGGCGTCGAAAAACCCTCAATGATAAAAGCTTAGCTTTTAGGATGCCTCGGTGTCGACAAACCCTAAATGATGAGACCATGATCTTGTTCCTTGACAATAACCAACTTTTTGACCAAACTTTGTTCCTATTTAGAGAGAAACATGGCCAACAACGATGAGGCCGGGGGTTCGGGCGGCAAGGCATTCTGGGAGCTGTCCCAGGAGATGGAGGAACAACCTCACTTGTATGAGGACGCCGCCTTCCCCACCGATCCTGAGACCACTGATGGTACCGCCGAGGATGACCCCACTGATGCCACCACTGATGGTGCCGCCGAGGATGCCACCACTGATGATGGCGGCGCACGCACAGATGGCAGCCAACCGAAGAGGCAACGGAAGGACCGGCGCCCGACCGTGCTCCGCACCCTCAAGGAGGAAGTTACTGAAGTGGACTCCGACGGGAATCCAACGGCGCCCGAACGAATAGTCAAGGGGTACTCGCTTCAGCTCGGGTGCATTCTCCGGAGCACCGTCTCGATCAACACCGAGAACCTGAGGCATCCTGACCGAGGGAATTTGCGCAACCTCCTCTTCACGAAGCTGCACGAACGATACAAGTTCCCCGCTGAATTTGAAAACACAAGCCTCAAAGGGAATAAAGTGAACAATGCTGCCCTCACGAAGATGAGCAAGGCCCTGTCTACTTGGAAAAGCAATGTGAAGAGAATGATCGAGAAAGGTGAGAGTTATGAGAAGATCAAGGAGAAAAATCCTTCGATCACCGAAGATGACTACAACGACTTCAAGATCAATTGCTCGAGCACCGCAAACTCCCAATCAAGTCAGTGGGGGAAAGAAATGCGGGAGCTGAACTTAGGGGAACACACACTCGGTCCCGGCGGTTACAGAGTGGCGGAGCCTATATGGGACAAGGAGGAGGCGGACCGTGCCGAGCAAGGCCTACCGCCCCTCTTCGATAAATACGGTGACAAGCAGACCAGGAACTTTGTCAGGGCCCGGTACAAGAAGGACCCGAAAACAAAGGAGCTTACCACGGATCCGAAGACCAGGGCGCTTGAGCTTGTTCTGGTAAGGAATACACCCCCGCGTAATTAGCTCCATATGGTTGCATTCTAATTAATGAAGCCAAATTTCTAAATGGTTCACATTCCTTCCGCAGGCGACTGAAAGCAGTAGCGCGGGGTCGACTAAGAGCAACCCTTGGGACACCACTCTAAATAGGGCGTTGAATGTAATGAAGAACAAGGATAAGCTCAGTAAGCCGACGTCAGCTGGTCGTGTGGCCGGCAAAGGCTTGTCGACAAAATGGTCGTCATACTATAACAATGGTGGGCGAAAGGAGAAAAAGACCAGCTCGGAAAGCCAGGCGCGCGAGGTTCAAGAACTCAAGGCACAGGTGGCGCGGATTCCGGAGATTGTCCAAGAGCAAGTGCAACAACAACTCGGAGCGACGATCACCGCCATTGTGCCTACCTTGATCGAGGGGTTGAGTGCGTGGATTGCGGGCGGCCAACAGGGGCCGCCCCCGATTCCTAGCTTCACGGCCAGCAACTCGCAGAATGCGATGGCGGGGCCATTGGTGTCTCCGGCGGAGGCGGCATTGGTGTCTCCGACGCCGGCACGGGAGCTTAATGCACCCGGGTGTACGCCGGCCGGCACCTCTGCAGCAAGCGGCCCCTCCGTCAACTGCACGCCCGCCGTTGGCGGTGCCTCGACATTAGCCGAGCTCGACGCCATCATCACGGTAACTAATTAAGCCTCTCTCGGCCGAGGACTTCATCTCCTTGCCTTTGACTGGGCATCCCTGACGCCCTACATGTTTTCGCAGGGCGCCGCCGACGTTCCGTGCACTCTCCTGCACTTCGTGAACAACGAGTTGGTCGATGTCGCCAAGGGCAAAATCGTTCAACCGGGCAACCCCTTGTTCCACGGTACCCAGATGCCACCCAACTTGTTTAGGGTTGAACTGGTTCGGGTGCTGCCAGGCTGCGACGAGTTGTTACCTCCGATTCGACCCGTCGGGCCGACGATGATGACGTGATGACCCTCAGCGCCTGCCTGAGCTGGCCCCTGCTTTGGCCGAAGAGCCAGATTCGTTTGGGGCGGGGGACACCACCCCAAAGACAACACCGCCAGTCGTGCCGGCGCCAAGTCGGCCCCATGGCAAGACCGCCGCAACGGTGCCGGACATCCCTATGCCACTGGATCCAAACATGCATATGGCACAGGATCAGAACGACGACGACGACGATACATTTGGCAACGTCGATCAGTACTTTGCCGATCATGGGTACGATGGCGACTTCATGGGGCCTCCTTCTCAAGAACCCAACCCAACAAAAGACGTGCGCGATCTAGCTGGTACCGCGGAGAAGCCAAGTTGCAACAGGCGTCGTCTGCCGTTCAGCTCTCAGGAGACGCCTCCAGCTGCCGACTTCACCGAGCCTCAGATAGGCGAGGTGCGAAATATTATCAGCCCCAACACACTCAAGAAGGCGGTCTGTGAGCAGAACTCGGTCCCATTACAGGAGAAGAAGAAGGCACGCAAAAGAAAGACTAACAAGGGTGCGAGCCAGCCGGCACCGAGTACGATCCGTGCTCAGGACGGGCCACCTTCACCTAAGGATATCTCGAGGAGGGTGCATGTGGCGGGTAGGGCGATGCTACCGACAAATATGCTCAATGCTGCAACCGGTGCTATGCGGAGTCTGCATGACAGTGTTCTTTCTTTGGAGAAGCGGCGTCTCAGAGAGAAGGATGTGGCATACCCGGTTTTCGCGGCCAAGGTGCCAGAGGGCAAGGGCTTTGTGGATAACTCCATCGGGCGTACGATCGTCCTGCGGTTTGATGACATCCACGCTATGTTGAACCTTCATCCGCTGCACTACACCTTCGTTCGGCTATTTTCGCTGAGTATGGAGATGCGGATCATTCGCGACAAGACCCCGGACATCGTGATAGTCGACCCCTTCTACATGCGTGCCAAGATCTTGGGCAGCGCTGGGGACCGGCAAGTCGCGAGTTCTTACCTCGAAGGCGTCATTCTGGCAAACCAAGATAAGGATAACTTCCTCGTGCCTTACTTTCCCGAGTAAGTCCTCCCCTCAACCGGCCCGTAACATATGAATTCTTAGATTTCGATCGTTTTTCTTTTAACATTCCGTGTTTTCTGCAGTGACACACATTGCACGCTCATCCTCCTAAGCCCCAAATATTCCATGGCCACGTATTTCGACCCGGACCGTCAGTCGAACGTAGACTACACAAATGTCAAGAAGGTTCTTGATGATGTTCTCCCCGGCTACGCCAAATCTGGAGGCACCTTCACCAGGCCTATTCGTAAGTACGGCAAGCACGTGTTCTCCCACAATACGACGTTCTGCTGCGTCAAGCAGCCGCCTGGCGGTCAGAAGGGTGCCTACTACGCCATCCATCACATGCGGGCGATCGTACGGGACCATCATCAACTTCTGCTACCGAGTAAACTCAAAGATTGGGCCGCGAGCGTGTCGGCAATCCAGGACGCGGACATCAGACAAGAATTCTTTCGCATCCAGTCGGAGTTTGCGGAAATCATCCATCAAGATGTCCTTCGTACCTCGGGGCAGTTCTACCTCAGAAATCAACCGTCCAACAGTGACATCGACACAATGCTACAAATGCAGGCTGACAACGCCCGTTATTTCATGACTCCCACGATAGACGGCGGCTTCATCCACGCTCCGGTCCCTTGAGTCGAGTCGAAAGCAGTGATGCTGTGTCTAGTTCTGAAACATCGATTGGCTCATGTTGTAATTAAACTTTAATGAACTTGTAGTATGTCTCTTTGGTTTCGAGAGTCGTTCAACTTAGATGTAATCGATGCTATTAATGTCTTGCTTTTCTCTTCCGATCGTTCTGTTGCATACTTATATATTGCTTATGTATTGTCTGTGAATTGGTACTAACGTTTCGTTTGGCTAGTGCATAGCGATGCCGTCGTATGTCGTGTACAAGGGTAAGGTTCCCGGAGTCTACGACGACTGGGAGGAGTGTCGGAGACAGGTTCACCGATTCAGCGGTAACAGTTACAAAGGGTACACCACTAGGGCCGAGGCCGAATCTAGATACGCCCGCTATCTAGCGGGAGAGGGGAGGGAGCGTTGGAGGAACCGGATGAAGACGAGTTTCATCGTGATGATGCTCATCGTGATGACCGCAGCTCTCTTCTATGTGATGGTAGTTTAGATGATCGATATCGACTTGTAATGTGAAGACAAACTCGCTACTCGCGGTCTCGAGACTTGTAATATAATGTTCTATCTTTGTTCGGTCTTTTCAATTCGGAGACTAATATGATGAATTGTATTCGGAGACTAATATGATGAATTGTATTCAGAGACTAATCTTCTATTGTATTCGATGAATCTGTTGTTGATGTGTGCTGTCTATATTTTGTCCAATTATACATTTTGTAACCTGTGCAAAAAACAGAAAATAAAAAATAAAAAAACCTAATATTCATACTAATGGCGCATCACATCACAGTGCGCCATTAGTATGCCAAAGGATACTAATGGCGCATCATTAAACAGTGCGCCATTAGTATGCCGAAGTTACTAATGGCGCATCTTGTTGTTGTGCGCCATTAGTATGCCAAAGCACCTGGGTATACATGGCCCCCTGGGAGGCATACTAATGGCGCACTGTTGTATATACTAATGGCGCATCTGAGGTCCGCCATTAGTATACCAGATACTAATGGCGCACCAGTGGTGCGCCATTAGTAAAATATACTAATGGCGTGGCACTAATGGCGCACCACTAATGCGCCATTAATGGCCAAATTAGGTGCGCCATTAGTAGGCCTTTTCCTAGTAGTGTATGATGGAACTTGTGTGTTGGCTATGTATGTATATATGATGGAACTTGTGTGTTGGCTATGTATGTTATATGGATGCTTGTTGTATATATATGTGTTGGATATCTCATAGGTGAAATAGTGACCTGACGTTAAGAAGAAGAAAAATAAAAAAAATTGTTACTAATGGCGCACTACCATGTGGTGCGCCATTAGTATAGAAGACACTAGTGGAGCACTGTGGGCAAAACTAATGGCGCACTGCATGGTGCGCCATTAGTATACCAGATACTAATGGCGCACCAGTGGGCCATTAGTAAAAAATACTAGTGGCGTGATACTAATGGCGCACCGGTAGTGCGCCATTAGTAGGCAAAACCGGTGCGCCATTAGTAGGCCTTTTCCTAGTAGTGCATCTCGTAAGAAAGAAAAGCAAGCATTTCAAAGGTGAGGCGGATCACCGGACGAAGCCTCGCCACCATACTGGTGCTAATGTACATGATATGGTCAAGGATTTGACGGTAATCTTTGGAAAGGGTCCTGGCGGACAACCTGTTCCGAAGGACGCTGACGGACGCGCGCCCATGTGGAAGAAGAAAACTATATTTTGGGACCTGCCCTATTGGAAAGACCTAGAAGTCCGCTCCGTAATCGACGTGGTGCACGTGACGAAGAATCTTTGCGTGACCCTGCTTGGCTTCTTGGGCGTGTATGGGAAGACAAAAGATACACCAGAGGCACGGGAGGACCAGCAATGTATGCACGGAAAAGACGGCATACATCAGGGTCAGGCCAGCTATGCTCTTACCAAAGAAGAGAAGGAAATGTTCTTTGAATGCCTGCTCAGCATGAAGGTACCGTCTGGCTTCTCGTCGAATATAAAGGGAATAATAAATATGGCAGAGAAAAAGTTCCAGAACCTAAAGTCTCATGACTGCCACGTGATTATGACGCAACTTCTTCCGGTTGCATTGAGGGGGCTTCTACCGGAAAACGTTCGATTAGCCATTGTGATGTTATGTGCATTCCTAAATGCAATCTCTCAGAAGGTAATCGATCTAGAACTCATACCAAGGTTACAGAATGATTTGGTGCAATGTCTTGTCAGTTTCGAGTTGGTGTTCCCACCATTCTTCTTCAACATCATGACGCACATCTTAGTTCACCTTTGCGAAGAGATTAATGTTTTGGGTCCTATATTTCTACACAATATGTTCCCCATTGAGAGGTTCATGGGAGTCTTGAAGAAATATGTTCATAACCGTGCTAGGCCAGAAGGAAGCATTGCGAAGGGCCATGAAAATGAGGAGGTCATTGAGTTTTGTATTGACTTTATTCCTGACCTTAAGCCGATTGGTGTTCCTGCATCGCAGCATAAGGGCAGACTGGATGGAAAAGGCACGCTAGGAGGGGATCATAATATGTATGGACGGGCATTCTCTCACTGAAGCACACTACATAGTTCTACAGAATTCCGCCTTGGTGGCTCCGTATATGGAGGAACACAAGAATTTTCTACACTCCAAACACCCGGAGAAGTCCGACGACTGGATTACACGTGAACAAACGAGGACTTTCACCGGTTGGTTGCAGAAATGTGCCATGCATGATGGTGATATTGAAGATGACCTGTACTCGCTGTCCTAGTTACCATCTTCGAATATAATGACTTTCAAAGGGTACCAGATAAATGGGAATACATTTTACACGATCGTCCGAGGTAAGAAAAGCACCAAACAAAACAGTGGTTTCCGCTTTGATGCAACAACCAACACGGGAAAGGAAGCATATTATGGTTACATAGAGGACATATGGGAACTTAACTATGGAGGTGGTTTGAAGGTCCCTTTGTTTCGGTGCAAATGGGTCAATATGACACGAGGCGGGGTAACGAAAGACCCACAGTACGGAATGAGAACAGTGGATCTCAACAATCTTGTGTATGCAGACGAACCATTCGTCCTAGCCAATGATGTGGCGCAGGTTTTTTATGTGAAAGACATGTCTACCAGGCCGAGAAAAAGAAAAGATAAGGAAGCGAATGGATCATACGACGAGCCAAAGCGCCACATAGTTCTTTCAGGAAAAAAACATTGTGGGAGTGGATGACAAGACAGACATGTCAGAAGATTATGAAAAGTTTGACGAAATTGCTCCATTCGCAGTGAATATTGACCCGAGCATCTAGTTAAATGATGAAGATTTTCCATGGCTACGGTGCAAAGGGACACACACGAAGAAAAAGTTTCACACCCAAAGATCTGGGATGTGATCGGCTTCACTATCATCACTTTCTTCTGTGTTTCACACCCAGGAGGGAATCTCTGTAATAGTTAGGGTAGTTATGTGTTTTGGCATTTGAAACACGAAGAAATTTTATGTGCAAACAAATTTTAAAGTTAAGTTAAACATAAGAAACTCTATAATGACAAAACACACTAATAATATTAAACATATGAAAAAAGAATCATTGAAAAATCTATTTTCAAAGTTAAGTTATTCACAAACTAGTGATTCACACAAATTTCAAATAATTCAAAATTTAAACTATTCAAATTTGAAAACTACCAGAACTAACCTAAAGGAAAAATATTCACAAAGAAACTCTATATACAGCAAAAAACAACTTAAAAATAAATAAAACAAAAATAAATAAAGCAAAAAAATTTAGAAAATAAAAAAGCCCGCCCAATGGGCCAGAGCGGCCTGCATACAACTAGAAACACAACATTTTGTTGGGCCAGGAGTCAGGTCCGCAACGTCCCAGTAGGCCCACAGGGCAGCACAGAACAGTTAGGCCCAGTAGGCCTGCTTTGGAGAGGAGCTCGAGAGAGCTACCGCACTGGGGATTATAAACCAATACGGACGACCCTCGGCTAGCGAGGTGGGACTAAATTTGCCGCACGAATCTACGCCAGCACAGACCTTTAGTAACGGGTCGTGGCACCAACCGGTACTAAAGGGGTGGGTCTTTAGTACCGGTTGGAGCCACCACCCGGTACTAAAGGGGGGCGCATCCCGCCCCTTGGCCTGGCCAAAACAGACCTTTAGTACCGGTTGGTGGCTCCAACCGGTACTAAAGGTGCCTTGTATGTATACAACACTTATGAAAAATTTCAGTTTTTCATCTCTCCCTTGGCTTCTTTCTCCTCTGCCCCGTCGCCCCCGCCCCCGTAGCCGTCGCCGCCCCTCGTCGCCGCCCCTCGTCGTCACCGCCCCCGTCCCCGTCGCCGCGCCCCGCCCCGTTGTCCCGTCGTCCCCGCCCGGCCCGACCCCGTCCCCGCCGTCGCCAACCGGTCCCCATCGTCCTCGTCATCGCCCATCTCCGTCCCCGTCGCCGCCCCCCGTCGCCGTGCCTCGCCGATGAGCTCCTGCCCCGGCCGCCATGTCCCCGCACACGCGCACACACCCACACACACTAGTATTTTAGTTACAATTTTTTTCTTCTGTTTTTAAGTTATAGAAATGTTAGAAATTTTTTCTGTTTTTTAGTTATAGAAATATTAAAAATGTTATAAATTTTTCCCGTTTTTTAGTTATAGAAATATTAGAAATGTTAGTTATATAGAAATGTTATAAATTTTTTCCGTTTTTTAGTTATAAAAATATTTATAGAAATGTTAGCAATTTTTTTGTTTTTTAGTTATAGAAATATTAGAAATGTTATAGAAATGTTAGTTATATATATGGAAATGTTAGAAATTTTAGAGTTACTTTTGGTTAGATGAATTAGATTAATTAATGTCAAATTGTTAGAATTTGCATATAGAATTTTAGTTATCACAATCCAATCATTTTAAAAATGTTACTTTTTGCGGGCATATAGTATTTGTTCTCGACGATATGCCCGGCCCGCATCCTCGCCGTCGACCCGTTCATGACGACGTCATGCTTCAGAGGACCAATGTCCGGGATTGGGCTCCGCCGGGCTGGCACTAGGAGGTGCTACTTGGAGGGGCGCGCCGCTTGGTGAGGAACCCGACCTCGGGTCCCGTCGTCGACCCTGATCTCCTTTGGTGGCGTTCGCGTGGGCCACATTCGGTGCAGAGGCAATCGGCCCCGCCGGAGGTGGTGCATCGCCGTGTCAGGGAGGAAGACGAGCACAACCATCGCTACATGACTGCTATGGATGATGTCAGGTTCTCCACTATTTGGCAGCTTCTTTGGGCAGATGACCAGAGATATGATCCTGTGATGGTTCCTTCCCTTTGGGTGTCCACCGCCCGCGCCCCAGCAACCACGAGTGGCGCCCTAGATTCTTCTGTAGTACTCAATCTTTATTAGGTACCTAGCAAGTGATGTATTCGATATATAATATTCGAGACGATGTATTCGAGATTATATATATTATTCAAGACAATGATGTACTATATGATTCAGTTTTTCCTTATTGATTGCATCCATGCATTGTAATTTGAATACTAAATCGTTTTATATTTCTTTTGTATTAGTTAAGTAAAAGCTATGGCAGACAATAGCGGCAGAGAGAGAGAAGAGGAATTGTTCGACATCATACGCAGCCCTCGCGGGCTAGATGATCTGAATGAACCAGATGACGGCTCCCAATATCTGAACAATACCGGAGAGGGTGATGAAAAGATATTCGATCTCGACGACCGAGCTGATGATGTCATGAACTATGATTTTGATTATGATGACACAGACAATGTTTATGATGACAAAGAGAATGCTGATCTTCAAATAACAAAGACTACCAGCGAGGTATATATTTATATAAGCATGCATCTGGTGATCATCACATGTTTTATTTTATTTGAAGATATATTAACGAATCGATCTTCCTTCTTTCAGCCCTCTGGATCGAGCAAATCTGCTTCTACAGATAGCAAGACAAAGCGAGGCCCGGGCAAAAAGTTGAAGGACGGTGTAAAGTACAACATCGACTCCGTCAAACCTAATGGCGAACCCCGGTCGCCTAAGAACATTCCGAACAAGTGGACTCGTTAGTGCGGAGTTCTTGTGAAGTACATTACTCCCGATCTCCATTCAAGAATGGAAAGAGCCAAAAACTAAACGTCCAGGTGTTACTTGGGTCGACGACAGAGCAAAAAACCCTTTGGGATTCTCTGATGGAACATTTCACCCTACCAGATTATTTCACTAAAGTAGATGTGGACAAAGTCAAGGGCGCTGCTATTAAGAAGATGGCAATTGCATTCAACACCCACCAGAAAACTGTATGGGCCAACTACCTCGCTGCAGAAAGGAAGACTCTAGAATTCACGGGAACACTGGAGAAGCAAAGAGAACACTGGGACGATTTCATCAAATTCAAGGATTCAGAAATATCTAAGGAACGGTCAATAAAAAACAAGGCCAATGCCACAAAAAGGCGCAGTTCCATAGGCTGGGTCCAGGTGGCTACGCGGTGGGAATTCCTAAGTGGGATAAGTCTGAGAAAGAGATGGAGGATGCAGGGGTCACTCCGATTACTAGGAGCTGGCACCCCAGGTGCAGAACTTGGTTCTATGCGCATGGGGGGGGGCGTTGGACCAGAAGACAGGCCTGGTTTCGCAAAAGGCAAGTCTAAAAGGAGCCGAACAGAAGATACTTGATGCAATAGAAGAAGCTCGAGCGGGGGTGTTCACACCCAACAGAGAGAACGATGAGCTTACGTGCGCCCTGGGAAATCCTGAACACCCGGGAAGAACATGAGGCATGGGCGTTATTCCCTAGTATGCGGGCTTTTCGGACTGGAACGACGACTATAGGTCCCGTGGAAGAAAGAAGATGGAGGAGAAGAAGAGGAAGCTGGAGGAGTAGCAGAGGAAGCAGGACGCAGAATGCCTTCAAGGCCTAGAAGCAAGGCACGCGGACTTGGCACTCAAATTCCAGCAGCAGCAGCAGCAGATCGACTCACTTAACCAGGAAAGGGGGTCTCAGCAGCGGCAGCAGCAAGCAGATGATCGTCCATCATTGGATAGCACCGTCCCATCCATGCCGAGAAGCAGCATTGGTTCTGCCCTGGGCGACACACAGCTGCTGGATACATACCCTGTGGATGACATCATAGAGAACACTAACTGTGAGCTACACTCCAAAATGAAGAACATATCCATGAAGGTGGCGGATGGTGTTGCTTTCACAATTACCCCCGAAGCAACCTTCCATTGCATCCCGATTCCAGAGGGTAATGCTCGTGTCATGGTTGATGAAGTGGTGGAGCCATATTCGATGCTTGCACTTCACATTGCTGGAGGTGACGACAAGCGCACACCAGGAGAGGTCGTACATCGTATCATCCTATGGAGAAAGGATTGCATCATCTTTCCAAGTCCACCAACACCGCATCGTCTGCCGACTCCTCCGTGAAGTCCGCCACCGAGTCAGCAGACTCCCACTCCTCCAAGTCCACGAACGCGTGAGCCGACTCCTCCTTGAAGTCCACCACCGAGTCAGCAGACTCCCGCTCCTCCAAGTCCACGAACGCGTGAGCCGACTCCTCCTCGAAGTCCGCCACCTCCTCCAAGTCCCCGAACGCGTGAGCAGACTCCTGCTTCATGTCCTGCATAGTGTCAGGCCACTCCTCCTGCTTCAAGTCTGGCACATCGTCAACCACGTCAGCCGTCTCCGCCGTCTCAGCAATCGCAGAAGATACACGCTGCAGCTATGGTGCGTAGCGGTACCAGTCGAGGTAGTACATGAAGTACAGGCGGAGACAAGCGATATAAATATGGTCCAAGCCTCTCTCCTCTTCCTCAGAGGCCTTACGACATGACCGCGGAGCAAAACGCAGCCATAGTGCAGGCCCAAGTGGACGCCCATTTTGGACTGAAACCGGCACCGCCGCCAAAGGAGAAATTGTCTGAGAAAACGATTGACCACTTCATTCGTATGGCTAGAGCACCAGCTCCCAAGCCTGTTGACTCAGACTATGAGCGCCAAATTAGGAAGCTACATCGAGCATGGCTACAGAAGGAAGCGAGCTCGAGCTCGAGCCAACAAGCAGTTGGCAAAAAATGCGGGAAAACCGTTCCCCAACTGGGAGAACAGGCGGCGCAAGTGACCCCCCCGCTTGTTGGGCCAATAACACATGAGAGGAGTACACGCACCCAATATTATTGTGGGTAAACCGTTAGCGTTCCCCAGCTAGGCGATGTGGTAATAACGGAGGAGCATATAATGCAGCCTGAAATGCTCAAGATCTCTGTTGGACAACTCCTCGAAATCGAGCCCATGTTTCCGCTTAGAGAATCGGAAATAAAACAGAAATATGTCCGGGGCCAACCTTTGGTCGAGCCAGACAAGGTCAAGAACCTCCCAATGAGAATGTATGAATTGCATCAATGGTACATGAACATTACCAAGATTTCCAATCAAGAGTCCCTCATGGTGAATGTCAAGCGTGAGCATTACTACTATGAGAAAGCTTTGGCCGTTGAGTATTCAGAACTATTTCAGTTATACAATCAAGACGCACTCGACAAGTCTATCATCAGTCGCTATTGTATGTAGGTGATTTCTTTCTGTAATTTAAATCTCAAGCTAGCTATGTAGTGATAATTCTGATCAATCATTACATGTAATTATCCTCAATATATTCTTTTTTGTGGTATTATATGCAGGATGAAGATGTATGAAATGAAAAAATCTGGACGCTATGGCATTGGGTTCATTGACCCAATACCATTAATCAGTACATATGGAATCTTCCAATTTATCAAGCAGGTGTAGAGGAAAGCATGCTAGAGTTCTTGAAGCACCTCAATACCAATGAAGATATACTACTTCCTTACAACTTCATGTGAGTCACACTGTCCTATAATACAAATTCTGTTTTTGCTTACTAGCTAGTTAGATGTTAATAATTAAGTGTATACGGTTTATGGTAGTTGATTAATTTTATGCACATGCCCGCTTAATTAAGACATGCAAATGTGTGCGCATGGAGTTTCCACTGGATCTTGTTAGACATTAAAGTTGAGGAAGGAAGAGTTGAATTACTGGACTCACTACTTAAAGAAGATAAAGACTACACCATTGTGAAAGGGATAGTCAACAGGTAATTTCAATCATTATTAACTATATCTCGGGCTATTATTAGTTCGTCATTTCCTGATATGAACTATTTAATAACCCCTTTATTAATTTTCTTTGCCGGCGGGCAGGGCATGAGCAAAGTTCATCAAGGTGACTCCAGGAAAATGGGCAAAAAAGTTGTTTTGGCATCAACCAAAGGTAAGTAATTAAGTAGTACTAGCTAGCTACCATCTCTTTAATTCTTGTTTCAATATCATTAATTAATTATCATGCTTGATTAATCATTATCTGATTCAATTCCATTCTTGTAAAGGCCCTGAAGTAGGCATCGGGGAATGATCTGTGTGCATTCTACGTTTGCGAGAACATTCACATGATGGCGTCCGAAAGGAGCAGATCTGATAGACACAGGACTGGGTACGTTTGTCAGAACACTATTCACACCATTATCGATATCTAGTCACACAACTAATACACATGCATATTGATCTCCTTCTTAACAGTTCAGAGAGGTGCGGGATAATCTCCTACCAGCGGAGCGCATACTAGCACTTCAAGAGGAAATAGCCGGATTTTTGCTCGACAAGGTCATAGATCCCAAAGGAGAATACTATTACCCGCTACCGCCCCCATGAACCACTTGTCATCGTGCTCCGGAGGCACCAAGGCAACATGTAGGAGAAATTGTATATGTATACACATGTGTATGTGTGAATAATTAATTGTGTTGGTTGTGAGACATTCGATGATATATATATATATATATATATATGTGGTTCTACGTACGAGAAAATCTATTTATATATATGCATAACGTGTACAATTTGTAGTATCGTGAAATACTAGCAAACAAAAAAATGGAAAATAAAGCCAACCCCCCCCCCCCAAACATTTAGTACCGGTACTAATGTCCTACACGCACCCGGGACTGGCTCGTGCCACGTGGTGACACTTTAGCGCCAGTTCATGACAAACCGGTACTAAAGGGGGGATCTTTAGTCCCCACCCTTTAGTGCCGGTTGCCGAACCGACACTAAAGGTCGTTACGAACCGGCACTAAAGGCCGGTTCTGCACTAGTGGGGGTGATACGTCTCCAACATATCTATAATTTTTGATTTCTACATGCTACTTTATCTACTGTTTTAGGCAATATTGGGCTTTATTATCCACTTTTATATTATTTTTGGGACTAACCTATTAACCGGAGGTCCAGCCCAGATTTGTTGTTTTATGCCTATTTCAGTGTTTCGAGGAAAAGGAATATCAGACGGAGTCAAAACGGAACGAAATCAACTGGAGAAGTTATTTTTGGAAGGAAAGCAACCCAGGGAACTTGGAGTGCACGTCAGGGGAGATACGGTCTGCCCACGAGGGTGGGGGGCGCCCCCCTGGGCGCGCCCCCTGCCTCGTGGGGCCCCCGTAGCTCCTCTGACGTTCCCCCAGCACCCATATATACTCTTGTACCCTAAAACTTCCAGAACAGAAGATAGATCAAGAGTTCCGCCGCCGCAAGCCTTCAGAGCCACGAAAAACCAATCGGGACCCTATTCTGGCACCCTGCCGGAGGGGGATCCCATCACCGGAGGCCATCTTCATCATCCCGGCGCTATCCATGACGAGGAGGGAGTAGTTAACCCTCGGGGCTGAGGGTATGTACTAGTAGCTATGTGTTTGATCTCTCTCTCTTATGTTCTCTCTCGTGTTCCCTCTATGGAACGATCTTGATGTATCCCAAGCTTAGCTATTGTAGTTGGATCTTATGATATTTCTCCCCCTCTACTCTCTTGTGATGAATTGAGTTTCCCCTTTGAAGTTATCTTATTGGATTGAGTCTTTTATGAGAACACTTGATGTATGTCTTGCCGTGATTATCTGTGGTGACAATGGGATATCATGTGCCACTTGATGTATGTTTTAGTGATCTACTTGCGGGTTTCGTGACATTGGGAACCTATGCATAGGGGTTGGCACACGTTCTTAACTCTCCGGTAGTAGCTTTGGGGCACTCTTTGAAGTACTTTTATGTTGGTTGGATGAATCTGAGATTGTGTGACGCATATCGTATAATCATGCCCACGGATACTTGAGGTGACAATGGAGTATCTAGGTGACATTAGGGTTTTGGTTGATTTGTGTCTTAAGGTGTTATTCTAGTACGAACTCTTTTATAGATTGATCTGAAAGAATAACTTTGAGGTGGTTTCATACCCTACCATAATCTCTACATTTGTTCTCCGCTATTAGTGGCTTTGGAGTGACTCTTTGTTGCATGTTGAGGGCTTGTTATATGATCTATCTATGTTATTATTGTTGAGAGAACTTGCACTAGTGAAAGTATGAACCCTAGGCCTCGTTTCCTACCATTGCAATACCGTTTACGCTCACTTTTATCGCTCGCTACCTTTCAGTTTTTATAATTTCAGTTACAAATACCTTTATCTACTATCTATTTTGCACTCGTATCTTCATATCTTCGCCGAACTAGTGCACCTATACAATTTACCATTGTATTGGGTGTGTTGGGGACACAAGAGACTCTTTGTTATTTGGTTGCAGGGTTGTTTGAGAGAGACCATCTTCATCCTACGCCTCCTACGGACTGATAAACCTTAGGTCATCCACTTGAGGGAAATTTCCTACTGTCCTACAAACATGTGCACTTGCAGGCCCAACAACGTTTACAACAGGAAGGTTGTGTAGTAGACATCAAGCTCTTTTCTGGCGCCGTTGCCAGGGAGGCTAGGTAAAGGGTACTCACACTCCGTCACTAAGCTCTTTTCTGGCGAGGTGAGTGCTTGAAGGTATATCTTTAGATCTTGCAATCGAATATTTTTGTTTCTTGTCTTAGCACTACTTTATTTTATAAAAGAAAACTACAAAAAAATGGAGTTAAGTTTGTCTCATACGCTTCACCTTTTTGAAGGAAATATGCCCTAGAGGCAATAATAAAATTATTATTTATTTCCTCATATCATGATAAATGTTTATTATTCATGCTAGAATTGTATTAACCGGAAACATGATACATGTGTGAATACATAGACAAACTTAATGTGACTAGTATGCCTCTACTTGACTAGCTCATTAATCAAAGATGGTTATGTTTCCTAACCATAGACATGTGTTGTCATTTTATTAAAGAGATCAAACATTAGGAGAATGATGTGATTGACTTGACCCATTCTGTTAGCCTAGCACTTGATCGTTTAGTATGTTGCTATTGCTTTCTTCATGACTTATACAAAGTTCCTACAACTATGAGATTATACAACTCCCGTTTACCGGAGGAACACTTTGTGTGCAACCAAATGTCACAACATAACTGGGTGATTATAAAGGAGCTCTACAGGTGTCTCCAAAGATAGATGTTGAGTTGGCGTATTTCGAGATTAGGTTTTGTCACTCCGATTGTCGGAGAGGTATCTCTGGGCCCTCTCGGTAATGCACATCACTATAAGCCTTGCAAGCAATTTGGCCAATGAGTTGGTTATGGTATCATGCATTACGTAACGAGTAAAGAGACTTGCCTGTAACGAGATTGAACTAGGTATTGGATACCGACGATCGAATCTCGGGCAAGTAACATACCGATGACAAAGGGAACAACGTATGTTGTTATGCGGTTTGACCGATAAAGATCTTGGTAGAATATGTAGGAGCCAATATGAGCATCTAGGTTCCGCTATTGGTTATTGACCGGAAATAGTTCTAGGTCATGTCTACATAGTTCTCGAACCCGTAGGGTCCGCACGCTTAAAGATACAATGACAGTTTCATTATGAGTTTATATGTTTTGATGTACCGAAGGTTTTTCGGAGTCCCGGATGTGATCACTGACATGACGAGGAGTCTCGAAATGGTCGAGACATAAAGATTGATATATTGGAAGCCTATATTTGGATATCGGAATTGTTCCGAGAGAAATCGGGATTTTTCCGGAGTACCGGTGGGTTACCGGAACCCCCCTGGGGGTTAATGGGCCTACATGGGCCCTAAGGGAGAAGAGGAGGGCCGGCCAGGGCAGGCCGTGCGCCCCCTCCCTCCTAGTCCGAATAGGACAAGGAAGGGGGGGCGACGCCCCCCTTTCCACTTTCCCCGTCCCCCTTTCCTTCTCCTACAAGGCAAGAGGGGGGATCCTACTCCCGGTGGGAGTAGGACTCCTCCAGGCGCACCCCTAGGGGCCGGCCGCACCTTCCCCCTCCCTCCTTTATATAAGGGGGCAGGGGGGCACCCCATGACACAAAAGTTGATCTTCGTGATCGTTCCTTAGCCGTGTGCGGTGCCCCCCTCCACCATATTCCACCTCGGTCATATCGTTGCGGTGCTTAGGCGAAGCCCTGCGTTGGTAGAACATCATCATCGTCACCACACCGTCGTGCTGACGGAACTCATCCCTGACACCCTGCTGGATCGGAGTCCGGGGATCGTCATCGAGCTGAACATGTGCTGAACTCGCAGGCGCCGTACGTTCGATGCTTGGATCGGTCGGATCGTGAAGACGTACGACTACATCAACCGCGTTGTCATAACGCTTCCGCTTTCGGTCTATGAGGGTACGTGGACACACTCTCCCCTCTCGTTGCTATGCATCACCATGATCTTGCATGTGCGTAGGAAAATTTTGAAATTACTACGTTCCCCAACAGTGGCATCCGAGCCTAGGTTTTATGCGTTGATGCTATATGCACGAGTAGAACACAAGTGAGTTGTGGGCGATACAAGTCATACTGCTTACCAGCATGTCATACTTTAGTTCGACGGTATTGTTGGATGAAGCGGCCCGGACCGACATTACGCGTACGCTTACGCGAGACTGGTTCTACCGACGTGCTTTGCACACAGGTGGCTGGCGGGTGTCAGTTTCTCCAACTTTAGTTGAACCGAGTGTGGCTACGCCCGGTCCTTGCGAAGGTTAAAACAGCACTAACTTGATGAACTATCATTGTGGTTTTGATGCGTAGGTAAGAACAGTTCTTGCTCAGCCTGTAGCAGCCACGTAAAATTTGCAACAGCAAAGTAGAGGACGTCTAACTTGTTTTTGCAGGGCATGTTGTGAGGTGATATGGTCAAGACGTGATGCTATATTTTATTGTATGAGATGATCATGTTTTGTAACCGAAGTTATCGGAAACTGGCAGGAGCCATATGGTTGTCGCTTTATTGTATGAAATGCAAACGTCCTGTAATTGCTTTACTTTATCACTAAGCGGTAGTGATAGTCGTAGAAGCAATAGATGGCGTAACGACAACGATGCTACGATGAAGATCAAGGTGTCGCGCCGGTGACGATGGTGATCACGACGGTGCTTCGGAGATGGAGATCACAAGCACAAGATGATGATGGCCATATCATATCACTTATATTGATTGCATGTGATGTTTATCCTTTATGCATCTTATCTTGCTTTGATTGACGGTAGCATTTTAAGATGATCTCTCACTAAATTATCAAGAAGTGTTCTCCCTGAGTATGCACCGTTGTGAAAGTTCTTCGTGCTGAGACACTATGTGATGATCGGGTGTGATAAGCTCCACGTTCAAATAGAATGGGTGCAAAATAGTTGCACACGCGAAATACTTAGGTTAAACTTGACGGGCCTAGCATATACAGATATGGCCTCGGAACACAGAGACCGAAAGGTCGAGCGTGAATCATATAGTAGATATGATCAACATAGTGATGTTCACCATTGAAAACTACTGCATCTCACGTGATGATCGGACATGGTTTAGTTGATTTGGATCACGTGATCACTTAGATGACTAGAGAGATGTCTGTCTAAGTGGGAGTTCTTAAGTAATATGATTAATTGAACTTAAATTTATCATGAACTTAGTACGTGATAGTATTTTTGCTTGTCTATGTTTGTTGTACATAGATGGCTCATGCCGTTGTTCCGTTGAATTTTAATGCGTTCCTTGAGAAAGCTAAGTTGAAAGATGATGGTAGCAATTACACAGACTGGGTCCGTAACCTGAGGATTATCCTCATTGCTGCACAGAAGAATTATGTCCTGGAAGCACCGCTGGGTGCCAGGCCTGCTGCAGATGCAACTGACGACGTTAAGAACGTCTGGCAAAGCAAAGCTGATGACTACTCGATAGTTCAGTGTGCCATGCTTTACGGTTTGGAACCGGGTCTTCAACGACGTTTTGAACGTCATGGAGCATATGAGATGTTCCAGGAGTTGAAGTTAATATTTCAAGCAAATGCCCGGATTGAGAGATATGAAGTCTCCAATAAGTTCTATAGCTGTAAGATGGAGGAGAATAGTTCTGTCAGTGAACACATACTCAAAATGTCTGGGTATAATAATCACTTGATTCAACTGCGAGTTAATCTTCCTGATGATAGTGTCATTGACAGAATTCTTCAATCACTGCCACCAAGCTACAAGAGCTTCGTGATGAACTATAATATGCAAGGGATGGACAAGACTATACCCGAGCTCTTCGCAATGCTAAAGGCTGCAGAGGTAGAAATAAAGAAGGAGCATCAAGTGTTGATGGTCAATAAGACCACCAGTTTCAAGAAAAAGGGCAAAGGGAAGAAGAAGGGGAACTTCAAGAAGAACAACAAACAAGTTGCTGCTCAAGAGAAGAAACCCAAGTCTGGACCTAAGCCTAAGACTGAGTGCTTCTACTACAAGCAGACTGGACACTGGAAGCGGAACTGCCCCAAGTATTTGGCGGATAAGAAGGATGGCAAAGTGAACAAAGGTATATGTGATATACATGTTATTGATGTGTACCTTACTAATGCTCGCAGTAGCACCTGGGTATTTGATACTGGTTCTGTTGCTAACATTTGCAACTCGAAACAGGGACTATGGAATAGGCGAAGATTGGCTAAGGACGAGGTGACGATGCGCGTGGGAAATGGTTCCAAAGTCGATGTGATCGCGGTCGGCACGCTACCTCTACATCTACCATCGGGATTAGTTTTAGACCTAAATAATTGTTATTTTGTGCCAGCGTTGAGCATGAACATTATATATGGATCTTGTTTGATGCGAGACGGTTATTCATTTAAATCAGAGAATAATGGTTGTTCTATTTATATGAGTAATATCTTTTATGGTCATGCACACTTACAGAGTGGTCTATTTTTATTAAATCTCGATAGTAGTGATACACATATTCATAATGTTGAAGCCAAAAGATGCAGAGTTAATAATGATAGTACAACTTATTTGTGGCACTGCCGTTTAGGTCATATCGGTGTAAAGCGCATAAAGAAACTCCATACTGATGGACTTTTGGAATCACTTGATTATGAATCACTTGGTACTTGCGAACCGTGCCTCATGGGCAAGATGACTAAAACGCCGTTCTCCGGAACTATGGAGCGAGCAACTGATTTGTTAGAAATCATACATACCGATGTATGTGGTCCAATGAATGTTGAAGCTCGCGGCGGGTATCGTTATTTTATCACCTTCATAGATGATTTGAGCAGATATGGGTATATCTACTTGATGAAACACAAGTCTGAAACATTTGAAAAGTTCAAAGAATTTCAGAGTGAAGTAGAAAATCATCGTAACAAGAAAATAAAATTTCTACGATCTGATCGTGGAGGAGAATATTTGAGTTACGAGTTTGGTTTACATTTGAAACAATGCGGAATAGTTTCGCAACTCATGCCACCCGGAACACCACAACGAAATGGTGTGTCCGAACGTCATAATCGTACTTTACTAGATATGGTACGATCTATGATGTCTCTTACTGATTTACCGCTATCGTTTTGGGGTTATGCTTTAGAGACGGCCGCATTCACGTTAAATAGGGCACCATCAAAATCCGTTGAAACGACGCCTTATGAACTGTGGTTTGGCAAGAAACCAAAGTTGTCATTTCTTAAAGTTTGGGGCTGCGATGCTTATGTGAAGAAACTTCAACCAGATAAGATTGAACCCAAATCGGAGAAATGTGTCTTCATAGGATACCCAAAAGAGACAATTGGGTACACCTTCTATCACAGATCTGAGGGCAAGATTTTCGTTGCTAAATTCGAATCCTTTCTAGAGAAGGAGTTTCTCTCGAAAGAAGTGAGTGGGAGGAAAGTAGAACTTGATGAGGTAACTGTACCTGCTCCCTTATTGGAAAGTAGTTCATCACAAGAACCGGTTCCTGTGACAACTACACCAATTAGTGACGAAGCTAATGATATTGATCATGAATCTTCAGATCAAGTTTCTACTGAACTTCGTAGCTCTACCAGAGTAAGATCCGCACCAGAGTGGTACGGTAATCCTGTTCTGAAAGTCATGTTACTTGACCATGGCGAACCTGCGAACTATGAGGAAGCGATGATGAGCCCAGATTCCGCAAAATGGCTTGAAGCCATGAAATCTGAGATAGGATCCATGTATGAGAACAAAGTATGGACTTTGGTTGACTTGCCCAATGATCGGCAAGCCATTGAGAATAAATGGATCTTCAAGAAGAAGACTGACGCTGATGGTAATATAACTTTCTACAAAGCTCGACTTGTTGCAAAAGGTTTTCGACAAGTTCAAGGGGTTGACTACAATGAGACTTTCTCACCCGTAGCGATGCTTAAGTCTGTCCGAATCATGTTAGCAATTGCCGCATTTTATGATTATGAAATTTGGCAAATGGATGTAAAAACTGCATTCCTGAATGGATTTCTAGAAGAAGAGTTGTATATGATGCAACCGGAAGGTTTTGTCGATCCAAAAGGTGCTAACAAAGTATGCAAGCTCCAGCGATCCATTTATGGACTAGTGCAAGCATCTCGGAGTTGGAATAAATGCTTTGATAGTGTGATCAAAGCATATGGTTTTATACAGACTTTTGGAGAAGTCTGTATTTACAAGAAAGTGAGTGGGAGCTCTGTAGCTTTTCTGATATTATATGTAGATGACATATTGTTAATTGGAAATGATATAGAATTTATGGATAGCATAAAAGGATACTTAAATAAAAGTTTTTCAATGAAAGACCTCGGTGAAGCTGCTTACATGGGCATCAAGATCTATAGAGATAGATCAAGACATTTAATTGGATTTTCACAAAGCACATACCTTGATAAAGTTTTGAAAAAGTTCAAAATGGATCAGGCAAAGAAAGGGTTCTTGCCTGTTGTCGGTGTCAAAACCGGCGGATCTCGGGTAGGGGGTCCCGAACTGTGCGTCTAGGCGGATGGTAACAGGAGACAAGGGACACGATGTTTTACCCAGGTTCGGGCCCTCTTGATGGAGGTAAAACGCTACGTCCTGCTTGATTAATATTGATGATGTGGGTATTACAAGAGTAGATCTACCACGAGATCAAGGAGGCTAAACCCTAGAAGCTAGCCTATGGTATGATTGTTGTTCGTCCTACGGACTAAAACCATCTGGTTTATATAGACACCGGAGAGGGCTAGGGTTACACAGAGTCGGTTACAATGGTAGGAGATCTACATATCCGTATCGCCAAGCTTGCCTTCCATGCCAAGGAAAGTCCCATCCGGACACGGGACGAAGTCTTCAATCTTGTATCTTCATAGTCTTGGAGTCCGGCCGATGATGATAGTTCGGCTATCCGGACACCCCCTAGTCCGGGACTCCCTCAGTAGCCCCTGAACCAGGCTTCAATGACGATGAGTCCGGCGCGCATATTGTCTTCGCCATTGCAAGGCGGGTTCCTCCTCCGAATAATTCATAGAAGATCGTGAACACCAGGATAGTGTCCGGCTCTGCAAAATAAATTTCACATACCACCGTAGAGAGAATAACATTTACACAAGTTCGATCTGCTGACGTATTTTGTGGCGTGACGTCACACCACCACTAAGCCTTTACTCGAATTGTTTTTATTGTACCACCTCAGTGTTGGGTTTCGTAGTAATTTCAAAAAAATTCCTACGCACACGCAAGATCATGTGATGCATAGCAACGAGGGGAGAGTGTTGTCTACGTACCCAACGCAGACCGACTGCGGAAGCGATGACACGACGTAGAGGAAGTAGTCGTACGTCTTCACGATCCAACCGATCAAGCACCGAAACTACGGCACCTCCGAGTTCAAGCACACGTTCAGCTCGATGACGATCCCCGGACTCCGATCCAGCAAAGTGTCGGGGAAGAGTTCCGTCAGCACGACGGCGTGGTGACGATCTTGATGAACTACAGCAGCAGGGCTTCGCCTAAACTCCGCTACAGTATTATCGAGGTATATGGTGGCAGGGGGCACCGCACACGGCTAAGGAATAGATCACGTGGATCAACTTGTTGTCACTTTTGTGCTAGCCCTACCCCTCTATTTATATGTTGAGCCCCGGGGTCGAAACTTGGAGCAAAAACCTCCTCAAAGTCGGTTTTGCCCGAAAGGCAAGAGTCCCACTCGGACTCCAGGACCAAACGCCACAATCCTTGGCGTCTGGCCCAGACGCCATGGGCCTCGGCGTCTGGCCCAGGGCCAGACGCCAGGGTCTCCGGCGTTTGGCCCCCTGGCCTCCGCAAAACTCCTTTTTGCACCGATCGAAAGCCTCATGGGCTTGACCCCTTGGCCTAACCATATCATCCAATATATGAATCTTTACGTCTCGACCATTTCGAGACTCCTCGTCATGTCCCCGATCTCATCCGGGACTCCGAACTCCTTCGGTTCATCAAAACATGTAAACTCATAATATAACTGTCATCGTAACCTTAAGCGTGCGGACCCTACGGGTTCGAGAACAATGTAGACATGACCGAGACACGTCTCCGGTCAATAACCAATAGCGGGACCTGGATGCCCATATTGGCTCCTACATATTCTACGAAGATCTTTATCGGTCAGACCGCATAACAACATACGCTGTTCCCTTTGTCATCGGTATGTTACTTGCCCGAGATTCGATCGTCGGTATCCAATACCTAGTTCAATCTCGTTACTGGCAAGTCTCTTTACTCGTTCCGTAATACATCATCTCACAACTAACATATTAGTTGCAGTGCTTGCAAGGCTTATGTGATGTGCATTACCGAGAGGGCCCAGAGATACCTCTCCGTCAATCGGAGTGACAAATCCTAATCTCGAAATACGCCAACCCAACATCTACTTTTGGAGACACCTGTAATGCTCCTTTATAATCACCCAGTTACGTTGTGACGTTTGGTAGCACCCAAAGTGTTCCTCCGGCAAACGGGAGTTGCATAATCTCATAGTCATAGGAACATGTATAAGTCATGAAGAAAGCAATAGCAACATACTAAACGATCAGGTGCTAAGCTAATGGAATGGGTCATGTCAATCAGATCATTCAACTAATGATGTGATCTCGTTACTCAAATAACAACTCATTGTTCATGGTCAGGAAACATAACCATCTTTGATTAACGAGCTAGTCAAGTAGAGGCATACTAGTGACACTCTGGTTGTCTATGTATTCACACATGTATTATGTTTCCGGTTAATACAATTCTAGCATGAATAATAAACATTCATCATGAAATAAGGAAATAAATAATAACTTTATTATTGCCTCTAGGGCATATTTCCTTCAGTCTCCCACTTGCACTAGAGTCAATAATCTAGATCACATCACCATGTGATTAACATCGATAGTTCACATCATCATGTGATTAACACCCATAGTTCACATCGTCATGTGACCAACACCCAAAGGGTTTACTAGATTCGGTAATCTAGTTCACATCGCTATGTGATTAACACCCAAAGAGTACTAAGGTGTGATCATGTTTTGCTTGTGAGAGAATCTTAGTCAACGGGCCTGCCAAATTCAGATCCGTATGTATTTTGCAAAATTCTATGTCTACAATGCTCTGCACGGAGCTACTCTAGCTAATTGCTCCCACTTTCAATATGTATCCAGATTGAGACTTAGAATCATCTGGATCAGTGTCAAAAACTTGCATCGACGTAACCGTTTACGACGAACCCTTTTGTCACGTCCATAATCGAGAAACATATCCTTATTTTACTAAGGATAATTCTGACCGCTGTCCAGTGATCTACTCCTAGATCACTATTGTACTCCCTTGCCAAATCAGTGCAGGGTATACAATAGATCTGGTATACAACATGACATACTTTATAGAACCTATGGCCAAGGCATAGGGAATGACTTTCATTCTCTTTCTATCTTCTGCCGTGGTCGGGCTTTGAGTCTTACTCAACTTCACACCTTGTAATACAGGCAAGAACTCTTTCTTTGACCGCTCCATTTTGAACTACTTCAAAATATTGTCAAGGTATGTACTCATTGAAAAAACTTATCAAACGTCTTGATCTATCTCTATAGATCTTGAAGCTCAATATGTAAGCAGCTTCACCGAAGTCTTTCTTTGAAAAATTCCTTTCAAACACTCCTTTATGCTTTACAGAATAATTCTACATTATTTCCGATCAACAATATGTCAATCACATATACTTATCAGAAATGTTGTAGTGCTCCCACTCACTTTTCTTGTAAATACAGGCTTCACCGCAAGTCTGTATAAAACTATATGCTTTGATCAACTCATCAAAGCGTATATTCCAACTCCGAGATGCTTGCACCAGTCCATAGATGGATCGCTGGAGCTTGCACATTTTGTTAGCACCTTTCGGATTTGACAAAACCTTCTAGTTGCATCGTATACAACTCTTCTTTATTAAATCCATTAAGGAATTTAGTTTTGTTTATCCATTTGCCAGATTTCATAAAATGCGGCAATTGCTAACATGATTCGGACAGACTTTAAGCATAGATACGAGTGAGAATCTCTCATCGTAGTCAACACCTTGAACTTGTCGAAAACCTTTTTGCGACAATTTTAGCTTTGTAGATAGTAACACTACTATCAGCGTCTGTCTTCCTCTTGAAGATCCATTTATTTTCTATGGCTTGCCGATCATCGGGCAAATCCATCAAAGTCCATACTTTTGTTCTCATACATGGATCATATCTCAGATTTCATGGCCTCAAACCATTTTGCGGAATCTGGGCTCATCATCGCTTCCTCATAGTTCGCAAGTTCGTCATGGTCTAGTAACATGACTTCCAGAACAGGATTACCGTACCACTCTGGTGCGGATCTCACTCTGGTTTACCTATGAGATTCGGTAGTAACTTGATTTGAAGTTTCATGATCATCATCATTAGCTTCCTCACTAATTGGTGTAGGAGTCACAGGAGCAAATTTCTGTGATGATCTACTTTCCAATAAAGGAGAAGGTACAATTACCTTATCAAGTTTTCTACTTTCCTCCCGCTCACTTCTTTTGAGAGAAACTCCTTCTCTAGAAAGGATCCATTCTCAGCAACGAATTTGCCTTCGGATCTGTGATAGAAGGTGTACCCAACATTTTTCTTTTGGGTATCCTATGAAGACGCACTTCTCCGATTTGGGTTTGAGCTTATCAGGTTGAAACTTTTTCACATAAGCATTGCAACCTCAAACTTTAAGAAACGACAACTTT
Source organism: Triticum aestivum (assembly GCF_018294505.1). Taxonomy (NCBI): domain Eukaryota; kingdom Viridiplantae; phylum Streptophyta; class Magnoliopsida; order Poales; family Poaceae; genus Triticum; species Triticum aestivum. Next base: position 641,305,284 of record NC_057795.1, read on the forward strand.
GGTTTCTTGCCAAACCACAGTTCATAAGGCGTCGTCTCAACGGATTTTGATGGTGCCCTATTTAACGTGAATGCAGCTATCTCTAATGCATAACCCCAAAACGATAGTGGTAGATCGGTAAGATACATCATGGATTGCACTATATCCAATAAAGTACGGTTATGACGTTCGGACACACCATTACATTGTGGTGTTCCAGGTGGCATGAGTAGTGTAACTATTTCACATTGTTTTTAACTGAAGGCCAAACTCGTAACTCAAATACTCTTCTCTACGATCAGATCGTAGAAACTTTATTTTCTTGTTACGATGATTTTTCACTTCACTCTGAAATTCTTTGAACTTTTTAAATGTTTCAGACTTATGTTTCATCAAGTAGATATACTCATATCTACTCAAATCATTTGTGAAGATCAAAAAATAATGATATTTGTCGCGAGCCTCAATATTCATCGGACCACATACATCAGTATGTATGATTTCCAACAAATCTGTTGCTCGCTCCATTGTTCCGAAGAACAGAGTCTTAGTCATCTTTCCCATGAGGCATGGTTCGCAAGCATCAACTGATTCATAATCAAGTGATTCCAAAAGCCCATCAGCATGGAGTTTCTTCATGCGCTTTACACCAAAATGACCTAAACGGCAGTGCTACAAATAAGTTGCACTATCATTATTAACTTTGCATCTTTTGGTTTCAATATTATGATTATGTGTATCACTATGATCGAGATCCAACGAACTATTTTCATTGGGTGTGTGACCATATAAGGTTTTATTCATGTAAACAGAACAACAATTTATTCTCTTACTTAAATGAATAACCGTATTACAATAAACATGATCAAATCATATTCATGCTCAACGCAAACACCAAATAACACTTATTTAGGTTCAACACTAATCTCGAAATTATAGGGAGTGTGCGATGATGATCATATCAATCTTGGAACCACTTCCAACACACATCGTCACTTCACCCTTAACTAGTCTCTGTTTATTCTGCAACTCCCGTTTCGAGTTACTAATCTTAGCAACTGAACTAGTATCAAATACTGAGGGTTTGCTATAAACACTAGTAAAGTACACATCAATAACATGTATATCAAATATACTTATGTTCACTTTGCCATCCTTCTTATCCGCCAATCACTTGGGGTAGTTCCGCTTCCAGTGACCAGTCCCTTTGCAGTAGAAGCACTTAGTCTCAGGCTTAGGACCAGACTTGGGCTTCTTCACTTGAGCAGCAACTTGCTTGCTGTTCTTCTTGAAGTTCCTCTTCTTCCCTCTGCCCTTTGAAACCAGTGGTCTTGTCTACTATCAACACTTGATGTTTTTTTCTCGATTTCTACCTTCGTCAATTTCCGCATTACGAAGAGCTTAGGAATCGTTTCCGTTATCCCTTGCATATCATAGTTCATCACGAAGTTCTACTAACTTGGTGATGGTGCCTAGAGAATTCTGTCAATCACTATCTTATCTGGAAGATTAACTCCCACTTGATTCAAGCGATTGTAGTACTCAGACAATCTGGGCACATGCTCACTAGTTGAGCGATTCTCCTCCATCTTTTAGCTATAGAACTTGTTGGAGACTTCATATCTCTCAACTCGGGTATTTGCTTGAAATATTAACTTCAACTCCTGGAACATCTCATATGGTCCATGACGTTCAAAACGTTTTTGAAGTCCCGATTCTAAGCCATTAAGCATGGTGCACTAAACTATCAAGTAGTCATCATATTGAGCTAGCTAAACGTTTATAACGTCTGCATCTGCTCCTGCAATAGGTCCGTCACCTAGCGGTGCATTAAGGACATAATTCTTCTGTGCAGCAATGAGGATAAACCTCAGATCACGGATCCAATCCGCATCATTTCTACTAACATCTTTCAACACAATTTTCTCTAGGAACATATCAAAATAAACACAGGGAAGCAACAACGCGAGCTATTGATCTACAACATAATTTGCAAAATACTACCAGGACTAAGTTCATGATAAATTTAAGTTCAATTAATCATATTATTTAAGAACTCCCACTTAGATAGACATCCCTCTAACCCTCTAAGTGATTACGTGATCCAAATCAACTAAACCATGACCGATCATCACGTGAGATGGAGTAGTTTTCAATGGTGAACATCGTTATGTTGATCATATCTACTATATGATTCACGCTCGACCTTTCGGTCTCCGTGTTCCGAGGCCATATCTGCATATGCTAGGCTCGTCAAGTTTAACCTGAGTATTCTGCGTGTGCAAAACTGGCTTGCACCCGTTGTAGATGGACGTAGAGCTTATCACACCCGATCATCACGTGGTGTCTGGGCACGACGAACTTTGGCAACGATGCATACTCAGGGAGAACACTTCTTGATAATTTAGTGAGAGATCATCTTATAATGCTACCGTCAATCAAAGCAAGATAAGATGCATAAAAAGATAAACATCACATGCAATCAATATAAGTGATATGATATGGTCATCATCATCTTGTGCTTGTGATCTCCATCTCCGAAGCACCGTCATGATCACCATTGTCACCGGCGCGACACCTTGATCTCCATCGTAGCATCGTTGTCGTCTCGCCAATCTTATGCTTCCACGACTATCACTACCGTTTAGTAATAAAGTAAAGCATTACATCGCGATTGCATTGCATACAATAAAGCGACAACCATATGGCTCCTGCCAGTTGCCGATAACTCGGTTACAAAACATGATCATCTCATACAATAAAATTCAGCATCATGCCTTGACCATATCACATCACAACATGCCCTGCAAAAACAAGTTAGACGTCCTCTACTTTGTAGTTGCATGTTTTACGTGGCTGCTATGGGCTTAAGTAAGAACCAATCTCACCTACGCATCAAAACCACAACGATAGTTTGTCAAATAGACTCCGTTTTAACCTTCTCAAGGACCGGGCGTAGCCATACTCGGTTCAACTAAAGTTGGAGAGACAGTCGCCTGCAAGCCATCTATGTGCAAAGCACGTCGAGGGAACCGGTCTCGCGTAAGCGTACGCGTAGGGTTGCTCCGGGTCGTCTCGTCCAACAATACCGCCGAATCAAAGTATGACATGCTGGTAGGCAGTATGACTTGTGTCGTCCACAACTCACTTGTGTTCTACTCGTGCATCAACATAAATAACCTAGGCTCGGATGCCACTATTGGGTTTCGTAGTAATTTCAAAAAATTTCCTACGCACACGCAAGATCATGTGATGCATAGCAACGAGGGGAGAGTGTTGTCTACGTACCCAACGCAGACCGACTGCGGAAGCGATGACACGACGTAGAGGAAGTAGTCGTACGTCTTCACGATCCAACCGATCAAGCACCGAAACTACGGCACCTCCGATTTCGAGCACACGTTCAGCTCGATGACGATCCCCGGACTCCGATCCAGCAAAGTGTCGGGGAAGAGTTCCGTCAGCACGACGGCGTGGTGACGATCTTGATGAACTACAGCAGCAGGGCTTCGCCTAAACTCCGCTACAGTATTATCGAGGTATATGGTGGCAGGGGGCACCGCACACGGCTAAGGAATAGATCACGTGGATCAACTTGTTGTCACTTTTGTGCTAGCCCTGCCCCTCTATTTATATGTTGAGCCCCGGGGTCGAAACTTGGAGCAAAAACCTCCTCAAAGTCGGTTTTGCCCGAAAGGCAAGAATCCCACTCGGACTCCAGGACCAAACGCCACAATCCTTGGCGTCTGGCCCAGACGCCATGGGCCTCGGCGTCTGGCCCAGGGCCAGACGCCAGGGTCTCCGGCGTTTGGCCCCCTGGCCTCCGCAAAACTCCTTTTTGCACCGATCTAAAGCCTCATGGGCTTGACCCCTTGGCCTAACCATATCATCCAATATATGAATCTTTACGTCTCGACCATTTCGAGACTCCTCGTCATGTCCCCGATCTCATCCGGGACTCCGAACTCCTTCGGTTCATCAAAACATGTGAACTCATAATATAACTGTCATCGTAACCTTAAGTGTGCGGACCCTACGGGTTCGAGAACAATGTAGACATGACCGAGACACGTCTCCGGTCAATAACCAATAGCGGGACCTGGATGCCCATATTGGCTCCTACATATTCTACGAAGATCTTTATCGGTCAGACCGCATAACAACATACGCTGTTCCCTTTGTCATCGGTATGTTACTTGCCCGAGATTCGATCGTCGGTATCCAATACCTAGTTCAATCTCGTTACTGGCAAGTCTCTTTACTCGTTCCGTAATACATCATCTCACAACTAACATATTAGTTGCAGTGCTTGCAAGGCTTATGTGATGTGCATTACCGAGAGGGCCCAGAGATACCTCTCCGTCAATCGGAGTGACAAATCCTAATCTCGAAATACGCCAACCCAACATCTACTTTTGGAGACACCTGTAATGCTCCTTTATAATCACCCAGTTACGTTGTGACGTTTGGTAGCACCCAAAGTGTTCCTCCGGCAAACGGGAGTTGCATAATCTCATAGTCATAGGAACATGTATAAGTCATGAAGAAAGCAATAGCAACATACTAAACGATCAGGTGCTAAGCTAATGGAATGGGTCATGTCAATCAGATCATTCAACTAATGATGTGATCTCGTTACTCAAATAACAACTCATTGTTCATGGTCAGGAAACATAACCATCTTTGATTAATGAGCTAGTCAAGTAGAGGCATACTAGTGACACTCTCGTTGTCTATGTATTCACACATGTATTATGTTTCCGGTTAATACAATTCTAGCATGAATAATAAACATTCATCATGAAATAAGGAAATAAATAATAACTTTATTATTGCCTCTAGGGCATATTTCCTTCACTCAGTGCGTTTAGCCAAGCGGTTTCCTTGGCACGTCTTGTCGAAGAAGAGATAGTGTTCCCCTTATTCCGGGATTCCCATCAATACAGACGTGGGTAACCCAACCGCGCCATTGATTGCGGCGCTTGGGAGATAAGCGAGTTTTATCAGGCCGGTGGGGACGCATGGTTTCGTTCGCCCATATAAGGGGATAAAGATCCACCCTTTTACCTACGCCTTCTTCCTCCTTTGCTTATCCATCTCCGCGAACTCGAGCTCCAGCGCCCAAGTCCGCACATCTCACCTCAACCTTCTCCAACTATGTCCGGAGCGGGAGGCAAGTGGATGGCCTCCTCCGTTACGGATGGGCACATCAAGAAGCTGCGCAGCGCCGGATATCTGTCCAGCGACATCGCGCACCGGCTCCCCGACGAGGGGGAGCTCATCCCCACCCCCAGGCCCCATGAGAGGGTAGTATTCCTTTCCCATTTCCTCCGCGGACTGGGCTTCCCACTCCATCCCTTTGTCCGGGGGCTCATGTTCTACTACGGCCTGGATTTCCATGATCTGGCCCCGAATTTCATCCTCAACATCTCGGCGTTTATCTCGTGTGTGAGGCCTTCCTCTGCATCCAGCCCCACTTTGGCTTGTGGCTCAAGACCTTCAGTGTCAAGCCGAAGGTTGTGAAGGGCAGCCAAGCGGAGTGCGGAGGCGCCATGGTGGGCAATATGCCCAACGTTACTTGGCTCGAGGGCACCTTCGTGGAAACCATTAAGGGGTGGCAATCGGGATGGTTCTACATCACCGAGCCGCGTGACCCTGAATGGGCAGCGGCCCCCGAATTCAGATCTGGCATCCCCATACGGCTCACCTCCTGGAAAGAGAGTGGCCGGACATGGGGTGATTCAAAGGAGCTGACCGGACTCCAAGCCTGCATCCAAAAGCTAGTGAACAAGAAGCTCAAGCTTGTCAACGTAGTCCAGGTCATGCTCATCCGCCGGATTCTCCCGTGCCAACAACGGGACTTCAATATGTGGGAGTTCGATTCGGCGCAGCACTAGACTTCGAGCAGGCTCTTCGACACTATGTACAAAGAGGCCTGGAGGGTGTTGTTTAAGGGCGCCGAGGCTCCCGCATCCGCTACCGAAGATCGTGGATTCAGCTCGCAGCGTCCGGCTAGCGAGGTAAGCGATTTTACCCTTTACGAGACACTTGTTTTCCATAGTTTGACTTTATGCGGGATCTAAACTCCCTCTCCCTTGACAGGACTGGCTGAAGAAGGCCGAGCGGACTAACTGTCCGACCCCTTTGCCAGAAGACCCAGCGGATGCCCACTTAACGGGGCTGCTGGTTCCGGCACCCCACGTGGTGCCAGAGAAGAAGGCCAAGAAGAAGGCCACGGGCACTCGAAAGAGTTCCCGTTTTCAGGTGTCATCGGACTTATCGTACGATGACTCCGAGGCGGACTCCTCCCACGAAGGTGAGGAGGAGAAGAAAGAGGCCTCTCCCCCAGCGGGGGGAGGGAAGAAAAGGAAGGCCTCCCCAACGAGGGAGGCCGAAGGGTCCAAGAAGGGAAGGACTCTTCCCCCGGACTGCTCTGCCAACGCCGGTGACGACGACGAGGACTGGACTTCAAGGGCCAAGCCCGTGGCGAGATCGTAAGTATTAGGACTCCCGAATAACTTCATGATTTTTCTTTTCGCCACATTGTGTCTTTCTAATGCCGCATACAACCCCGCAGTCCGCCCAGGGATGATCTTTCTGCTTCGTCGAGCGGGTCCTCGGGTGCGTCGGATATGGATTCCCTTCCGATCGCCTCCACCTCCCGTGATGCGGATGATGCCGAGGTGGGATCCCAGGAAGGGACCCGCCAGGAGGAGGAGGCCCTGGAGGTGCCGCAGGGCAACCTCCCGGACTTTGCACCAGACTCCGCACCGGAACGTGTAGTGGTTCCGGAGTCCGGCGGGCGGCCCCTTCGTAAGAAGGGCAAGACCGTGACGCCGGCAGCTTCCGTCCAACCGGAGGTGCGGGATAGCTTGCTGGAGGCGCTCAACGGCGCTTCCATCGAAGAGGAACACTGCACCGTCATGAGTGCGGTGATTCAGAAGGTTCAGCTTGCCAAGAGCGGGCTGACCAAAGCCTGCAGCAGCCTTCTAACAGGCTTTGAGGTAAGAATTTTGATATATGTAAAATAGTATCGCATAGACAGTAGCCCCTGATGCTCGGTTCGGTGTTCGGAAAGGAAAGCCGGACTGAGGTTCTAAAAAGATATATGCAGGAGTCATAAAAAATATGTCAATATGGGGTTGCAGGCTGTGCTGCTGACCTCTGCCGCACTGACTGCGGAGGTCAATACTTTGAAGCAAAGCCTCGAGCGGTCCAAGAACGAGCTCGGCCGTGCCAAGAAGCAGCTCGAGGACAAGGAAGGTGAGTAACACCTTATTAAAGTTGTACCTTACAGAAAAGGATTTGGTTGCAAGAAGAATGACAAGGATAATGTGGGTATTGCAGGGGCCACGAACGAGGTGGCGACCCTGAAGGAGGCGGTGTCCGCGGCCGAACGTAATGCGGCCGCGGAGCGCACCGAGCGAGAGAAGCAGGAGGCGCGGGTGGCGGAGGTACAACAAGAGCTCCAGGCTCTCGTGGAAAAACATGAGAGTTTGGAGCGCGACTCGAAGACTCGAGAGTCCGAGCTTGCATCGGCTCTTGAGAGTGCCAAAGCCGCTAAGGCCGAAGCCTACAAGGCCCTCCAGGAAATCGAGGCGTTGAAGAAAATAGCGGCGGGTAAGGCATTTTTCATGCAAAGCAAGCATGTGAGGGTGAATTACCTATTACTTACCCAAATTCGGAGCTCTCCAGGAGCGTTAGCAGATCTGCCCCGCAGTGTGTCCGATGCTGCCGCTTTCTACAGGGCCGAGGAGGGGAGCTCTACGGAGAAGGTCTTCTAGTCTCAGTATGCTGAGGCCGGACATCCGGTGCCCCTTAGCGACGAGCTGAAGCAGCTGGTTGAGCTCCACAAGGTGGCCGAACAGGCCATGAAAAGCCTCATAGTTCGGCTGTGGCCCAATGAGGCCATGCCTGGGAGCTACTTCGGCCTGGTGCGGCGGTTGGTGGATGCTTGTCCATGCGTTGAAGTCATCAAGCACTCCGCTTGTATTGAAGGTGCCCGTCGGGCCCTTGCCCGCGCAAAGGTGCAATGGGGCAAGATGGATGCGGAGAAGCTTATGACGGACGCGCCACCGCCGGGCAAGGAGTATCGCACGCCCGAGATGTATTATAAGAGTGTCCTGAAGGGTGCCCGCATTATTGCGGGTGAGTGCTCCAAAGATGTAATATTTGAGTAGACTCGCATTTTGTTATCCTGTGCGCTGAAAACTTTGTTCATATGCGCTAAGCAACGCTTGTTAATTTAAAATATTACCTTCTATGCGGTCATTTATCAAATCTGAGAGATGGCAAGTCGTCGGCTTCAGCCCCCATGCCACGAGTGCTGGGGTGTTCCGGATAAATTTGAGCACTCTTGTTCCCATTTTTGGGTCCATCTACGGAGGCGCTCAACACAACGAGCGAGGCAACCGGACTTATAATGCTTGAACACTCTCACTTAGCCATAGAATTCTATAATTTTAAATTTCAGCGAAGCCCCTAGTATTCGGAAGGCCGAATTTGGGGCGCTATCCACGCCAGGGCCGGACAAAGCCGGTTCCTTGCTCTAAGCGGCATAAGTCTTTAGGGACTCGAAAAAAACCTCTCGAACAGCGACCCGCTCTCGCCTCATCATGGCGGTCAGTTTTAGCTTTCTCCATAGAGGTGCTCGCCCAGCTTAACTGGGGCGCAATCACAGTGGTTGTCCCAGTGCTACCTTAGCCGATACAACGGAACGTAAGGTATTAAAACATGGGAGCCGGGCAAACCCAACTATTGACCCAAGACATGATTCGGAGCCGATGCATATAATGCTATAAGTTCGGGGTGCCGCACTTGTGAAAGTGTTCGGACTTATTACACCATGATGCGGGAAACATAAGCCCCTGGTGTATTTAGCCGTACCAAAGTGTACGGATGCAACATGTCATAAATGAACATATGTATAAGAAAGAAATGCAATGATAAGCAAAAGGGTGCTGCATTGTTTATTCAAGAAATACTGCCGTGAATGCAGAACGATACAAATAGTGCGGTAAGCAAGGGATGGGACTATTAAACATGTCCCCATCTAGGGGTAGGCTGCAGAATGGTGTATAAAATAGATTTAATGCTCGTAATGGAGACCACCTGGATATTTGTCGTAGCCTTTCTCCTTCCCTGGCTGTTGCATCGTGAGTTCGGCAGGTCTACTGCCGGACAGGGCCTCTGATGAACAGAGTCCTGTGGGTAAAAAAAGAAAAAGAGAAGAACGACACACTTGAGAGCCCCTGGTGTGGTTAAGCCGCACTCTGGGCCTATCGTGGTCGTGCCCCTCCCCCTATGCCCATGGTATCTCCAGAGCGTAATCATGTACGCGAAGGACCAGTCTTGCAATTTTGTACGGGCTGGGGTTGGGGCCGCATTGCTACGCGTGCTCGGAACGTGCCAGGTGGTCTTGTTGTAGGTTACTCTGGGCGCGTTTAGCCGTGTCCGGTCGCTTAACGGCCGGACTCGAGAATTGCCTTAAGAGGCTGCACTGTACTTCTACCGCGAGAGCCGCTGTATGTTCCTCCGTTCGGAGAGAGCGTTCAGTGTTTCCATTGACCGTGATGACTCCTCGAGGGCCTGGCATCTTGAGCTTGAGGTATGCGTAGTGCGGCACCGCATTGAACTTTGCAAACGCGGTACGTCCGAGCAGAGCGTGATAGGCGCTGCGGAACGGAACTATGTCGAAGATTAACTCGTCGCTTTGGAAGTTATCCGGGGATCCGAAGACCACTTCCAGTGTAACTGAGCCTGTATAGTTGGCCTCTACACCTGGTATGACGCCTTTAAAGGTCGTCTTTGTGGGTTTAATCGTTGAGGGGTCTATGCCCATTTTGCGCACTGTATCCTGATAAAGCAGGTTCAGGCTGCTGCCGCCGTCCATCAGGACTCTGGTGAGGTGAAATCCATCGATGATTGGGTCTAGAACCAATGCGGCGAATCTGCCGTGGTGGATGCTGGTGGGGTGGTCCCTTCGATCAAAAGTGATCGGGCAGGAGGACCATGGGTTGAACTTCGGGGCGACTGGCTCCATCGCGTATACATCCCTGAGTGCACGCTTCCACTCCCTTTTGGGTATGTGGGTTGCGTATATCATGTTCACCGTCCGCACTTGTGGGAGGAAACCCTTCTGTCCTCTATTGTTCGGTGGTCGGGTCTCTTCCTCGTCATCGCTATGCAGCCCCTTGTCGTTGTTTTCGGCAATTAGCTTGCCTGCCTGCTTAAATACCCAACAGTCCCTGTTGGTGTGGTTAGCTGGCTTTTCGGGGGTGCCGTGTATCTGGCATGAGCGATCGAGCATTCGGTCCAAATTGGACGGACCCGGAGTAGTTCTTTTGAATGGCTTTTTCCGCTGACCGGGTTTAGAGCCTCTGAATCCGGCATTGACTACCGTATCCTCATTATTGTCGCTGTTAATGTGGCATTTGTTCTTGTTGCGACGCGACCTGCCATTGCGGTCCTTGATATCTGGACTGCCAGAATTTTTGCGGACGTTGTTGCTGCGGGCTAGCCAGCTGTCTTCTCCCACGCAGAAGCGGGTCATAAGTGATGTGAGGGCTGCCATGGATTTCGGCTTTTCCTGTCCCAGGTGCCGGGCAAGCCACTTGTCGCGGATGTTATGTTTGAAGGCCGCGAGGGCCTCCACATCCGGACAGTCGATGATTTGATTTTTCTTAATTAAGAACCGTGTCCAGAATTGTCTGGCCGATTCGTCTGGCTGCTGAGTTATATGGCTTAGGTCGTCAGCTTCTGGTGGTCGCACATACGTGCCCTGGAAGTTATCAAGGAATGCGGCTTCCAGGTCCTCCCAACACCCAATTGATTCTGCTGGCAAGCTGTTAAGCCAATGCCGAGCTGGTCCTTTAAGCTTGAGTGGGAGGTATTTGATGGCGTGAAGATCATCACCGCGGGCCATGTGGATATGGAGGAGATAGTCTTCGATCCAAACCGCGGGGTCTGTTGTGCCATCATAAGATTGAATATGCACGGGTTTAAACCCTTCGGGGATTTGATGATCCATTACTTCATCTGTGAAGCATAGTGGGTGTGCGGCGCCTCTGTATTGGGCTATATCACGACGAAGCTCAAAAGAGCTTTATCTACTGTGTTCGGCCTGGCCGGACTTGCTGTGTCCGGCGCGACGGTTGTCGTCACGTATCATGGGGCGCTAGTGTCTTGCCTTACCCTCCAATATATCTTGCAAGTCCAGAGCGTTCCCTGTGGCCTTGTGCTTTTCGAGCGATGCCGGGGTACGGTTCTAGTGGAGGGCCTAGAGGCCTCTCTGTCGCGGCCACGGGGTGGTCGGTCAGCCGTATTGTGCGCTAGTGATGCAGGTTTATATGCCTCCTCCTCTAATTGGGGGAGCAGCTTGCGTTTGGGGTAGCTTTTGGAGGGGCGTTCGAGCTCATGCTCTTCGGCCGCAAGGACTTCAGTCCATCTATCGGCTAGCAGATCTTGATCAGCTCTAAGTTGTTGCTGCTTTTTCTTCAAGCTCTTTGCCGGGGTCATAAACCTATGTTTAAAACGCTCTTGTTCGACGGGATCCTCAGGCACGACATATTCGTCGTCGTCGAGGCTTGCCTCGTCTCCGGAGGGAGGCATGTAATTATCATCCTCTACCTCTTCGTCTGCCGCTCTCTCATGAGGGCTGGCTTCTCCGTCCTCCTGTGCTGAATCTTGCTGGAGGGGGTTGTCTTCGGCACTGTCTAGGGTATTATTATCTCCGGTGCCGGAATCTCCATTCTTGCTGTGGCGGGATTTAGAGCGGCGCCGCTGACGCCGGCGCTTGGGCTGTTTCTTGGAGGGGTCATCCTCCGATGTTCCTTCGCCATTCCCATCCTTTGGGATATCCACCATGTATATGTCATATGATAAGGTGGCTTTCCAGTGCCCAGTAGGCACTGGTTCTTGGTCGTCTTCGGCATCGTCGTCCATACCGTCGATGTCTTCGGAGTCGAAGTCTAGCATGTCGGTTAGATCGTCGACAGTGGCTACTAAGTGGGTGGTGGGTGGGCTTTGAATTTCTTCGTCGTCCGCATCCCAACCGTCCTGACCGCAGTCTGGCCAGGGCTCTCCTGATAAAGAGAGATACTTTAGCGAACTCAAGATGTCACCGAAAGGTGCGTGTTAAAAGATGTCCGCAGCGGTGAACTCCATGATCGGCGCCCAATCGGATTCGATTGGAGGGGTCGCAGGAGGTTCGGAGTCCGGCGAGGAGTCCGGCACCTTGGAGTCACGAGCTTCACAAGGGACAAGGCCAGTATCCGGCTCCATCGCCGTAGAGGTTGCAGCCCCCGAGGCGGTGTCTAGCCACCCGTCCTCGATCTACGCAGCCGGCTCCGAATTGAGGGTCGGAGCGGGCTCGTGTGCGGCCTCCAGGGCACTGTCGGGCTGCAGAGCTAAATCATGCCCATCGTGACAGTGCGGCGCGCTCGGCTGTGGCTCGAATCCATCGAAGATCAAGTCTCCGCAGATGTCAGCCATGAAGTTCAAACTTCCAAATCTGACCTGACGGCCAGGGGCGTAGCTTTCGATCTGCTCCAGATGGCCAAGCGAATTGGCCCGCAGTGCAAAGCCACCGAATACGAAGATCTGTCCGGGGAAAAAGTCTCACCCCGGACTGCGTCGTTGTTGATGATCAAAGAAGTCATCGAGCCTATCGGTGACGACACAGAGGAACTCTCAATGAAAGCACCAATGTCGGTGTCAAAACCGGCGGATCTCGGGTAGGGGGTCCCGAACTGTGCGTCTAGGCGGATGGTAACAGGAGACAAGGGACATGATGTTTTACCCAGGTTCGGGCCCTCTTGATGGAGGTAAAACCATACGTCCTGCTTGATTGATATTGATGATGTGGGTATTACAACAGTAGATCTACCACGAGATCAAGGAGGCTAAACCCTAGAAGCTAGCCTATGGTATGATTGTTGTTCGTCCTACGGACTAAAACCATCCGGTTTATATAGACACTGGAGAGGGCTAGGGTTACACAGAGTCGGTTACAATGGTAGGAGATCTACATATCCGTATCGCCAAGCTTGCCTTCCATGCCAAGGAAAGTCCCATCCAGACACGGGACAAAGTCTTCAATCTTGTATCTTCATAGTCTTGGAGTCCGACCGATGATGATAGTTCGGCTATCCGGACACCCCCTAGTCCGGGACTCCCTCACCTGTATTGCAAGGTGTGAAGTTGAGTCAGACTCAATGCCCGACCACAGCAGAAGATAGAGAGAAAATGAAAGATGTTCCCTATGCTTCAGCCATAGGCTCTATCATGTATGCAATGCTGTGTACCAGACCTGATGTATGCTTAGCAATAAGTTTAGCAGGGAGGTACCAAAGTAATCCAGGAGTGGATCACTGGACAACGGTCAAGAACATCCTGAAATACCTGAAAAGGACTAATGATATGTTTCTCGTTTATGGAGGTGACAAAGAGCTAGTCGTAAATGGTTACGTCGATGCAAGCTTTGACACTGATCTGGACGATTCTAAATCACAAACCGGATACGTGTTTTTATTAAACGGTGGAGCTGTAAGTTGGTGCAGTTATAAACAAAGCGTCGTGGTGGGATCTACATGCGAAGCAGAGTACATAGCTGCTTCGGAAGCAGCAAATGAAGGAGTCTGGATGAAGGAGTTCATTTCCGGTCTAGGTGTCATACCTAGTGCATCGGGACCAATGAAGATCTTCTGTGATAATACTGGTGCAATTGCCTTGGCAAAGGAATCCAGATTTCACAAGAGAACCAAGCACATCAAGAGGCGCTTCAATTCCATCCGGGACCAAGTCCAGGTGGGAGACATAGAGATTTGCAAGATACATACGGATCTGAATATAGATGACCCATTGACTAAGCCTCTTCCACGAGCAAAACATGATGAGCACCAAGACTCCATGGGTGTTAGAATCATTACTATGTAATCTAGATTATTGACTCTAGTGCAAGTGGGAGACTGAAGGAGATATGCCCTATAGGCAATAATAAAGTTATTATTTATTTCCTCATATCCTGATAAATGTTTATTATTCATGCTAGAATTGTATTAACCGAAAACATGATACATGTGTGAATACATAGACAAACTTAATGTCACTAGTATGCCTCTACTTGACTAGCTCATTAATCAAAGATGGTTATGTTTCCAAACCATAGACATGTGTTTTCATTTGAGTAAAGAGATCACATCATTAGGAGAATGATGTGATTGACTTGACCCATTCCGTTAGCCTAGCACTTGATCATTTAGTATGTTGCTATTGCTTTCTTCATGACTTATACAAAGTTCCTACAACTATGAGATTATGCAACTCTCGTTTAACGGAGGAACACTTTGTGTGCTACCAAACGTCACAACGTAACTGGGTGATTATAAAGGAGCTCTACAGGTGTCTCCAAAGATAGATGTTGAGTTGGCGTATTTCGAGATTAGGTTTTGTCACTCCGATTGTCGGAGAGGTATATCTGGACCCTCTAGGTAATGCACATCACTATAAGCCTTGCAAGCAATGTGGCCAATGAGTTGGTTACGGTATGATGCATTACATAATGAGTAAAGAGACTTGCCTGTAACGAGATTGAACTAGGTATTGGATACCGACGATCGAATCTCGGGCAACTAACATACCGATGACAAAGGGAACAACGTATGTTGTTATGAGGTTTGACCGATAAAGATCTTCGTAGAATATGTAGGAGCCAATATGAGCATCCAGGTTCTGCTATTGGTTATTGACCAGAAATAGTTCTAGGTCATGTCTACATAGTTCTCGAACCCATAGGGTCCGCACGCTTAAAGTTATGATGACAGCTTCATTATGAGTTTATATGTTTTGATGTACCATTTGGAGTCCCGGATGTGATCACGGACATGACGAGGAGTCTCGAAATGGCCTAGACATAAAGATTGATATATTGGAAGCCTATATTTGGATATCGGAATTGTTCTGGGAGAAATCGGGATTTTTCTGGAGTACTGGGGGGTTACCGGAACCCCCCGGGGGTTAATGGGCCTACATGGGCCTTAAGGGAGAAGAGGAGGGTCGGCCAGGGCAGGCCGCGCGCCCCCTCCCCCTAGTCCAAATAGGACAAGGAAGGGGGGGGGGGGCGGCGCCCCTCTTTCCCCTTCCCCCTTTCCTTCTCCTACAAGGCAAGAGGGGGGAGTCCTACCCCCGGTGGAAGTAGGACTGCTCCAGGCGCACCCCTAGGGGCCGGCCGCACCTCCCCCTCCCTTCTTTATATACGGGGGCAGGGGGCACCCCATGACACAAAAGTTGATCTTCGTGATCGTTCCTTAGCCGTGTGTGGTGCCCCCCTCCAGCATATTACACCTCGGTCATATCGTTGCGGTGCTTAGGTGAAGCCCTGGGTCGGTAGAACATCATCATCATCACCACACCGTCGTGCTGACGGAACTCATCCCCGACACCCTGCTGGATCGGAGTCCGGGGATCGTCATCGAGCTGAACGTGTGCTGAACTCGGAGGCGCCGTACGTTCGGTGCTTGGATCGGTCGGATCGTGAAGACGTACGACTACATCAACCGTGTTGTCATAACGCTTCCGTTTTCGGTCTACAAGGGTACGTGGACACACTCTCCCCTCTCGTTGCTATGCATCACCATGATCTTGCGTGTGCGTAGGAAAATTTTGAAATTACTACGTTCCCCAACACTTTTTAATATCTTTCGTGAGTATGATGGAAAAGAAAATTGTGCTCAAGTACTAGAAGAAGAATTACATAGAATTCTTGGCATAAAATATGTGAATGATGAGCATGATTGCAATGTTGTTAGTATGAATTCCTTGAATATCCATGATGCTAATGATATGCAAAGCCACAAGCTTGGGGAAGCTATGTTTGATGGAGATGATATTTTTTGTCCCCCAAGCTTTGAGGAGCAAATTTACTATGATGAAAGCATGCCTCCTATCTATGATGATTATTGTGATGACACGTATGCTACAAAGAATAATGATAACCATGAAACTTGTCATCTTGATTTTAATTTTCAATCACATGATAGTTGTTTTGTTGAGTTTGCTCCCACTAATATTGATAAGAAGAATTTTGCTTATGTGGAGAGTAGTAAATTTTCTATGCTAGTAGATCATGAAAAGAATGCTTTAGGTGCTGGTTATATTGTTGAATTCATTCATGATGCTACTGAACGTTATTATGAGGGATGAACATATGGTTGTAGGAGTTGCAATAATATCAAGTTTCCTCCCTATGTGCTTAAATTCTTGAAGCTATGCTTGTGTTACCTTCCTATGCTTGTTGATTATTGTTCCCATAAGTTGTTTGCTCACAAAATCCCTATGCATAGGAAGCGGGTTAGGCTTAAATGTGCTAGTCATATGCTTCATGATGCTCTCTTTAAGTTTCAATTCTTATCCTTTATGTGAGCATCATTGTCATCACCATGCCTAGCTAGAAAGGCATTAAAGAAAAGCGCTTGTTGGGAGACAACCCAATATTTCTCCTTACTGTTTTCGTGTGTCCACATGATTATTCTACTGTAGTAATCATGTTTTATAACTTTTGTTTCAATAAAGTGCCAAGTAGAACCTTTGGGAAGACTTGGGTGAAGTTTATGTGATCTTGCTGTAGAAAACAGAAACTTTAGCGCTCACGAGAATGGCTGACATGTTTTACTGGACAGTGCTTTGAGGTTGATTCTTTTTGCAGATGATTAATAGACAAATTGCTCTGGTCCAGAAATTTATCTCATAATTTTTGAGGTTCCATAAGTATACGTTTGATACAGATTACTACAGACTGTTCTGTTTTTGACAGATTCTGTTTTCATTGTGTTGTTTGCTTATTTTGATGCATCTATGGCTAGTATTAAGTGGTATGAACCATAGAGAAGTTCGAATACAGTAGATATGACACCAATATGAATTTAGAATGAGTTCATTACAGGACCTAAGTGGTGGATTTATTTTCTTATACTAACGGAGCTTACGAGTTTTGTTTTGAGTTGTGAGTGGTTGAAGTTTTCAAGTTTTGGGTAAGGATTCGATGGACTATGGAATAAGGAGTGGAAAGAGCCTAAGCTTGGGGATTCCCAAGGCACCCCAAGGTAATATTCAAGGACAACCAAGCAACTAAGCTTGGGGATGCCCCGGAAGGCATCCCCTCTTTCGTCTTCGTTCATCGGTAACTTTACTTGGAGCTATATTTTTATTCGTCAGATGATATGTGTTTTGCTTGGAGCATCATTTTATTTTGCTAGTTTTTTCTTTCTGTTAGTTAGAATAATTTTTTGCATCTTTAGTTTCAATAAAAAGTCAAGGATAGCCTTTGCCATGCTTATTTTGCTAGTATACATGTTGCTGTTTGAAAACAGAAAGTTTACCGCTGTTGCGAAAATTCCCTAGAAAAGTCAGAGAATGGTATAACGTTAAATCTTTTTGCATATTAAGCTCTGATAAATTTATTACTGTCGGAATTTTAGTTCATAATTTTTGGAGTCAGGTAAGTATTGTTACTCTTGCATTCTTTACAGACTGTACTGTTTTGACAGATTGCTGTTATGGTTGCATTGTTTGCATATGTTTGCTTGTTTAATGATTTTATTTGAGGATAGGAGTATTAAATATGCAGAGGCATTTAGTATTCAATGTTGAATAATAATTTTAATGATTTGTTACAGTAGAAGATTATATGGTTTTGCATTGGTTTATACTAACCTATCTCATGAGTTCTTGTTGAGTTTGTTGTGAATGAAGCTTTTGATAAAAAGAAGAGAAATCATGATATGGGAGGAATTAAGGAGACATAAAAGCTCAAGCTTGGAGATGCCCAAGGCACCCCAAGATAATATTTCAAGAATTCTCAAGCATCTAAGCTTGGGGATGCCCCGGCAGGCATCCCACCTTTCTTCTTCAACAACTATCGGTTAGTATCGGTTGAGCCTAAGTTTTTGCTTCTTCACATGAGTTGTGCTATCCTTGAATTGTCATTTATTTTGTTTTGCTTGATGTTTGAATAAGTATCAAGATCTGAAATTATTTAATGAGAGAGAGTCTTCGCATAGTTGCATAGTTATTTTGCTACTTATTGATCTTCACTTATATCTTTCGGACTAGTTTTTGTATTGCTCATAGTACTTCACTTATATATTTTAGAGCACGGTGGTGGATTTGTTTTAAAGAAACTATTGATCTCTCATGCTTCAGTTAGATTATTTGGAGAGTCGTTAATAGCATGGTAATTTGCTTAATATTAATATACTTGGTATTCAAGATATGTGAAACTTTCTTATGAGTGCGTTGAATACTAAGATAAGTTTGATGCTTGATAATTGTTTTGAGATATGGAGGTTATAATATCAAAGAAATGCTAGTTGGGGTGATTATGAATTTAAAGAATTCTTGTGTTGAAGTTTGTGATTCCCGTAGCATGCACGTATGGTGAACCACTTTGTGATGAAGTCGGAGCACAATTTTATTTATTGATTGTCTTCCTTATGAGTGGCAGTCGGGGACGAGCGATGGTCTTTTCCTACCAATCTATCCCCCTAGGAGAATGCATTTAATGTTTGGTTTTTGATGACTTCTAAATTTTTGCAATAAGTGCATGAGTTCTTTTGATTAATGTTGAGTCCATGGATTATACGCACTCTCACCTTTCCGCCATTGCTAGCCTCTCCAATACCGTGCACTTTTCGCCGGTATCATGCACCCACCATATACCTTCCTCAAAACAGCCACCATACCTACCTATCATGGCATTTCCATAGCCATTCCGAGATATATTGCCATGCAACTTTCCACCGTTCCGTTCATATGACACACATTACTTTTGTCATATTGCTTTTTTCATGAACATGTAGTTGACATTGTATTTGTGGCAAAGCAACCGTTCATAATTCTTTCATACATGTCACTCATGATTCATTGCATATTCCGGTACACCGCCAGAGGCATTCATATAGAGTCATATCATGTTCTAAGTATCGAGTTGTAATTGTTGAGTTGTAAGAAAAATAAGAGTGTGATGATCATCATTATTAGAGCATTGTCCCAGTGAGGAAAGAATGATGGAGACTATGATTCCCCCATAAGTCGGGATGAGACTCTGGACTTTATAAAAAATAAAAGAGGCCAAAGAAGCCCAAATAAAAAAATAAAAAGAGGCCAAAGAAGCCCACCAAAAGAAAAAAAAGAAAAAAAATGAGAGAAAAAGAGAGAAGGGACAATGCTACTATCCTTTTTCCACACTTGTGCTTCAAAATAAGCACCATGATCTTCATGATAGAGAGTCTCATATGTTATCACTTTCATATACTAGTGGGAATTTTTCATTATAGAACTTGGCTTGTATATTCCAATGATGGGCTTCCTCAAAAGTTCCCTAGGTCTTCTTGAGCAAGCAAGTTGGATGCACACCCACTTAGTTTCTTTTGTTGAGCTTTCATATACTTATAGCTCTGGTGCATCCGTTGCATGGAAATCCCTACTCACTCACATTGATATCTATTGATGGGCATCTCCATAGCCCGTTAATACGCCTAGTTGATGTGAGACTATCTTCTCTTTTTTTGTGTTCTCCACAACCACCATTCTATTCCACCTATAGTGCTATGTCCATGGCTCACGCTCATGTATTGCGTGAAAGTTGAAAAAGTTTGAGATTACTAAAGTATGAAACAATTGCTTGGATCGTCATCGGGGTTGTGCATGATTAAATACTTTGTGTGTTAAAGATAGAGCTTAGCCAGACTATATGATTTTGTAGGGATAACTTTCTTTAACCATGCTATTTTGAGAAGACATGATTGCTTTGATTAGTACGCTTGAAGTATTATTACTTTTATGTCAATATGAACTTATGTCTTGAATCTTTCGGATCTGAATATTCATGCCACAATTAAGAAGATTTACATTGAAATTATGCCAAAGTATCACTCCGCATCAAAAATTCTTTTTTATCATTTACCTACTCGAGGACGAGCAGGAATTAAGCTTGGGGATGCTTGATACGTCTCCAACGTATCTATAATTTTTTATTGCTCCATGCTACTTTATCTACTGTTTTAGGCAATATTGGGCTTTATTATCCACTTTTATATTATTTTTGGGACTAACCTATTAACCAGAGGCCCAGCCCAGATTTGTTGTTTTATGCCTATTTCAGTGTTTCGAGGAAAAGGAATATCAGACGGAGTCAAAACGGAACGAAATCAACTGGAGAAGTTATTTTTGGAAGGAAAGCAACCCAGGGAACTTGGAGTGCACATCAGGGGAGATACGGGCTGCCCACGAGGGTGGGGGCACCCCCCTGGGCCCGCCCCCTGCCTCGTGGGGCCCCTGTAGCTCCTCCGACGTTCCCCCTGCACCCACATATACTCTTGTACCCTAAAACTTCCAGAACATAAGATAGATCGGGAGTCCCACCGCCGCAAGCCTCCAGAGCCACGAAAAACCAATCGGGACCCTGTTCCGGCACCTTGCCGGAGGGGTATCCCATCACCGGAGGCCATCTTCATCATCCCGGTGCTATCCATGACGAGGAGGGAGTAGTTCACCCTCGGGGCCGAGGGTATGTACCAGTAGCTATGTGTTTGATCTCTCTCTCTCTCGTTTCTCTCTCGTGTTCCCTCTATGTGTGACGCCCGGATAATTAGACTACAGTAATCCCAAGCTCATGATGCCACATCACCTCCACTACTGTGATTAAACTCACGTTGATTCGAACCCGATTCAAATTCAAATTTAAAATATAGGCAAACAACAAAAGTTTCCAAACTTTAAAACTAAAATGTTCGGAGTGAACTAAATAATGCAGCGGTAATTATGGTGGAGAAATCAAACTTTGATAAAGTGTTTAAAGGCTCTAAGATAATTAAAACAGTAGTTAAAACAGTTAAATACATGCCTATTGAATTTTATAAAATATTAAACTATTTTATTTTCGGTTGAGAATTAAGGTGGCAGTAGTATATTTATAAATACAAATTTAGGTGCTAGTGTTTTTATAAAACTGTAATAAAAGGGAACTTAAAATAAAACAGAAAAGAAAATACAAAAGAGAAAAACTAAACAGACAAAAAAAAGAAAAGGAAAAAGACCCCCCCCCCCAGCTCCGGCCCAGCAGGCCATCAACCCCACTGGGCCACCCACCAGGCCCATCCGGCCACACCTTATCCCCCCACCCGACCGGTAACCCTAACCCATTCCCCGCTCCTCTCCCTTATCCCCTCGGTCCAGCCCGCAACCCCCACCGACACCCCCCACTCCACCCACTCAGGCCCCTCCTCTCGCCCATCTGGATCGGGATCCAGAGGAGACCACCGCCGCCCCCCTCCCCGATTCACCCAATGCCGGCGCTCCGCCGGCCCCCACCCGCATCGCCGCCGTCGCCTCGTCCCGTCACCAACCCCGAGGCCGCCGGATCGATCCGCGCCGCCCCTCGACGATTGGGCGCCGCCGCCCGAAGCCCGCGCAACCACCGCCGAACGCCTCCTCGTCCTCCTCCTCGCCGGTCCTCCCCGACCGCCCCCGAGCCCACTGCCCCGTTGCCCTACTCCCCCCGTGAGCTCCCCCTTCGCCCTCCTCTCCCCCTAGGTCGCCTCGGCCGTCGCCGCTCGACGCGCTCCGGCGCCCGCGGCCACCCCCTCTCCCCCTCGCTCACTCAGCGAGCGGTCCGCGCTCCGGCGCCCGCGGCCACCCCGCTCAGCCCCTGGTCGGCTTCGTGGCCACCGGCGCCAGCGCTGCTGGTCACGCCCGAGGCCAGCGCCCGGGCTCTCCCCGTCGGGCGCTCGCGCCCGCACCCGCCGTCGCGCCCTGGCGCCCTGCTGCTTCCCCCCTCGGCGTTTCCCCTCCGGTGGCCGCCCGGCCATGCCCCGGTCCTCCTCGCCCGCCGATTTGGGCGAACGCCCAGTCGGGCGCCGCAACGCCCGACCCGCTAGCCCCCCCGGGCCACTGACTAGGGGGCCCCGCCCCATAACGTTTTTAGAAAAAAAAAGAGAATTAAAAAAATATATTAAGTGAATAAATAAATAATAATTAAAAAAATAAAATGTTAATTATTTAATTAATTAAGTAATTAATTAAGTTAACTAATCCTGATTAGATTAACCTAATCACTAATTAAATTAACTAATCTATAATTAAACTAAATAGAGAATGACAGGTGGGTCCCACTGGACCCACATGTCAGGTTGACCAAGTCAACTCTGTTGACTGCTGACATCAGCATGACATCATGCTGATGTCATAAATCCATTTTCGAATTAAATTAAATTTCAGAAATTAATAAAATCTTTAGAAAATCATACCTTTTAATCCGTAACTCGGATTAAAATATTTTCAACATGAAAGTTGCTCAGAACGACAAGACTATTCCGGATACGCTGTCTGTTCGTCCGCCACACACCCCTAACCTATCGAACTCGCAACTTTCCCCCTCCAGCTCCTCTGCCCGAAAACGCGAAACACCGGGAATACTTCCCGGATGTTTCCCTCCTTAACCGGTACCACCTCATACCATGTTAGGGCACACCTAGCACCGCTCATTGTCACGTCACGCATCGTCGTGTTTATGTTTGCCTTGTATTCATTGCTTCTTCCCCCTCTTATCTCCGGTAGACTACGAGACCGACGCTGCTGCTGCCCAGTTCGACTACGGAGTTGACGACCCCTCTCTCTTGCCGGAGCAACCAGGCAAGCCCCCCCCCCCCCTTGATCACCAGATATCGCCTATTCTACTCTATACTGCTTGCATTAGAGTAGTGTAGCATGTTACTGCTTTCTGTTATACCTATCCTGATGCATAGCCTGTCCTTGTTACTACTGTTGTTACCTTTACCTGCAATCCTACTTGCTTAGTATAGGATGCTACTATTTCCATCTGTGGCCCTACATTCTTGTCCGTCTGCTGTGCTATACTATCGGCCCGTGATCACTCGGGAGGTGATCACGGGTATATACTATATACTTTATACATGATACATGTGGAGACTAAAGTCGGGTCGGCTGGTGGAGCACCCGCGAGTGGATCTTTGAGGCGGAGCGACAGGGCAGGTTGAGACCGCCTAGGAGAGAGGTGGGCCTGGCCCTGTTTGGCGTTCGCGGATATTTAACACGCTTAACGAGATCTTGGTATTTGATCTGAGTTGGCTACGAGCCTATACGCACTAACCAACTACGTGGGAAAGATATGGGCACTCGGCGTCGTGGTATCAGCCGAAGCACTTCGTGACGTCAGCGACTGAGCGGCGCGCGCCGAATTGTACTGGAACGCCACTAGGCTAGGTCTGCTTTCGGCCGCCCTCACAACGTGCAGGTGTGTTCAGGGTGATGGGCCCAGACCCCTGGGCGCCTAGGTTTCGACCGGCGTGCTGACCTCTCTGTTGAGCCTAGGTGGGGCTGCGACGTGTTGATCTTCCGCGGCCGGGCATGACCAAGGAAAGTGTGTCCGGCCAAATGGGATCAAGCGTGTTGGGTAAGTTGGTGCACCCCTGCAGGGAAGTTAATCTATTCGAATAGCCGTGATCTTCAGTAACAGGACGACTTGGAGTTGTACCTTGACCTTATGACAACTAGAACCGGATACTTAATAAAACACACCCTTCCAAGTGCCAGATACAACCCGGTGATCGCTTTTCTACAGGGCGACGAGGAGAGGATCGCCAGGTAGGATTATGCTATGCGATGCTACTGGAGATGCTACTTGGAGATGCTACTTGGAGATGCTACTTGGAGGACTTCAGTCTACTCTCTACTACATGCTGCAAGACGGAGGCTGCCAGAAGCGTAGTCTTCAACAGGATTAGCTATCCCCCTTTTATTCTAGCATTCTGCAGTTCAGTCCACCGATATGACCCTTTACACATCTACCCATGCATATGTAGTGTAGCTCCTTGCTTGCGAGTACTTTGGATGAGTACTCACGGTTGCTTTTCTCCCTCTTTTCCCCCTTTCCCTTTTACCTGATTGTCGCAACCAGATGCTGGAGCCCTGGAGCCAGACGCCACCGTCGACGATGATTCCTACTACACTCGAGATGCCTACTACTACGTGCAGGCCGCTGACGACGACCAAGAGTAGTTAGGAGGATCCCAGGCAGGAGGCCTGCGCCTCTTTCGATCTGTATCCCAGTTTGTGCTAGCCTTCTTAAGGCAAACTTGTTTAACTTATGTCTGTACTCAGATATTGTTGCTTCCGCTAACTCGTCTATGATCGAGCACTTGTATTCGAGCCTTCGAGGCCCCTGGCTTGTATTATGATGCTTGTATGACTTATTTATGTTTAGAGTTGTGTTGTGATATCTTCCCGTGAGTCCCTGATCTTGATCGTACACATTTGCGTGCATGATTAGTGTACGATTGAATTGGGGGCATCACAAGTTGGTATCAGAGCCGACTGCCTGTAGGAATCCCCCTTCCACACTCCTTGGCCGAAGTCGAGTCTAGACATTACAAAAACTTATACTAACTTGGCTGTGTGCCTTACGGGCCCACGTCGCCATCGGGTGGTACTAGGATCTTTTACTCCTCGATCTTTACTCTGGGACTCTGAACTCTCTTCTATTCGAGTTAAACGATTTTTACTAAAATCTAACTTTAGGATCTCGTTACTACTACCTCTCGGAGAACCCCTCACTACAGGTGATTGCTCCGTGAACCAGAAGAATTTGAAGATACTCTCCGATATTCTCTCGAGACCTTGTGCTTGTCGCTTTTGTAATTCCCTACCACCGAAACATCCCTATGGATAAATACTTACGCCTGTCGTTCTTACTTTTATTCCCAGTTAATCTTGTTATTACAAGATACCTCGAAGTTTTCTCGATTGCTCCGAGAATACTTTGTGCCTACTGCCTAGCAGTTCTTTACCACATGAATACCCTTCAAATAAATCCTCCCACTTGTCGAGTATCCTCTCATCCCCAGTTGTTCATGTGTTTCACAAAAGTCTTCGAAATAATATTCGATCTTCCGAAAATCCTTTGGCTCTTGAAATTCTTGCTTGCTTGCATTATGGATAATCCCATAAGTCTCGTAGTCATATTGACATTCCTTGTCATTACCATTTTGAGTCTGTTGACTCAATATGTTTGCGAATACACGCAATCATCATTGATCCTTATAAATTACTTTTCCAGCTGAGCTGCCATTCTTTTTATTGGAATTGGTTCTCGACCAATCCAATTGTCTTTGATTGTACCCTACGGCTATTCAACTTATCCACCCCTAATCAGAGCATTGCTTCCGATCCCTTGATTTGGAAATCATAATTCCTTTGCATTTGACAATTGAGTTAGTTAGTTGTTTCTATAATCTGCTTCCTCTAGTTGAGTACCGATGCTCACGTCAGATCCCTTGTGGACCACCAGATCCTTTGTTGGATTTTATCTGACAACTCCCTTCATATTCAATAAACTTGTGAGCCTTTTCTCGGATACATAATGCCTTTGGTAAATTGTATCGTCTGCTTTCTCAACCATGCTCTGCCTTCGAGCTTGAGTTAATTACTTCTAAAAGATTCTGGTATAGGATTCTAAGATGCTGCGATGGGTTGAACCTATGCCTTCCTTAATATGTGTGAACTCGAATGTTTTCACGAGTCGTACTCTTCTGGTATTTTTCCAGATAAAATTTCAACGCTATAACTTCATCGAAAGCGAGAAGTGAATGAAAGGGTATGCATTGGAGAAGTGGGAGTCGACCTTGAACTTTGTGTTCATGCCCATGGACGCGATGTATATCCTATCATGGAAGCTTCTTGTAACAATAACTATTTCCTTGATAACTAACATATGGTATCTGTGAATTGATCCCTTGCAACCGTGGTTCCGACCATGATTGTTCTTCTTTGATCTCATTTCTCGGACAAGTTAAAACAATTGTCTCCTATGGATCAATACACCAGTCCAACCTTTACTTTGATCTTGTGTCGAGTATTACCCCCCTGGTATCTCGAGATTATCATGGAACTGCATAACTCCTTATGAGTTCTTCATCAAGTGCTACCTTCCCACTGATTCCAATTTTTCACGGGCTCTGAGTTAATAAACACTCAAAGACACCGATAACGGAACCGAGTCCGCACTACGGTTCAACAACTCTTCAGTAAGCTTCTATAAGTACGAGTTTGTACCCGATCACGCCATTCCTAGCCTGTTTGGCTATATCATTGTCGTGATGATTTTAACTGTGCTACCCGGTCCTTCTTCTCGGAGCACAATTTTCGACGATGAACTAACCTTACGTCGATCCTCATCGTCATACCATTTCGCCTTGAACAACAAGCTTGGTTTCGAGTTGTGTCGTACCCTTGGTTCCAATAACCTTTCACTTCATCATTACTTTGACTTGATGTCGTCGCCGATCGATTACATCTTCATGAACTCTCGCGACAAAGGTGTCGTGATCATCAACATTCTGAGCTCATCCAGGATATCAATTGAATTCATGATGAGAAATACCATCCTTGCCCTCGATGAATTGTATTATCATCGACCACTTTATTGCCTTCCCACCAACACAAGCTTGTTCAAGCTTGGTGTTATACCTTGAGTTCCTTGCTATCCAGCAATTGTTCTTCTTTACCTTGGAGTATTACCATTCTTTATGTCAAGAATGTTCTGAGAATTGTTCCACCTCTTGAGAATTCTTGACATAGAAATACTTCTCACCATCACCATACTTTCTTGGTCCCCGTGTTAATTCCAACAAGTGAAGGGTGTTGTTTGGATTCTTTCCTTCTAGCAACCCTATTTTTTTAGTTAATGGTCGAAAGTTCATTCTTAGGCTATTGATTATTGAATCACCATTCTGACATTGGTCGTGCAACCCAACCCATATTTCGGGCGCACCTTTCAACCAATGTTAATTGTGTATGTTTACCTCGAGCATACTTCCTTATATCATTTGATCTGACAAATGTTATCTCCTTGTTCACTTAATTGTGGAAATCCATCTTTTGGGAATCTCGGTGAATTGCCGTTGAGTTCACCAGACACCTCCTTGTCCACTCCTTGGTTTAATGATGAACTATTGCTTCAGAAACCCGCTCCCATAGTTCATTTCTCGAGGATCTTGCAATGTCATTTCGACGATTTGTGTTGCACCTTTTTCCTCTCGGACCCCCGAGTCTGAGGTTTCATGACACCAATTGGATATGAATCTCGGTCAGATATGATGGTTGGGACAACTTTCCAAGAGTTATGATGTTGATCCTTTGATGACCCGGTAACATGATATCATGCCTAGCACCCCCCCCCCCCCGGCTGGAGGACCTATCATTATAGATTCCTTTTCAGCAAGGTTATCCATTCATCCATGAGGAAATTGTAAGACTTATTCTACAAGTTATTCCTGATGGATCCTTCGTGTTTCCAAAGTCTGATCTTCACCTGATGACCATGTCAATGCTATCTCGAAGCATGTCTATGGTACTCCGATTTTCAACAAGACCATTTGAAGCCCAATGCTAAATGTTTCTTGCTCAATTACCCAAACACCGTTGTATGGGCAATGTCATGAAAATTCTCTCCCCTACCTAAAGAGTTTTCTACATGATATCCTGACATGGATATCATGCTCTGCTTGTCCTTGGGAAGGATATACCCTTGAAATATGTGTTTAAACATAATTTCCTTTCCATTGTTCTGTTTAATCTGATGATCATATTTTCCTTCCATTGTTGGTTTAACCTTTCTTGTGAACTATATGATCTGAGCAGTAATATTCTCCTGCTTATGTAAACACCTCGTTGTACAATTCTGTCAGTAAGACCCTGTTACTTTTGTTGATGACATTCCGGTAACCACCGATGGACGAGAACTTCGCCTACTGGTCCGCCTCGTTCAACGAGCAGGAAAATGGTTCTCTTCGTCCCTCGCCCTTGGTACCGACATTGTTGCCGACATAACTGACATGCTACTCTCTGACATGCCTTGCTATCGTGATCGTACAAGATGTCAGCCCCCCCTTTCTACTTTTAACCCACATGGTGGGCCCATAACCCACAGGTCCCAGGAACGAAACCTGACTCTCCTGTACAACCTGTTGTCAAAGTTATTCCTCGTGCTTGACTTTGTATGTAATTCACGGGCCACTTGCCTGTTGATCTATTCTGGTATCGGACACAATACTTATTCCCGTTGCTCAGAACCACTTTCGCACTCTGCTTCAGGCAATGAACGATTGCCTATCCGCTTGAAACTTCTTATTGCACCGTCTTACTTTGCTCTCGATAGGTGTAATTTGTTCAACTCGAGAGATACTCATATGTTCATTCTTGGGATACCCCCAGATGAATTTCCCTTATAACCTCCTATCATTGTAGAGCTGCCCCTTACCTATTCGTAAGTATGATGGAGTTCCCCGAAGAAAGTACGACAACTTCATCATGATGCTTTGGAATAAAGAATTGAAGACATCAACGAAAGGGATTAACTTATTCAAGAAGATCCATTAGAATAACCAGAACCCCCCCCCCTTACTCCCCTCTTAAATCTCGGGACGAGATTTCTTGTAGTGGAGGAGAATTGTGACGCCCGGATAATTAGACTACAGTAATCCCAAGCTAATGATGCCACGTCACCTCCACTACTGTGATTAAACTCACGTTGATTCGAACCCGATTTAAATTCAAATTTAAAACATAGGCAAACAACAAAAGTTTCCAAACTTTAAAACTAAAATGTTCGGAGTGAACTAAATAATGCAGCGGTAATTATGATGGAGAAATCAAACTTTGATAAAGTGTTTAAAGGCTCTAAGATAATTGAAACAGTAGTTAAAATAGTTAAATACATGCCTATTGAATTTTATAAAATATTAAACTATTTTATTTTCGGTTGAGAATTAAGGTGGTAGTAGTATATTTATAAATACAAATTTAGGTGCTAGTGTTTTTATAAAACTGTAATAAAAGGGAACTTAAAATAAAACAGAAAAGAAAATACAAAAGAGAAAAACTAAACAGACAAAAAAAAGAAAAGGGAAAAGACCCCCCCCCCTCGGCTCCGGCCCAGCAGGCCATCAACCCCACTGGGCCACCCACCAGGCCCAGCCGGCCACACCTTATCCCCCCCACCCGACCGGTAACCCTAACCCATTCCCCACTCCTCTCCCTTATCCCCTCGGTCCAGCCCGCAACCCCCACCGACACCCCCCACTCCACCCACTCGCCCCCCTCCTCTCGCCCGATCTGGATCGGGATCCAGAGGAGACCACCGCCGCCCCCCCTCCCTGATTCACCCAACGCCGGCGCTCCGCCGGCCCCCACCCGCATCGCCGCCGTCGCCTCGTCCCGTCACCAACCCCGAGGCCGCCGGATCGATCTGCGCCGCCCCTCGTCGATTGGCGCCGCCGCCCGAAGCCCGCGCAACCACCGCCGAACGCCTCCTCGTCCTCCTCCTCGCCGGTCCTCCCCGACCGCCCCCGAGCCCACTGCCCCGTTGCCCTACTCCCCCCCGTGAGCTCCCCCTTCGCCCTCCTCTCCCCCTAGGTCGCCTCGGCCGTCGCCGCTCGACGCGCTCCGGCGCCACCGTCGCCCGCGTCGGGCCGTCCCGCCCCAGACCTCTCCCCTCTCCCCCTCGCTCACTCACCGAGCGGTCCGCGCTCTGGCGCCCGCAGCCACCCCGCTCAGCCCCTGGTCGGCTTCGTGGCCACCGGCGCCAGCGCTGCTGGTCACGCCCGAGGCCAGCGCCCGGGCTCGCCCCGTCGGGCGCTCGCGCCCGCACCCGCCGTCGCGCCCTGGCGCCCTGCTGCTTCCCCCCTCGGCGTTTCCCCTCCGGTGGCCGCCCGGCCATGCCCCGGTCCTCCTCGCCCGCCGATTTGGGCGAACGCCCAGTCGGGCGCCGCAACGCCCGACCCGCTAGCCCCCCCACCCGGGCCACTGACTAGGGGGCCCCGCCCCATAACGTTTTTAGAAAAAAAAGAGAATTAAAAAATATATTAAGTGAATAAATAAATAACAATTAAAAAAAATTAAAATGTTAATTGATTGATTAAGTAATTAATCCTGATTAGATTAACCTAATCACTAATTAAATTAACTAATCTGTAATTAAACTAAACAGAGAATGACAGGTGGGTCCCACTGGACCCACATGTCAGGTTGACCAAGTCAACTCTGTTGACTGCTGACATCAGCATGACATCATGCTGATGTCATAAATTCATTTTCGAATTAAATTAAATAATTAATTAAATTTCAGAAATTAATAAAATCTTTAGAAAATCATACCTTTTAATCCGTAACTCGAATTAAAATATTTTCAACATGAAAGTTGCTCAGAACGACGAGACGATTCCGGATACGCAGTCCGTTCGTCCGCCACACACCCCTAACCTATCGAACTCGCAACTTTCCCCCTCCGGCTCCTCTGCCCAAAAACGCGAAACACCGGGAATACTTCCCGGATGTTTCCCTCCTTAACCGGTACCACCTCATACCATGTTAGGGCACACCTAGCACCGCTCATTGTCACGTCACGCATCGTCGTGTTTATGTTTGCCTTGTATTCATTGCTTCTTCCCCCTCTTATCTCCGGTAGACTACGAGACCGACGCTGCTGCTGCCCAGTTCGACTACGGAGTTGACGACCCCTCTCTCTTGCCGGAGCAACCAGGCAAGCCCCCCCCTTGATCACCAGATATCGCCTATTCTACTCTATACTGCTTGCATTAGAGTAGTGTAGCATGTTACTGCTTTCTGTTATACCTATCCTGATGCATAGCCTGTCCTTGTTACTACTGTTGTTACCTTTACCTGCAATCCTACTTGCCTAGTATAGGATGCTAGTATTTCCATCTGTGGCCCTACATTCTTGTCCGTCTGCTGTGCTATACTATCGGGCCGTGATCACTCGGGAGGTGATCACGGGTATATACTATATACTTTATACATGATACATGTGGAGACTAAAGTCGGGTCGGCTGGTGGAGCACCCGCGAGTGGATCTTTGAGGCGGAGCGATAGGGCAGGTTGAGACCTCCTAGGAGAGAGGTGGGCCTGGCCCTGTTCGGCGTTCGCGGATATTTAACACGCTTAACGAGATCTTGGTATTTGATCTGAGTAGGCTACGAGCCTATACACACTAACCAACTACGTGGGAAAGATATGGGCACTCGGCGTCGTGGTATCAGCCGAAGCACTTCGTGACGTCAGCGACTGAGCGGCGCGCGCCGAATTGGACTGGAGCGCCACTAGGCTAGGTCTGCTTCCGGCCGCCCTCACAACGTGCAGGTGTGTTCAGGGTGATGGGCCCAGACCCCTGGGCGCCTAGGTTTAGACCGGCGTGCTGACCTCTCTGTTGAGCCTAGGTGGGGCTGCGACGTGTTGATCTTCCGCGGCCAGGCATGACCCAGGAAAGTGTGTCTGGCCAAATGGGATCAAGCGTGTTGGGTAAGTTGGTGCACCCCTGTAGGGAAGTTAATCTATTCGAATAGCCGTGATCTTCGGTAACAGGACGACTTGGAGTTGTACCTTGACCTTATGACAACTAGAACCGGATACTTAATAAAACACACCCTTCCAAGTGCCAGATACAACCCGGTGATCGCTTTTCTACAGGGCGACGAGGAGAGGATCGCCAGGTAGGATTATGCTATGCGATGCTACTGGAGATGCTACTTGGAGATGCTACTTGGAGGACTTCAGTCTACTCTCTTCTACATGCTGCAAGACGGAGGCTGCCAGAAGCGTAGTCTTCAACAGGATTAGCTATCCCCCTTTTATTCTGGCATTCTGCAGTTCAGTCCACCGATATGACCCTTTACACATCTGCCCATGCATATGTAGTGTAGCTCCTTGCTTGCGAGTACTTTGGATGAGTACTCACGGTTGCTTTTCTCCCTCTTTTCCCCCTTTCCCTTTTACCTGATTGTCGCAACCAGATGCTGGAGCCCTGGAGCCATACGCCACCGTCGACGATGATTCCTACTACACTGGAGATGCCTACTACTACGTGCAGGCCGCTGACGACGACCAAGAGTAGTTAGGAGGATCCCAGGCAGGAGTCCTGCGCCTCTTTCGATCTGTATCCCAGTTTGTGCTAGCCTTCTTAAGGCAAACTTGTTTAACTTATGTCTGTACTCAGATATTGTTGCCTCCGCTGACTCGTCTATGATCGAGCACTTGTATTCGAGCCTTCGAGGCCCCTGGCTTGTATTATGATGCTTGTATGACTTATTTATGTTTAGAGTTGTGTTGTGATATCTTCCCGTGAGTCCCTGATCTTGATCGTACACATTTGCGTGCATGATTAGTGTACGATTGAATCGGGGGCATCACACTATGGCACGATCTTGATGTATCCCAAGCTTTGCTATTGTAGTTGGATCTTATGATGTTTCTCCCCCTCTACTCTCTTGTGATGAATTGAGTTTCCCCTTTGAAGTTATCTTATCGGATTGAGTCTTTTATGAGAACACTTGATGTATGTCTTGCCGTGATTATCTGTGGTGACAATGGTATATCATGTGCCACTTGATGTATGTTTTGGTGATCAACTTGCGGGTTTCGTGACATTGGGAACCTATGCATAGGGGTTGGCACACGTTCTTGACTCTCCGTTAGTAGCTTTGTGGCACTCTTTGAAGTACTTTTATGTTGGTTGGATGAATCTGAGATTGTGTATCGCATATCGTATAATCATGCCCACGGATACTTGAGGTGACAATGGAGTATCTAGGTGACATTAGGGTTTTGGTTGATTTGTGTCTTAAGGTGTTATTCTAGTATGAACTCTTTTATAGATTGCTCTGAAAGAATAACTTTGAGGTGGTTTCGTACCCTACCATAATCTCTACGTTTTTCTCCGCTATTAGTGACTTTGGAGTGACTCTTTGTTGTATGTTGAGGGCTTGTTATATGATCTATCTATGTTATTATTGTTGAGAGAACTTGCACTAGTGAAAGTATGAACCCTAGGCCTTGTTTCCTACCACTGCAATACCGTTGACGCCACTTTTATCGCTCGCTACCTTGCTGTTTTTATAATTTCATATTACAAATACCTTTATCTACTACCTATTTTGCACTCGTATCTTCATCTCTTCGCCGAACTAGTGCACCTATACAATTTACCATTGTATTGGGTGTGTTGGGGACACAAGAGACTCTTTGTTATTTGGTTGTAGGGTTGTTTGAGAGAGACCATCTTCATCCTACGCCTCCTACGGATTGATAAACCTTAGGTCATCCACTTGAGGGAAATTTGCTACTGTCCTACAAACCTGTGCACTTGCAGGCCCAACAACGTCTATAACAAGAAGGTTGTGTAGTAGACATCAGGGGGTTCAAATAAGTTCAAAAAAATGAAATCCCTTTGTAACAGACGAGTTCCGTATGAAACCCTGATACTTCAAAGGAGATTGTCTGTTTTGTACACAAAGTGCATCCAGTTTTTGTCGTAAGCCTCTCTATGTGGGTGAAATGATGATACCATGCCAACTTGGAACCTTTCCAGAGTTCATTTGCTTTTCAATTTCATGGTCTTATAGCTCAAAATAATCAGTAAATGCATGAAAAATAACAAATGAAGTCAGAAAGGGTTGTAAATTGATAATGTGGCTTTGAATGGTGCATTTTGAACACAGAAAAACAAGGGTGTTCAAATAAGTTCAAAAAAATGAAATTCCTTTGTAACAGACGAGTTCCCGTATGAAACCCTGAACTTCGAAGGAGATTGTCTGTTTTGTACACGAAGTGCATCCAGTTTTTGTCGTAAGCCTCTCCACTTTCTTGCACATGATATGTGGGTGAAATGATGATACCATGCCAACTTGGAACCTTTTCAGAGTTCATTTCAAATGCTTTTCAATTTCATGGTCTTATAGCTCAAAATAATCAGTAAATGCATGAAAAATAACAAATGAAGTAAGAAACAAAACAAAATAAATTAAATAAGTAATTTGAAACAAAATAATATAAACTTTAATAAAATAGATAAGTAGAAACAAAAAATAGTTTAATAACATAAATAAAATTTATGAAACTAAAATTCTCAAAGTATTTTCTGTTCAAAACATTATAAGCAACTTCTAGTATTATTGAAACTAAAATTATATAAAATTGATGCAACTAAAATTATCAAAGTATTTTCTATTCAAAATCACTAAAAGCAAAAGGGATTTTCATAAAGAAATTTTTTTGTTAGAAACTTTAATAGCAAAAAGAATTATCATAAATAAAATTAATAAGTAATTTTAAACAAAATAAAATAAATAAAGCAAAAAAGTAAACAAAAAAACTAGGAAACAATAAAAAATTTGCCACCAACTGGGCCACTTATAAACAAAATAAAATAAAATAAATAAGTATTTTGTTGTAACTAGAAACAAAACAAAATAAATAAAGCAAAAAAGAAAACAAAAAAACTAGGAAAAAATAAAAAAGTTTGCCACCAACAGGGCCCCCACGGCCTGAATACGACTAGAAACCCATCCATGGGCCAGGATTCAGGCCCAGAGTAGGCCCAGAAGGCCCATCAGGCAAAGCAGTAGCAAGTAGGCCCGTAAGCCTGCAGTGGAGAGGAGCTCGAGAGGGGACGACAGTGGGGCTTATAAACCACTGCGCGCCCCTCTCAACTAGCGAGGTGGGACTAAACTTTGGTCGCGACGCAGGCAGCACAGGGACCTTTGGTCCCGGTTGGTGGCACCAACCGGTACCAAAGGCCGCCGCTTCCTGCCCTTTGGGCTGTAGAAAATAGACCTTTTGTCCCGGTTGGTGGCACCAACCGGGACTAAAGGGGGCATTGGTACCGGTTGGTGCCATGAACCGGTACCAATGCCTTGGGTAAATAATTAGCACTTGTGAAAAATTTATTTCAATTCGTCTTCCCAGCCCGACGACCCAGCGCTGCTCCTCGTCGCCGTTGTCGTCTCCGTCGTCGCCTCTGCCCCGCGCCCGAGCCCCTGCCCGCGGACCGCCCCTGCCCCCGCCGTCGCCCTCGCCGCCCCTGCCGTCTGACGCCGTTGTCACGCCGTCCCTGCCTCCGACGCCATCGCCGCGCCACCCCTGCCCTCGACCACGTCGTCGCCGGCGCCGCGCCGCACCTGTCCCTGCCCCGCCCCTGAGCCCCTGCCCGCGGCCCGCCCCATGCGCCGGCGCCCTCGCCACCCCCGTCGTCGCCGTCGCCATCCACCCCCGCCGTCGCTATCCAGCGCCGCCCCTGGTTAATTTTTATTTGGTTAATTATGTTTTTTAATTTTTATTAATTTTTTTACATGTTTTTAGATTTTCATATATGTATGTATGTATTTTTTAGATATATGTATTTTTTATGTATGTATGTATTTTTTACATGTTTTTTGTATATGTATGTATTTTTTTAATTGTAATTAATGATGTTTTAAAGTATACATATATGCAAGTTAGATTTTAAGAAGAGTTTTATCTATATATGTTCTCTGATTTAGTACATTTTAGGTTAGTTTAATTTTTAGAAATTTTTTAAATATCTAGCTAGGAAAGGAAGAAGAAGAAAAAGAATGAGAGGAGAAAAAGGAAAATAAGAAGAGGAAGAAAGGAGAAGAAGAGGAGAGGAAGAAGAGGAGAAATAAATAAGAAGAGGAAAAAAGAAGAAAAAGAAGAGGAGAAGAAGAAAGCAATAGAGGAGAAAGAAGAAAAAAAATAGAAATTTCTATTTTTTTCTTATTTCTCCTCTATTCCTTTCTTCTTCTCCTTTTTTCTTTTTTTTCTTCGATTGCTTCTCTTCTATTCCTTTCTTCTTTTCCTCTTTTTATTTCTTCTTTTGTCTTTTTATTTTTTATTGGGTATGTCGTTGTCGATATACCCCCTCCCGAGAACTTCAACACGAGGGGGGGAGGGTACCGATATACCCCCTCCCCGATAACATTATTTTTCCATGTATATGTATGTCGCGTCGTTGTCGATATAACCCCCTCCCGGATAACTTCGACATGAGGGGCGCACGGTCGATATATATACCCCCTATCGACCGTGATAACTTATACCACGGTAGCACCCCCCTCGGCCCTCTCGCTCGACCAAAACTATCAAGGACACCCAAACCCTAGAGAAAAAACGATGTTGGTCTCCTACCCCCTCCCGCCGCGCCCCTACCCGACAAACTCTCTCGAGGCCACCCAAATTTACCAAGTTAAAAGAGCGTTGTCGTTGAGGCCACCCCAA
Source organism: Triticum aestivum (assembly GCF_018294505.1). NCBI lineage: Eukaryota > Viridiplantae > Streptophyta > Magnoliopsida > Poales > Poaceae > Triticum > Triticum aestivum. The sequence continues at coordinate 641,341,401 of NC_057795.1, forward strand.
ACCCTTGAAGCGTTGTTTCGAGGCCACCCCAAACCCTTGAAGTGTTGTCTAGGCCACCCCAAACCCTAGACAAGCATAGTCGAGGACACTAACATGATTCCTTATTGTGATTAGCTAGCTAGTTCTATGTTTGCCACTAATATATATCCATCTGTACCATGTTTGAATAATAATTGACATGTTGTAAATATTTGCAGAAACTATGGAGCACTCCCGAGATGAAGCAACAGAAGCAATGTTGGGGGAGATAATTGCACAAGGAAGTGATGTCGTTGCATCGTTTCTCAACGACACCGATGGTCAGGAAGGACTGGGTGAAGAAGAGGGCTATGTTCATGATGGCTCCGTTGACCCATTAATGCCGGTACAAGAAGAGGGCTATGTTCATGATGGCTCCGGTGACCCAATGGAGGTACAAAAAGGAGACCGTGATGATGGCTGCGGTGACCGAACCGAGTCCGGCCAGGTATATATATATATATTAGTTAAGCCCGTACTGACTAGTTAATTGATGCAATCATTGTCTTCATATGTACACATATTAATTAACTCTCGTCTTTCTTCTTTTTTCTCTAGCCCTCCGGATCGAGCTCAACTTCGGTAAAGAAACGAGGCCCGAAGAAAAAGTTGCGCTCGAATGAAAGGTTTGAGATCACAGCAATCGCGCGCGATGGCAAGCCAGTTGAACCCATACGGACAAGGGATGCATTCCGTGCTCAGTGCGGGGTTCTTGTTAGGGACAAGATCCCGATCAGTATCTAGCAATGGTTAAAGCCAAACAAGGAAGACCCTGAGGTGCCGACGTCTTATGTCTCCGATATGCAGAAAGAAGATATTTGGACAACGCTTAAGGCAAATTTCACCGTACTGCCAGAGGAGGATCCAAAGAAGCCAGTTAAAGAGGAATTGATCAAGTTTCATGCTCTTAAGAAGATAGTAGAACTATTCAGGAGGTGGAAGAATGAGCTGAAAACGTTTGTCGACAAAGAAGAGACACCAGATTTCACCGGCCGGTTTGAGAAGATCAGAGATCAATGGCCTCCATTTATGGCCCACAAGACATCGGAAAAGAGTAAGAAGATGTCAGTGACAAACAAGATTAATGCTGCAAAGAAGAAGCATCACCATCGCACGGGGTCAGGTGGTTACCTCAAAGCCCGACCTTTGTGGGACAAGGCAGAGAATGACCTGATTGCTAAAGGGGTCGAACCAGAGACATTGAGATGGCCAGACCGTTGCCGGACTTGGTTCTTCGGGGTTGGCGGAACCTTGGACCCTGTATCAGGGAAGTGCGTTTAGACGGAAGAGCAACTGCGAATACCCGTCAGGAGGCTTCGGGAGTATATTGAGAAAGCGCAGGAAGGAAAGTTCGTTCCAGAAAGAGAGAAAGACAAGCTCACAATGACCCTCGGGAATCCTGAGCACCCTGGACGGACACGAGGCATGCCAGGCTCCCTTCCGTGGAAGGCTGGGTTTCCGGACGCAGGGGGTTACAAAACCCAGGAGAGGAGGAAGAAAGTGGAGCATAGCCAACTACAGGCGCTGCACGAAAGGGTACAAGGGCTAGAGGAACGAGAAGCAGATCGCAGCAAATGACCTGCCAAAGCTTCCCCTGAAGCTACCCCGCCATCTTAGCAGAGAAGCAGTGTGGCTTCCACCGAGCAGACTCAGCAGCTGGAGCTTGTCTTCACGGGCTACCCCGTGGATGCTATCACAGAGTCTCAACATTGCCACCTTATGACGCGATGGATGACATTGAAAGTCAAGGCAGCTGTTGGCTCTGTTATACCTAATGAACCTGGCTCAACCTACCACGGCCAGCCGATTCCGGAAGGATATGCTAGGGTGATGGTGGATTAAATAACGGACGGATTTGAGGACCTTGAGCTTGACCACCCTACGGGTGAAGGGAAGATTCGGCTGGGTTCTTCTCTGAAGACTCCATGCCTATGGCGGAAGGAGCTCATCAACCTTCCGAACTGGACGCCTCCGCCTCTTCCTCCTCCGGCGAGTCAGGGCACTCTGCCTCCTCCTCCGCCTCCTCCGGCGAGTGATCAGGGCACTCAGCCTCCTTCTTCGGTGTGTGGCGGCACTCCGCCTCCTTCTCCGCCTGCGCCGGCGCGCCCGAGCAGCCAGCTGCCTCCTCCTTCTCCGCCTCGTCAACAAGGGTGGAAGAGACCCACCGCCGCTCTGGCTCCTCCGGTGCATCGTCCTTCTCCTCCGCCTCGTAAGAAACAAAAGACAGCCGCAGCAGCTCCGTCTGCTCTGGCGTCTAGCAGTACAGCCAGAGGCAGGCAATACAGATACGGTCCTTCCCTCAAGACTCCAGAGAAGTTACCATACGAGAGGAGCCAGGAGGAAAACGCAAAGATCGTGCAAGCCGAAGTGACCAACTTCTTTGAAGGGGTCAAAGCAAAGAAAAATCCACCTCCGGAGGAGAAGATAGATCCGGTAAAAGCAAAGCGTACTCTGGCTGCCCTGACGAAACCACCAAAGTCTCTGGTGAAAGACAACTATGAGCGCATTCTTACAAAGTCATTTATCGAAGCGCAGCGGTCGGGAAGTACTGTCAGTGCTCAAAGGTTAGCAGAACGACGTGCTGGGAAAAAAGTGGCCCAGCTCAGCGAACAAGCGAACCAATCGTTGCCCCCGCTCCAGGTGTCTAGCGTCGTCGCGAATCATCCGGGCGGGATGGTGCCCGGTTATAACGATCTTGGAGATTACCTGCCCGATGATGCACATTTATACATGTATGGGAAGCCTCTCGTCAAAGATGAAAAATCTCTAACAACGATGATGTGAAGATTCCATGATTGGTATATGAAAACCTGCAGAGAGTCTGAGGGGAGGAATATTTTGACGCTCAGAGTTAAAGAGGAGCATGACCTCATTGGAATTGATCTGTTGAATGTTCCATTTGAGGAGTTCTTCGAGTTTTTCAATCTAAAGGCCATTGATAAGTTAATGATCACTTGTTACTGCCTGTATGTAGTACTACTTCTGTCATTAAGTCTCTATATATATGTCAGCTCTTTCATTGCATGTATTTTTAATTATTCTCAGTATATTATGCAGATTGAAGATCGCCGAATTGAAGAAAAGACAAATCAGTGATATTGGGTTCATTAACACAAATCTCATAGATGCATATATGGTTAAATTTCATATATGGTTAAATTTCAGGCCAAAGATACCGAGGCCAAGCTGCTACAATCATTTATGTTAAATCAAAACAAAGCTATAATACTCTTCCCTTACAACTTCGAGTGAGTGTTACTGTCTTGTGCATATTAGGTTTCCCTTATTAGTCGAGGTTATAGTAATGTAATTGATGAGTTATGCGTGTGTGCACAGCTTCCACTATATTCTCCTAGAGATTAAGCTTGAGCAGGGACTAGTAACCGTCTTAGACTCGAGACGAAAAGATCCCAAGAAGTACGCGGACATGACTGAAATTCTAGAGAAGTTAAATCGATCATTATCGCACCATATCGACAACTTCAATTTGTTCATTTCCTGATATCAAGTAATTGTTTTCTTTGTCTGGCAGTGTTTGGAGTAAATTCACCTCAAAAACTCCGGGACTGCCGAAGAAGCTACAATTTAGACACCCAAAAGTAAGTACTATAGTAGCATATATGTTCCACGCATCTCCTAGTGATTCAAGCGCTAGTTTCATCAATTCCATTTAGCATGCTTGCTAATTATCAATTTGATTGACCTCTATTTCTTGTAAAGTGGTTGTGGCAGGAAGAAGGGACTAATTACTGTGGATACTACATTTGTGAGTCCATCCGCCACACGACCTATGAGCGGGGCTACTCCGAGAAACAATATGAAGTACGTAAATAATTATATTCACAATTTTATTTTATTACCATCATTTGTGTTCAGTTTCATTTATTCATATATATGTATTGACCCCCTTCTTCAAATTAGATATTTCGGATGCGGGATGAACTCCTAGCACCAGATCGTATGCGAGCAATTCAAGAAGAATTGGCGGCATTCTTTCTTGACCACGTGATCGCTAAAGACGGAGAATACTATGTGGACCCTGATGCGTTCAATTTTTATTAGGAGATTATATTGTAAAAGATACTTATATTGTATATATGTAGCCAGTAGCGTCGGATAGATATACGAGAACTTGCTGTTCGACCAATCTCTCAGAGAAGGAAAGGTGGTCGATATCACCTCTCTTTGTATGCATATGTTCATGACGATCTTCTGTTTCCTTCATTTGCTTAACTAGCTAGCGTGTCTAGTCCTCTCTATACGTATAGTACGTAGCGTTGACCAAGCACGGAGATAAAAATGGACACTTCTCTCAATTAATTAGCTAGCTAACACAATATATGAAACACCTAAATTAACCCCCCAAAACCCCCAAACCCTCCCCCCTTTCAAAAACAAAAAACAAAAACCCCAACATCTGAGATGCTGACGCGTGGATGCCTATTGGTCCCGGTTGGTGCCACCAACCGGGACCAAAGGGCTTCCTGCCTGGGCTCGCCGCACCGGCCACGTGGAGGCCCATCTGTCCCGGTTTATGCAAGAACCGGGACTAAAGGTTTATGGCATTAGTACCGACACTTTTGTCCCGGTTCAAAAATCGGGACAAATGGCCCTCACGAACCGGGACAATAGGTCCTTTTTCTACTAGTGAGAGGGAGTGAAGGCAAGAGAAGAGAGATAGACTAAAGGCACAGGCGATCTTGGCCGAAACTACTAGCCCACTAAAGCAGGGAAAGTCAGTCAGATTAGAGTTAGGCTCGATGATGCCAAAGCGTTAGTGTATCGGTAATAACCATTTTTGTATATGCCTCAGAGTTTCAGACCAGCTTTCGTTGTCGAAACCCCGTGCATTACGATCGTTCCACAGGGTCACCACACATGCAGCAAAAATGACATGCCACATTCTTCCAACTCTGCCTTTGCTCCCGCGTTCCACGGGATCACTCAGAAATCGTAGCAGTTTGTCTAGCCTTCAGGCCTCATTTGGTATAGGAGGATTTCCAGCCCCAAAGAGGAGAGGGATTTTAGAGGATTGGATGAATCCCTCTCTTCCATCCAATCCTCTCAAATCCCCTTGAATCCTTAATCCCTCTCCAACTACAATATGCAGAGGATTGGGAAGTCTGTTTCCTCCCGTCTCATGTTGGAGGAGCTAATGCGAAGGGCGGCGACGAAGGAACTGCGAGGCATCCAGTTCCACGAGGGGCTACGCGAGGCTGGTGAGCCGCGTGGGTTGGGAGGATTTGACGGGGATTGAAGTGGTTTGACTCATTTAATCCCTGCGAATCAAATGGGCCGATGGGGTTTTCTGGGGATTCTGGGCCCTGCGGGGATAATCCTCTGTAATCCTCTCCAAACCTCTTCTATCAAACGAGGCCTCAGGGGGAGACTAAATACCAGGGACAACATGGTTAAGAAAAGCTGGACCGTCATTGCCCTCACATGCCGACTGCGACCTATGCCTAGCCGTGGAGTCCATCAGACATTCTGCTCAGATGCATTCATGCTCAAGCTGTGTGGGATTCAGTTGGGCACGCAATGGAATGTGAAGACTTTTTTTTCCTTTTTTTTGGGAAAGGGGGACTCGTTTTTTTATTAAGAAACTTGTAACTACATCAATCGAATCCTTCAACCAATCGTTTTAGTATTGTCACACGGGTGATCTGGATTCGATCCCCGGCAACGGCATATTTTGCCATATTATTTTGTTGTATTTTGTCAATTAATTGATCGAAGTAATACGAGCAGCTTCCAACTGTCATAGAGGCGTAAACCAACCTCTTGCCAACAGTTAATCAAAGCAATGCACACATATAGTCACAGCCAGAGGCAACAGTAAGACAACCTTTCACGGCTTTGCAACTCCACCTCTCTTTTTTCCCATTGCCGGTTGATCAAAGTTTCTGGCAGTCACAAAGGAAACAGCAAGCCAACCCTTTGCCACTTGATGAAGGAAACTAGTTACAACCAGAGGCAGCGGTAAGCCAACTCGTTTGTGCTATCAAAAAAATATGTATTGTTTGGTGATACCGACAAGAAACACATGAAATTTTCTATAATCCGAACCAGCCACATTGGTAACCGTATATACCTACCGCTCGACACTATGACATTGGGTACAAGGCCCTAGGACCTCGAACTGAACATTGGTGGGAACTCTCCCCACGATGTACTGACCCGCAATCTCCACTCCTCTACGAGCTCCCGCAAGATCTTTCTTGCTCATTGACAAACATAGGCCATTCTTTGTTGAGGCGGGGCATCTGCCAACAGTACCCCACCTCCTATCATAGCCGTAGGTCAAGTCCAACGTCAGACGCTCGAGGGAAGCTGTACTCTCAAGGATGTGGATCGTGAGCTCGACCAGGCTCCGGGATGGACAGAACCATGTGATCAGCACCTTCCTGAGATGGTCGTGTCGGTACTCTAGCTTTCGTTTAGTATACACATCATCCTCTCCAGAAATGAGATCGGGTGTAGTTGCATCCTGCTCTACCTGCATGTAGTGCCATTGTTGTAATAAAAAAAGTGTAACACACTATTTGTCGTGGATAGCTTTGAGTGTTATGAATATTGACTTACCGGTAGGATGAAAGAATCCAGGACCGGAGAAGCATCAAGAAAAGAAACCAAAGAAAATATGTCATGGCTTGGAGGGAAGGGCATTGTTGCTGGATGGAGTTCGATTTCCAGGTTCTTGAGGTAGGGGAACTTGGAGGGCTGCATTGGAAATGAGATGTTGACAATCTGAATAAGGACGAACCCCATTATTAATTAAAATGGGCTGTATATATAATCACACACATTTAATGTACATTGTATACTTAAACATATCTATATGGTTTGGTCATTAAGATGTTAAAATCAGAAACATATACCTGTCGTGATTGCAGGATAAGACTCTCAACATTAGGTATGATGGATGGAAGTCTGGCACGAGCATCAGAGAAAAAAATGCTCGACAAATCTACATTCTTAAGTTGAGAAGAATTTCTCAAACAAATTTCTTTCAGGATCCCAATCTCATCAGAGCGAAAGGAGCAAAGTTTTGGGGCATCGATCTGTACTGACTGTAGCCCTGTGCAATGTATCAAACTAAGGTATTTGAGTTGCTGCAACGTGAAAGCTATTCGCAAGCATACTATCCCCCTACAAAAGTACATGTCCAACTTCTCTAGGACAGGAGATTTTGAGAGCAAGAACCGTAACCCTTCCTCTGTAACCCGGACAGAAAACAAATGTAAACATGTCAATCTTCTCAAGATACCAAGTGACGACGTGGGAGTAAAAGCACAGCCGTGGAGGTGGAGAGACTTGATTGAACTTGCAGCTGCCTCATCAGACAAGACGGCACACGGGAAGTTGTATTCTTTCTTGATTTGTAAAGGTATTGACAAGTCAAGTTTTTTTATCCCAGACTTGACGGTGATTTGGAGCCACCTGTTGAGGCTGGAGGCTTTGATGTGGCCATAAGAGCCATGTACAAGTCTAAGTTTAAGTGTCTCCACCTTAACCCTATTGTTGTGATGGTTTTCAAGAATTTGGTCAACTTTTTTTATGATATAGGTTTTTTGTTCTTCAACTGTCTTATCAGCCAATCCAAGCGTATGTTCGTTGAGTTTAAGGTGGGAATAGCATCTCCAGGCATGTAGAAGTCCACGAGACACGCATGCAGCACGAGCTGCGTCTTGCACTGTCAAGAGGGAGTGTATATAATGTAGAATTTCCTGCAAAATCGAGGTTGACAAGTTCAACAGTTAGATTGTAGCTAGCAGCTAACTTTAGCTAGTACGTAGTTGAGATATAAACAACAAAATCATATTTATACAACAAAATCATATTTATATAGCTTGCTAATTTGTGCATGTAGTTGACAGTTCATGGACACTGCTAAATAAGTCCTTGATCTAATATGGGAACGAGGGAGTACATGTATAACCATTGTTGCGATTCACGATGAATGGTTCTTATGGAAACAAGCATGGTTACAGTTTACTTGACATCACATTGAGATCTTATATTAGCACAAAAAGCAAGCAAAATTCCTAGGTCTAGATGCACCATATATTCATGTGATATCAGTTTTTCTCGGGATCCGGTTGCCAGCAAGAATGTATACCTCTGGTAGTTGCTCAAAAACAGGTCCTGGTCTCATATTTCGGGCACCTTGTTGTTGGCGAGATGCACTATGTGTTTCAGCCAACAAAGTCTCCGGTAAACTATCTGCAATAATACCCAGGAGCTTGTAAGCAAGTAGCGTCACTTTTCCTTATGCAACTCAGACTTCGCGATAAAGAATTATGAATTCCCATGAACGGGAGCTACACTTGAACAAGGAAAGATAGGGGAAAAGAAACTTGGTGCGCCAAAACCTGAAGGTTCAAAATAGCCAGCCAGGATAGCAGGGATGAATTTTGGATTTCAAGAGCTGAACCTTCAAAAAAACAAGGAATTTTCGCCTGGAGCAGAAGAACCGAGATGGGTTGGAGAGTGCGGAGACATACTTGCAGTTGCAGAGAGTGTGGTGCAGTCGTCTTCACGGGTTGCCGTCGACGCAGACCAAGAAGGCCCTGCAGGTGGGAGGTGCCGACGAGAAGGGGAGTTGGACATCGTCGCGATCTATAGCGTGAGAGCCTGGGAAGTTCGGCTATATATATGCCAATGTTTTGGCCGTCTCTGGTGGCGGTTCCGTTTCCTGATCGAGCTCCAACACGGACCTGTTTATACATATTGAGTTCTAACAACGTAACTTATTGATGTAATCTTCTATCTTTTCTAATTTAAATATCATCGAAAGTCGTTGTAGTATAGTGGTAAGTATTCCCGCCTGTCACGGGTTTGATCCCCGGCAACGGCGCCTACCTTTTTTTTTTTTGCCGCGCTGCACTTCTACAGCAATCGCGCCAGCATTTCATCCACCCTTTGGCCCAGCATTTTCATCCACCTCTTGTTCTTTTACTCTTGACTTGCAAACTTAGTTTTCAGTCGACATCCTCATAATATTCCAACTTCCGCATCCACTTTAGTTTTGGACCCCTACTAACTTGTAGGCGAGTGATCCGGGTTCGATCCCCGGCAACCACGTCCCTTCCTTTTGTTGCTCCTTCGCACTTCATTTTTTTCTCTGTAAAATTGTGCTGTATCTATACTGCGTCATCAAGACCTCGAACCGGAGCTCTACAAGATGGCTGCCAGAAAGAACCTCTCTGCCAAAGATGGGATGATGACTGAGAGGTGGAATGAGCGGCCTACAATTTCGTCGACGGATCAAACAAAATCGAAGATTAAGGATCCTAGATTGCAGAAGGTATGGTCTGTCACGCGAGTGACCAGCAACAGCGATTTTATTTGGTTGCCTCACTTTGTATCTTGTTCGCCAGTCAATCAGTCAAAAAAATATATATATATCAGTCAGAACTCACACAAATTGCATCATGCATGGCAAGTACAGCAATCGGGCAAAGGCTCAAGCTGACACGAAAACCGAGCAGCATCCTCATCCACCTAAGCCAAAACATGGTAATTAGCATCCGAGATCATACCAAACTCTGCTCTATCTATACCCCGTCATTACCACTTGCAGCGGGAGAAATATAGGAGGAGGATCCAGTCCGTTCAAAATATTCAGTTGCATATCACCTTCTTATTTTTCTAAGACGGTTTGCCTGATATATGTAACCAAATTATGTTCCAATGCTACTTATTTAGGTACTTGCATGTACAGTTCGTCAATAGGTCATGGAAAGGAAATGCAACCTCTTGGCGCAATAATTTTGTGTGTACACATGTTCCCTGCCTAAGCATAAGCATCATGTTATTCACTTATAACATGTCACATATCATTTGTGCTTTCTTGTTGTAATAGTCATGTTACCGAAGATTCAGGTGCACCTGCTGTAACTGAAGTAATTTTGCTTTCTTTCTGTAACCAAATCCGTTTCCCAATGCTTACAACTGTTCAATATAACATGGTATAAAGCAACATCTTTGCACACTCGCATATGCCAGACTGGTTACTACTTAAACTAGAACTTAATTATTTCATGTATCCGCAAGTTGATCACACTTGTCTTTTGAAACTCTTCACACATGAGAGCAAGAGCCGCAATCCTTCCTCCGTAATGTCGGACATGAGAAACTTGCTAATCTTCTCAAGAGACCAAGTTTCTACGCGGGATGAAGAGGGCAACATGAGAGGCTGACTAAATTGAAGTTTCAGCTGCCTCATGAGACAAACTGAGCATATACCTATGTTGATCTCGCTTCCCAAGTTTAGATAATGTTAGTGTTTTCGCCAGAAACAGGGGTGGTTCCCATCTTCGTTTCTCGTTTCATGTCTCTAATCTGGACGGATATGACTTTTACCATTAATCCTATACTTGCCAAGATTAAACTTGATAATAAATAGCTTTGTCATCCTACTAACAACAAAGTCATTGTAGTATAAGTGGTAAGTATTCCCAACTAACCCGGGCTCGATCCCTGACAATGTTTTTTTTTTTTGCCTTCTTTTGTTGCACTTGATAAAAGCTATGCATCAGCTAATAAAGGCAAAAATATACCAATCCAAGATGAAGATTTGAAGAGTTCAAAGTTTTATTTTGATGGAAATACCATGAACGAATAACATATGTTCCATTCATGCTATAGAAAAAATGTGTTGTTCACTAGTGCCAAAATCAGACATGTGACATAAATGGAATTATTCCAATCTAAAAACGAACTATATTGATAAGTAGTATCTACTGGTCACTAAAATGGCATACGTTACAGGGCTCCAGAACCTCGAATAGAACAGTCGATGGAACTCTCCCCGCAATGTACCTACGCGCAGCTTCCACGGCTTTACGAGCTCCTGCAAGATCCGTATCGCTCAAAGGAGAGCAGTGGCTAGTCTTGGTTGAGGAGGGGCATTTGCTGGTGGTACCCAACCTCGTATTGTAGCCATATGTCGTGTCCAGCGTCAGACGCTCGAGTGAAGGTGCACTCTCAATAATGTGGCTCGTGAGCTCCACCAGGTTCTTGGATGCACAAAAGCCCATGATGGTCACCTGCCTGAGTTGGTCATACCGACGCTCCTGCTTCCGCCTCACATACTCATCGTCGTCATCTCCGACATCGAGATCGGACGTAAGGGCACACTGCCCTAACTACAAATGCATACATATGTAAAATCAATATTCATCATTAGCGTCATTGGTCTGATAAACAAGTGTAACCCACTAATTGGTGGATAGCTCCAAGAGATGTGGACAGTGACTTACGCGCAAGATAAACGAATCCATGACAGGGGAAGCATCAAGAAAAGAAACCAAACAGAAGACATCATAGCTTGTGTGGAAGGCCGACATTGATCGGACGAGTCTGATTTGCAACTTCTTGAGGTGGTGGACCTTGGATGGTATGATTGGCATGTTGTCATCCTAAGGAATGACAAACCCAAAGATCAATCATGCGTTTCTTTCAACATAAAAATGTTGCATACATTTCACTATTCACTATATAATTAATTAAATAGCAAATCCGATATGATTATTATGATGTTAAAACCAACTAATACCTCAACAGGAGAGCATAGGGTAAGGGTCTCGACATTGTTTGCAATGGATGGAAGCCAGACATGAGCATTAGAGAGAAGAATCCACGAAAAAGTTACATTCTTAAGTTGAGAAGAATTTTGTAGAGAGGTCTCGCTACCACCACCAACAGCACCAAAATGAAAGGTGCAGAGATTTGGAGCGTCCAGCTCAAGCACCTTTAACGTACTGCAAAGAATAATACTGAGGATATTGAGTTGTTTCAATGTTGAAGGTATTTGCAAGCAAATAATCCCAGTGCACTGGTAGAGGTACAATTGCTCTAGGACAGATGATGTCGACAGCAAATGTCCTAATCCTTCCCCAGTAGTATGGACACAAATCAAATTTATACTCGTCAATCTTCTCAAGAGGCCAATTGTCGACATGGGATAAAAATTGCAACCATAGAGGCGAAGATATTGGATTGTACTTGCAGCTGCCTTGTCCACCATCGACCCGGGCATAGAAAAGTCAAGTTCTTTAATCCCAGACTTAACTGTGATTTGGAGCCACCTGTCCAGGCAGGAAGGCCTTGATGTTCCTGCAGGAAGGGGGACTTCAAGTTGAAGTGTCTCCACCAGAACCCCATTGTTGTGATGATTTTCGAGAATTTGGCCAACCCTCTCGTTGAAATAGGTTTCCATTTCCTCAAATTTCTTGCCAGTCAACCCAAGTGTATGGTGGTTGAGTACGAGCTTGGAATAACATCTCCAGGCACATAGAAACCCACGAGACACGCAGGCAACACGAGCAGCGTCTCGCACTGGCAAGAGGGATTGTATATGGTGTAGGATGTCCTGCAAAAGCAGGGACGATAGAATAACTTTTGACGGTCAGATGGTAGCTAGTAGGTGACGGCAATAGACAACAATAATCATATATATATGTGATGTCCAAAATATATATAGACAGCAACACATACCTCTGGGAGTTCCTCACAGAAAAATTCTCGTTTTAGTTTTTGGGCTCCTTGAAGAAGAATATCGCCTTGTGATCCACTACCTGCAATGTAGGGGATGCAACTATGATTTTGCGAGAGAGAAGTATGTATATGAATTCGCAATGCATTAGATCGCTGCAATTCAGCGGGGCTTGTAAGTATGTTAATGTCAGTAGGATCACTTCAGCTTTTTTTTTAAAGGAGGAGGACCCCTGGCTGTCGTGGTACTAAGACTGACAGTAGAATAGGGGGTAGGTATGTAGAGGTAAGATCCTAGCTATGGAGTAGTTGTATACGCAAGGGTTTTACGAGTTCAGGCCCTTCTCGGAGGAAGTAACAGCCCTACGTCTCGGAGCCCGGAGGCGGACTGGATTATATGCGTATGAGTTACATGGGTGTGAACATTTCTGCCTGTGGAGGGGGGTGACTTATATAGAGTGCGCCAGGACCCCAGCCAGCCCACGTAGCGGAGGGTTCAATGTACATAAAGCCTGGCGTTACTGGTAACGCCCTACACAAAGTGCTATCATGGCCATAAAGACTACTTAATAACAGACCGTTTGGATACAGAATGACCCTAGATCTCCTGGTGGTCGAGTGAGCCTTCATGGTCGAGTGTCTTCGAGTCCGTCGAGTGGAATCCTTCCAGGTCGACTGAAAGGCAGTTTCTTCTAGAGATGTCCTTGGGGAGGGTACCTTGGACAGGTCCATGACCCTACCCTAGGTACATGGCTTCATCACCGGCCTCTGCATTAGGGCGATGCATACGGCCACTTTATTAGTTATTCTCACAAGACCTTACAAAGTCATACAACAGTAAGACTAAAACCACCGTCTAAGCAACAACGGTCGCTACTCCTATCCAATTGATGAAGGGGCGCTGATAGTCTGGGCCTAATACCAAACAGACATCGCAGCCAAACCTAAACATATAAGACCTGAGGTCCCAACCAGGACGCCTGCCGGGTATGGGGCACCTACCAGTCCGGCGCACTCCTCAACCAGGACGCCTGCCGGGTATGATGCCGCCGCAGCCACCAGCTGTCACCAATCCATCTTCAGTGTTGTACTGCTGCACCACCTTGCCCGACCTCTCTGCCATCGACGCCACCACGATGCCTGATGACGTCACCCTCCTGCGCGAGTCCCTCGCCATACATCGGGCGTCGAATCTCCACTGCGCCATGCCGCCGAGAAACATCACCATTAATGTGCAAGATGAAACATCGCTCCACCAACTACACCTCCAAGAATGACGCCACAAGAGGGAAACAACACAATAATGACGACGTCATCTGATCTACTGATCTAGGGTTTCCCCCAGAGGTAGCAGATAGTGGCCTGGAACTTCTCAACAGCGATGCCTTCAACAAGGGAACGACACCAATAGTGCAGCCATCGCCGGCCTCGGCAGCAGCAGTGAGCAGGTCTTCACCCAGATCTGTTCCAATGGCCTCCATCAAGCGTCTTGCGCATGGATCGTCCACCACTGCGGCCGTCGTGTCGCCCGTCGCGAGACCACAACCGCTGACACATCCTCTGCTATCCGGGGCCGCCGTCCCGGGATCCAGCCCTCGCTGGCCGCCGGAACGAAGCCACCGAGGCCCATCGAGGGTGGCCAACGGGGACGGAGAAGCTAGATCCGGCCAAGCGCGGCCATGATCCGGCCTATCCCGTGCTGAAGCCACTCTGTGGCCCTGCATCTCGCCCGCGCCCGAGGCAACGCAGGCAGCGCATGCGCGCACAACACCGTGGAGAGGGGAAACGCCCCGCCGCCACCTTCCCTGGGGCGCGCGCGGACTTCACCGGCAGCCCCTCCAGCGGCGGCGAAGCGAGGGAGGGGGCGAGGGGGACCTGGCGGCGGAGGCGCTAGGGTTCCCCCGTGTCGCCCAGGGGCGACGCGGGGGTGTGATGGGGCAGAACAGATTAGCAGCAGTAGATGGGCTTTACCGAAAAAGGGTTTCCCCCCGCTTTGTATTACAAAGCAACAACATCGATACAACCAACGATAGGTGCTGGGGCGGAAGCAGCACGGGCACGCCCAAAAGAAAAGAAAGAGAAAACACAAAAGGAAAAAAAATGCTGACAAAGGCGGATCAACGAAAACGAAGATGACTCGCAACTGCTGCGCCCGCCGGAGAATTCCACCACGCTCCTAGCACCACTAAACGCCGCATACCAAGTAACACCTTCAAGAAGGAACGCGACGACAACGACGCTGCTACCGGACATGGCCTATGGTTTCCCCCGGTACGCGAAGGGCCGTGAGAGGGAAGGGGGATATCCGACGCCCTTCAGGAAGGCACGGCGGCGCCCACGGGCGTCACCGCGTCGGTGCCGAATAAGCCGACAAGGATTTCTCCCAACCTCCAACCAACCACGAACCCAGACGATCCATCGCGCTCCACCATACTTGCCGTCCACCAATATGCGCCACCACGGACTCGCAGTCACCATCGCCGTTTCACCGTGACAAGCGAAGCGAGACCGGCGGGATCGAGAGGAACTAGCCGGAAACGAGGAGCAGCAGGGTCAGCGGCCACGTGGGAAGGGACAACCTCCACCACCCTCGGCGGTGACCAACCGGATGTAGCTCAGGAGCAAACCAGGCACCCCTGCCCGGCCGAGCCCGAAGCGGGCTCGTGAAGCTCCCGTCGCTGCGCTGCAGTACACGCACCACCGTCTCCGCCACCCCCAGCCCAAGCCACACCTCCGTCCGCCGGAGATGACGCCTGAAAGCACACGCCAGGCCCACTGAGGGAGTCCCGGACTAGGGGGTGTCCGGATAGCCGAACTATCATCATCGGCCGGACTCCAAGACTATGAAGATACAAGATTGAAGACTTTGTCCCGTGTCCAGATGGGACTTTCCTTGGCGTGGAAGGCAAGCTTGGCAATACGGATATGTAGATCTCCTACGTTTGTAACCGACTCTGTGTAACCCTAGCCCTCTCCGGTGTCTATATAAACCGGATGGCCTTAGTCCACAGGACGAACGACAATCATACCATAGGCTAGCTTCTAGGGTTTAGCCTCCTTGATCTCGTGGTAGATCTACTCTTGTAACCCACATCATCAATATTAATCAAGCAGGACGTAGGGTTTTACCTCCATCAAGAGGGCCTGAACCTGGGTAAAAACATCGTGTCCCTTGTCTCCTGTTACCATCCGCCTAGACGCACAGTTTGGGACCCCCTACCCGAGATCCGCCAGTTTTGACACCGACATTGGTGCTTTCATTGAGAGTTCCTCTGTGCCGTCGCGATCAGGAAGGATGCCTTCTCCCGTCTTTAAAGACGGCACCGTCGTCAAGAGAGCTTTGGACGCCGGCCAAACTGTCCGGCTAGGTGGTTTTTGAAGGAAATATGCCCTAGAGGCAATAATAAAGTTATTATTTATTTCCTCATATCATGATAAATGTTTATTATTCATGCTAGAATTGTATTAACCGAAAACATGATACATGTGTGAATACATAGACAAACATATAGTCACTAGTATGCCTCTACTTGACTAGCTCATTAATCAAAGATGGTTATGTTTCCTAACCATAAACATGTGTTATCATTTGATTAATGGGATCACATCATTAGGAGAATGATGTGATTGACATGACCCATTCCGTTAGCCTAGCACTTGATCGTTTAGTATATTGCTATTGCTTTCTTCATGACTTATACATGTTCCTGTAACTATGAGAATTATGCAACTCCCGTTTACCGGAGGAACACTTTGGGTACTACCAAACGTCACAACGTAACTGGGTGATTATAAAGGAGTACTACAGGTGTCTCCGAAGGTACATGTTGAGTTGGCATATTTCAAGATTAGGTTTTGTCACTCCGATTGTCGGAGAGGTATCTCTGGGCCCTCTCGGTAATGCACATCATTATAAGCCTGCAAGCAATGTGACCAAATGAGTTGGTTACGGGATGATGCATTACGAAACGAGTAAAGAGACTTGCCGGTAATGATATTGAACTAGGTATTGTATACCGACGATCAAATCTCGGGCAAGTAACATACCGATGACAAAGGGAACAACGTATGTTGTTATGCGGTTTGACCGATAAAGATCTTCGTAGAATATGTAGGAACCAATATGGGCATCCAGGTTCCGCTATTGGTTATTGACCGAGAATAGTTCTAGGTCATGTCTACATAGTTCTCGAACCCGTAGGGTCCGCACACTTAACGTTACGATGATAGTTTTATTATGAGTTTATAAGTTTTGATGTACCGAAGTTTGTTCGGAGTCCTGGATGTGATCACGGACATGATGAGGAGTCTCGAAATGATCGAGACATAAAGATTGATATATTGGAAGCCTATGTTTGGACATCGGAAAGGTTCCGGGTGAAATCGGGATTTTACCGGAACACCGGGGGGTTACCGGAACCCTCCCGGGGGTTAATGGGCCTTAGTGGGCCATGAGGGAGAAGAGGAAGGGCCGGCCAGGGCAGGCCGCACGCCCCCTCCCCCCTAGTCCGAATAGGACAAGGAAGGGCGGGCGGCGCCCCCCTTTCCTCTTCCCCTCCCCCCTTTCCTTCTCCACCAAGGCAAGAGGGGGGGGTCCTACTCCCGGTGGAAGTAGGACTCCTCCAGGCGCACCCCAAGGGGGCCGGCCGCACCTCCCCCTCCCTCCTTTATATACGGGGGCAGGGGGGCACCCCAGAACACACAAGTTGATCTACGGATCGTTCCTTAGCCGTGTGCGGTGCCCCCCTCCACCATATTCCACCTCGGTCATATCGTCGCGGAGTTTAGGCGAAGCCCTGCGCTGGTAGAACATCATCATCGTCACCACGCCGTCGTGCTGACGAAACTCATCCCCGAAGCTTTGCTGGATCGGATCCCGGGGATCGTCATCGAGCTGAACGTGTGCTGAACTCGGAGGTGCCGTACGTTCGGTACTTGGATCGGTCGGATCGTGAAGAAGTACGACTACATCAACCGCGTTGTGATAACGCTTCCGCTTACGGTCTACGAGGGTACGTGCACAACACTCTCCCCTATCGTTGCTATGTCATCACCATGATCTTGCGTGTGCGTAGGAAATTTTTTGAAATTACTACGTTCGCCAACAGTGGCATCCGAGCCTAGGTTTTATGCGTTGATGTTATATGCACGAGTAGAGCACAATTGAGTTGTGGGCGATACAAGTCATACTGCTTACCAGCATGTCATACTTTGGTTCGGCGGTATTGTGAGATGAAGCGGCCCGGACCGACATTACGCGTACGCTTACGCGAGACTGGTTTCACCATTACGAGCACTCGTGCTTAAAGGTGGCTGGCGGGTGTCTGTCTCTCTCACTTTAGCTGAATCGAGTGTGGCTACGCCCGGTCCTTGCGAAGGTTAAAACAGCACAAACTTGACGAACTATCGTTGTGGTTTTTATGCGTAGGTAAGAACGGTTCTTGCTAAAGCCCGTAGCAGCCACGTAAAATTTGCAACAACAAAGTAGAGGACGTCTAACTTGTTTTTGCAGGGCATGTTGTGATGTGATATGGTCAAGACGTGATGCTATATTATATTGTATGAGATGATCATATTTTGTAACCGAAGTTATCGGCAACTGGCAGGAGCCATATGGTTGTCGCTTTATTGTATGAAATGCAAACGCCCTGTAATTGCTTTACTTTATCTCTAAGCGGTAGCGATAGTCGTAGAAGCAATAGATGGCGTAACGACAACGATACTACGATGAAGATAGGGGTGTCGCGCCGGTGACGATGGTGATCATGACGGTGCTTCGAAGATGGAGATCACAAGCACAAGATGATGATGGCCATATCATATCACTTATATTGATTGCATGTGATGTTTATCCTTTATGCATCTTATCTTGCTTTGATTGACGGTAGCATTTTAAGATGATCTCTCACTAATAATCAAGATGTGTTCTCCCTGAGTATGCACCATTGCGAAAGTTCTTCGTGCTGAGACACCACGTGATGATCGGGTGTGATAGGCTCTACGTTCAAATACAACGGGTGCAAAACAGTTGCACACGCGGAATACTCAGGTCATACTTGACGAGCCTAGCATATACAGATATGGCCTCGGAACACGGAGACCGAAAGGTCGAGCGTGAATCATATAGTAGATATGATCAACATAGTGATGTTCACCATTGAAACTACTCCATCTCACGTGATGATCGGACATGGTTTAGTTGATTTGGATCACGTGATCACTTAGATGACTAGAGAGATGTCTGTCTAAGTGGGAGTTCTTAAGTAATATGATTAATTGAACTTAAATTTATCATGAAACTTAGTACCTGATAGTATTTTGCTTGTCTATGTTTGTTTGTAGATAGATGGCTCGTGCTGTTGTTCCGTTGAATTTTAATGCGTTCCTTGAGAAAGAAAAGTTGAAAGATGATGGTAGCAATTACACGGACTGGGTCCGTAACATGAGGATTATCCTCATTGCTGCACAGAAAAATTACGTCCTGGAAGCACCGCTGGGTGCCAGGCCTGCTGCTGATGCAACTGACGACGTTAAGAACGTCTGGCAGAGCAAAGCTGATGACTACTCGATAGTTCAGTGTGCCATGCTTTACGGCTTAGAACCGGGTCTTCAACGACGTTTTGAACGTCGTGGAGCATATGAGAGTTCCAGGAGTTGAAGTTAATATTTCAAGCAAATGCCCGGATTGAGAGATATGAAGTCTCCAATAAGTTCTACAGCTGCAAGATGGAGGAGAATAGTTCTGTCAGTGAACACATACTCAAAATGTCTGGGTATAATAATCACTTGATTCAACTGGGAGTTAATCTTCCTGATGATAGTGTCATTGACAGAATTCTTCAATCACTGTCACCAAGCTACAAGAGCTTCGTGATGAATTATAATATGCAAGGGATGAACAAGACTATTCCCGAGCTCTTCGCGATGCTAAAAGCCACGGAGGTAGAAATCAAGAAGGAGCATCAAGTGTTGATGGTCAACAAGACCACCAGTTTCAAGAAAAAGGGCAAAGGGAAGAAGATGGGGAACTTCAAAAAGAACAGCAAGCAAATTGCTGCTCAAGAGAAGAAACCCAAGTCTGGACCTAAGCCTGAAACTGAGGGCTTTTACTGCAAGCAGACTGGACACTGGAAGCGGAACTGCCCCAAGTATTTGGCGGATAAGAAGGATGGCAAAGTGAACAAAGGTATATGTGATATACATGTTATTGATGTGTACCTTACTAATGCTCGCAGTAGCACCTGGGTATTTGATACTGGTTATGTTGCTAATATTTGCAACTCGAAACAGGGACTACGGATTAAGCGAAGATTGGCTAAGGACAAGGTGACAATGCGCGTGGGAAATGGTTCCAAAGTCGATGTGATCGCGGTCGGCACGCTACCTCTACATCTACCATCGGGATTAGTTTTAGACCTAAATAATTGTTATTTGGTGCCAGCGTTAAGCATGAACATTACATCTGGATCTTGTTTGATGCGAGACGGTTATTCATTTAAATCAGAGAATAATGGTTGTTCTATTTATATGAGTAATATCTTTTATGGTCAAGCACCCTTGAAGAGTGGTCTATTTTTATTAAATCTCGATAGTAGTGATACACATATTCATAGTGATGAAACCAAAAGATGCAGAGTTAATAATGATAGTGCGACTTATTTGTGGCACTGCCGTTTAGGTCATATCGGTGTAAAGCGCATGAAGAAACTCCATAGTGATGGGATTTTGGTTCACTTGATTGTGAATCACTTGGTACTTGCGAACTGTGCCTCATGGGCAAGATGACTAAAACGCCGTTCTCCGGAACTATGGAGCGAGCAACTGATTTGTTGGAAATCATACATACTGATGTTTGTGGTCCAATGAATGTTGAGGCTTGCGGCGGATATCATTATTTTCTCACCTTCACAGATGATTTGAGCAGATATGGGTATATCTACTTGATGAAACACAAGTCTGAAACGTTTGAAAAGTTCAAATAATTTCAGAGTGAAGTAGAAAATCATCGTAACAGGAAAATAAAATTTCTACGATCTGATCGTGGAGGAGAATATTTGAGTTACGAGTTTGGTCTACACTTGAAACAACACGGAATAGTTTCGCAACTCACGCCACCCGGAACACCACAACGAAATGGTGTGTCCGAACATCGTAATCGTACTTTACTAGATATGGTGCGATCTATGATGTCTCTTACTGATTTACCACTATCGTTTTGGGGCTATGCTTTAGAGACGGCCGCAATCACGTTAAATAGGGCACCATCAAAATCCGTTGAAACGACGCCTTATGAACTGTGGTTTGGCAAGAAACCAAAGTTGTCGTTTCTTAAAGTTTGGGGCTGCGATGCTTATGTGAAGAAACTTCAACCAGATAAGCTCGAACCCAAATCGGAGAAATGTGTCTTCATAGGATACCCAAAAGAAACTATTGGGTACACCTTCTATCACAGATCTGAGGGCAAGATTTTCGTTGCTAAAATCGGATCCTTTCTAGAGAAGGAGTTTCTCTCGAAAGAAGTGAGTGGGAGGAAAGTAGAACTTGATGAGATAACTGTATCTACTCCCTTATTGGAAAGTAGTTCATCACAAGAACCGGTTCCTGTGACAACTACACCAATTAGTGAGGAAGCTAATGATATTGATCATGAAACTTCAGATCAAGTTTCTACTGAACCTCGTAGGTCTACCAGAATAAGATCCGCACCAGAGTGGTACGGTAATTCAATTCTGGAAGTCATGTTGCTTGACCATGATGAACCTACGAACTATGAGGAAGCGATGATGAGCCCAGATTCCGCAAAATGGCTAGAGGCCATGAAATCTGAGATGGGATCCATGTATGAAAACAAAGTATGGACTTTGGTTGACTTGCCCGATGATCGGCAAGCCATTGAGAATAAATGGATTTTTAAGAAGAAGACTGATGCTGATGGTAATATAACTGTCTATAAAGCTCGACTTGTTGCGAAAGGTTTTCGACAAGTTCAAGGGGTTGACTACGATGAGACTTTCTCACCCGTAGTGATGCTTAAGTCTGTCCGAATCATGTTAGGTATTGCTGCATTTCATAATTATGAAATTTGGCAAATGGATGTCAAAACTGCATTCTTGAATGGATTTCTAGAAGAAGTTGTATATGATGCAGCCAGAAGGTTTTGTAGATCCAAAAGGTGCTAACAAAGTGTGCAAGCTCCAACATTCCATTTATGGACTGGTGCAAGCATCTCGGAGTTGGAATAAACTCTTTGATAGTGTGATCAAAGCATAAGGTTTTATACAGACTTTTGGAGAAGCCTGTATTTACAAGAAAGTGAGTGGGAGCTCTGTAGCATTTCTGATATTATATGTAGATGACATATTATTAATTGGAAATGATATAGAATTTCTGGATAGCATAAAGGGATACTTGAATAAAAGTTTCTCAATGAAAGACCTCGGTGAAGCTGCTTACATATTGGGCATCAAGATCTATAGAGATAGATCAAGACGCTTAATAGGACTTTCACAAAGCACATACCTTGATAAAATTTTGAAAAAGTTCAAAATGGATCAGGCAAAGAAAGGGTTCTTGCCCGTACTACAATGTGTGAAGTTGAGTCAAACTCAATGCCCGACCACAGCAGAAGATAGAGAGAAAAGGAAAGATGTTCCCTATGCTTCAGCCATAGGCTCTATCATGTATGCAATGATGTGTACCAGACCTGACGTATGCTTAGCAATAAGCTTGACAGGAAGGTACCAAAGTAATCCAGGAGTGGATCACTGGACAGCGGTCAAGAACATCCTGAAATACCTGAAAAGGACTAAAGATATGTTTCTCGTATATGGAGGTGACAAAGAGCTAGTCGTAAATGGTTACGTCGATGCAAGCTTTGAGACTGATCCGGACGATTCTAAATCGCAAACCGGATACGTGTTTTTATTAAACGGTGGAGCTGTAAGTTGGTGCAGTTCTAAACAAAGCGTCATGGCGGGATCTACATGTGAAGCGGAGTACATAGCTGCTTCGGAAGCAGCAAATGAAGGAGTCTGGATGAAGGAGTTCATTTCCGATCTAGGTGTCATACCTAGTGCATCGGGACCAATGAAACTCTTCTGTGACAATACTGGTGCAATTGCCTTGGCAAAGGAATCCAGATTTCACAAGAGAACCAAGCACATCAAGAGACGCTTCAATTCCATTCGGGACCAAGTCCAAGTGGGAGACATAGAGATTTGCAAGATACATACGGATCTGAATGTTGCAGACCCGTTGACTAAGCCACTCTCACGAGCAAAACATGATCAGCACCAAGACTCCATGGGTGTTAGAATCATTACCATGTAATCTAGATTATTGACTCTAGTGTAAGTGGGAGACTGAAGGAAATATGCCCTAGAGGCAATAATAGAGTTATTATTTATTTCCTCATATCATGATAAATGTTTATTATTCATGCTAGAATTGTATTAACCGGAAACATGATACATGTGTGAATACATAGACAAACATATAGTCACTAGTATGCCTCTACTTGACTAGCTCATTAATCAAAGATGGTTATGTTTCCTAACCATAGACATGTGTTGTCATTTGATTAATGGGATCACATCATTAGGAGAATGATGTGATTGACATGACCCATTCCGTTAGCCTAGCACTTGATCGTTTAGTATATTGCTATTGCTTTCTTCATGACTTATACATGTTCCTGTAACTACGAGAATTATGCAACTCCCGTTTACCGGAGGAACACTTTGGGTACTACCAAACGTCACAACATAACTGGGTGATTATAAAGGAGTACTACAGGTGTCTCCGAAGGTACATGTTGAGTTGGCGTATTTCGAGATTAGGTTTTGTCACTCCGATTGTCGGAGAGGTATCTCTGGGCCCTCTCGGTAATGCACATCATTATAAGCCTTGCAAGCAATGTGACCAAATGAGTTGGTTACGGGATGACGCATTACGGAACGAGTAAAGAGACTTGCCGGTAACGAGATTGAACTAGGTATTGGATACCGACGATAAAATCTCGGGCAAGTAACATACCGATGACAAAGGGAACAACGTATGTTGTTATGCGGTTTGACCGATAAAGATCTTCGTAGAATATGTAGGAACCAATATGGGCATCTAGGTTCCGCTATTGGTTATTGACCGAGAATAGTTCTAGGTCATGTCTACATAGTTCTCGAACCAGTAGGGTCCGCACGCTTAACATTACGATGACAGTTTTATTATGAGTTTATAAGTTTTGATGTACCGAAGTTTGTTCGGAGTCCCGGATGTGATCACGGACATGACGAGGAGTCTCGAAATGATTGAGACATAAAGATTGATATATTGGAAGCCTATGTTTGGACATCGAAAAGGTTCCGGGTGAAATCGGGATTTTACGGGAACACCGGGGGGTTACCGGAACCCTCCCGGGGGTTAATGGGCCTTAGTGGGCCATGAGGGAGAAGAGGAAGGGCCGGCCAGGGCAGGCCGCGCGCCCCCTCCCCCTAGTCCGAATAGGACAAGGAAGGGGGGGCGGCTCCCCCCTTTCCTCTTTCCCCTCCCCCCTTTCCTTCTCCACCAAGGCAAGAGGGGGGAGTCCTACTCCCGGTGGGAGTAGGACTCCTCCAGGCGCACCCCAAGGGGGCCAGCCGCACCTCCCCGTCCCTCCTTTATATACGGGGGCAGGGGGGCACCCCAGAACACACAAGTTGATCTACGGATCGTTCCTTAGCCGTGTGCGGTGCCCCCCTCCACCATATTCCACCTCGGTCATATCGTCGCGGAGTTTAGGCGAAGCCCTGCGCTGGTAGAACATCATCATCGTCACCACGCCGTCGTGCTGACGGAACTCATCCCCGAAGCTTTGCTGGATCGGAGCCCGGGGATCTTCATCGAGCTGAACATGTGCTGAACTCGGAGGTGCCGTACGTTCGGTGCTTCGATCGGTCGGATCGTGAAGACGTGCGACTACATCAACCGCATTGTGCTAACGCTTCCGCTTACTGTCTACGAGGGTACATGGACAACACTCTCCCCTCTCGTTGCTATGTCATCACCATGATCTTGCGTGTGCGTAGGAATTTTTTTGAAATTACTATGTTCCCCAACAGTTTTCTTATGACCGCCTGTTCGGCCACCGCTCCGACGATGACCTCTCAGGTCATCAAAAGCGATCTTCACGTCAGCCCGGAATTCGCCGAGCAGTTAGATCCGATTGAGCTCTCCTCTGTAAACGAGCTCTTGGATCGCATCGCCGCCCTGGGAGTCGCTACAGACTACGATCAGATTGGGCTTAAACCCGATTTGAGAGAGATTAACTCTCCTCAGGCCACCCACCACGTTGTCGTGGTAGAGGAACAATACGGCAACCCTTCTTCTACGTTGAAAACCAACTATGTCCGGATTCCCGATCCCTCCAAGCCGGATTCCCGCGAAGGGACGGATGCTAATCAAATACTGAACTTAGAGTCAGGCATCGGACTAGATTCGTTGGAAAGCATCCAGCAAGTCAAGCTTCCAAATCCGAAACTTCTTGGCCTTTGAGCCTCAGATCGGGCGGGGTTCCGAACTTGATTCCACCCGCCCACCCAAACATAAGCGATCTATCTCGAATACGGCAAGAGCCCGATGAAACAGTACATCATTACTGGGCCAGATTCCTCCTGGTTATGAACAGGATAAAGGACTGCTGCGAAGAAAGCGCGATTTCAATTTTCTGCAACAATTGCACGGACAAGGGAATCATGAACGCCATAAGTCGTCGCGAAGTTACACGCTTCATCGACCTAGCGACTATCGTACAAAAATACTGTGCGGTAGAGAGTGCCAGGAACACCGAAACTAGGTTTTGGGACAGTCCGGCCTTGACCACAACCCTAGTCCGAAGTAAAAGGGTGCGCCATACTCAAGCACCTGGGTTAAAAATCAAAAAGCAAAGACCCCCTAAAGGGCATGGAACCGTACTGGAGGGCTGGCTCAACGGACCCTGCAAAATCCACAGTACGGAGGGCGCCACTCCAACACACAGCCTTCGAGCATGTTGGATACTACGGCAGGTGGCCAAAAGTGGCAAAGGCTTTTTAGCCCCGGGCAAACAGCCCAGCAGTACCGGTACGGTATTAACAGTCTTCGAGACTTCCGCATCAAATAACATGCGAAAACGAACAATCCGCGGCCTCGCCGAAGTCTACCAAGTAGCAACAACAAATCCATGGAGTGACACGGCTATCACCTTCAACGCCAGCGACGAACCTAAATTCCGAACAGCTAGAGCACCAGCCGCATTGGTCCTCAGTCTGATAGTGGACGGCTTTCGCCTTACCAAGGTACTCATGGATGGTGGCAGCGGATTAAACCTCATCTACGAGGAAACCCTTCAAAAAATGGATATTGACTGGAGCCGCATCGAGCGAAGCCGCACAACCTTCAGAGGGATAATCCCTAGTCGAGAAGTACGCTGCGCAGGAAAAATCACACTAGATGTAGTGTTCGGCTCACCGGACAATTACAGGTCCGAGGAGGTCATGTTCCAAGTGGCCCCATTCGGCAGCGGATATCACGCTTTGTTAGGGAGAGAGGCATTCACAATCTTCCAAGCTATACCCCACTACGGGTACATGAAGCTCAAAATGCCAGGACCCAATGGGATAATCACTCTTGCCAGTGATCCAGATACAGCACTCCGCGCTGAAAATAAGACAGCCGCACTGGCCCTAGAGGCATTATCCGAAGCCCTAGCGACAGAGGAACTAACTACGCTGCGCTCCACGTTGGATAGGGACGATGTGATACTCGATAAGAGGTCCAAGTCCACCTCCTTTAAACCAGCAGACGAAATAGTAAAATTTCAGGTCCATCCAACGGACCCCACAAAGACGGCCTCCATTGGGGCTCAATTAAGTCCTGATGTCGAAGCCGCACTACGAGAATTCCTTCGGGAAAATTGGGACATTTTTGCTTGGCACCCTTCAGACATGCCAGGAATCCCACGCAGGCTGGCAGAGCACAGCCTAAACATCCTAAAAGGATTCAAGCCGGTCAAACAAGCTCTTCGGCGATTTTCCGAACCCAAAAGATAGGCAATGGGAGAAGAGCTAGCCAAACTCTTAGAAGCCAGATTCATCAGAGATATAAAACATCCGGACTGGCTAGCCAATCTAGTAATGGTACCAAAAAAGGACAAATCCTGGCGCCTCTGCGTCGATTTTAAAGACCTTAACAAGGCCTGTCCAAAGGACCCTTTCCCCCTCGCTCGCATCGACCAAATCATCGATGCTACCACAGGGCACGATTCATTGTGCTTCCTCGACGCATACTCCGGATACCATCAAATCAAGATGGCGGAGAAAGACCAGGCCGCAACGGCATTCATTACTCCATATGGGCCATTCTGCTTCAACACAATGCCCTTCGGACTCAAAAACGCTGACGCAACATATCAGCGCATGATTCAAACATGTCTAGCTACCCATATAGGCAAAATAGTAGAGGCATATGTAGATGATGTGGTCGTCAAGACCAAACACGTCGAAACTCTAGTAGAAGACTTGAGGGTGACATTCGACAACCTCCGAGCATATGATATTAAGCTCAATCCGGAAAAATGCATCTTCGGTGTACCAGCCAGAAAGCTCTTGGGCTTCATCGTATCCGGCAGAGGAATTGAAGCAAACCCGGCCAAAATCCGAGCTCTGTCATAATTGGATATCCCAAAAGACCTCAAGCAAATACAAAAACTAACCGGATGCGTAGCGGCCTTAAGTCGCTTCATCTCCCGTTTGGGAGAAAAGGCTCTGCCCCTGTACCGCCTCCTCCGGCGCACCGAACATTTCGAATGGACGGATGCTGCCACAGCCAGACTCGAAGAAATAAAGGCCATACTGGCAACAAATCCGGTCCTGGCCGCGCCCAACCTGGGCGAACCTATTTTATTATATATCGCAGCAACACATCAAGTTGTCAGCGCGGTACTCGTCGTCGAGCGAGAGACAGAAGGGCACGGATAGCCTCTTCAAAAACCAGTGTACTACGTATCCACTGTTCTAACTCCATGCAAGTCCCGGTACCCACATTATCAAAAGATAGCATATGCGGTGTTCATGGCATCCCGGAAGCTGCGACACTACTTTCAAGAGTGTTCCATAACGGTGGCCTCCGAAGTACCTCTCAACGATATTATAAACAATCGCGACGCAACGGGCAGGATTGCGAAATGGGCTATTGAGCTCTTACCATTTGACATAACCTATAAACCACGGCGAGCTATAAAGTCGCAGGTTCTGGCCGACCTCGTCGCCGAATGGACCGAAGCCGAACTCCCTAAAGAGTACGGCGCATACTCCAATTGGATCATGCATTTCGACGGATCCAAAATGTTGGCTGGCTTGGGGGCTAGCGTCGTCCTGACGTCCCCAATTGGAGACACAATCCAATACGTACTTCAAATAATGTACATGGACTCCAATAACGCAGCCGAATACGAGGCCCTTCTACATGGCCTCCGGATGGCAATCTCCATGGGCATTCAACGCCTAGAGGTGCGCGGGGATTCAAACCTCGCAATATCCCAAGTAAATGGAGACTTTGATGCCAAAGATCCAAAAATGGCAGCTTACCGCAACGCCGTCCTAAAAATGTCAACTCGGTTCGAAGGACTCGAATTCCACCATGTAGCCCGGGATAATAACCAGGCAGCAGACGTGTTAGCACGCATCGGCGCGAAACGAGATGTCGTCCCTCCAAAAATCTTCCTGGAACGGCTCTTCAAGCCATCCGTGTTATGGGAAGAGGAGTCCGGAAATAACAATCTGGAGCCAGCTGCATCACCGAACTCAGACCATTCTGACACAATCGGCGGCTCAGCCAACGAAATAACACCTTCAGCTCAGGAAATAATGGCAGTAATTGCCCCGTGGGCAGAACCATTCCTAGCCTACTTAATTCGACAGGAACTTCCCAAAGACCAAAATGAGGCCCGCTGCATAGTTCGGCGATCTAAAGCCTACAAGGTCCATGAGGGAGAACTTTATAAGAAAAGCACAACCGGAGTCCTTCAAAGGTGTATCTCCGAAGAGGAGGGGCGGAATCTCCTGGCTGAAATTCACGCCGGACTCGGCGGGCACCATGCTGCAGCCTGGGCACTCGTAGGCAAGGCCTTCCGTACAGGATTTTATTGGCCGACAGCCCGGGCAGATGCTCAGGACTTAGTCCAACGATGCGTCGGTTGCCAGCTCTTTGCTAATCAGAGCCACATGCCACCCACCGCCCTCAAAACTATACCCATTACCTGCCCGTTCGCGGTCTGGGGGCTTTATATGGTTGGACCCCTTAAAGGGGGAACCCACAAGCACAAATACTTATTGGTCATGGTGGACAAATTCACCAAATGGATTGAGGCCAAGCCGATTAAAACGGCAGAATCCGGACCGGTGATAGACTTCCTATCCGGGGTAGTACACCGTTTTGGCGTCCCCCACAGCATCATCACTGATAACGACACGAACTTCACTGCCGACGAGGTTAAACTCTGGTGCAAAAACATGGGCATCAAGCTCGATTACGCTTCAGTCTATCACCCCCAAACTAACGGTCAAGTCGAGCGAGCAAATGGTCTAATCATGAGCGGCATCAAACCCAGACTAGTGCGGTCCCTCAAGGAATCTAACACGCACTGGGTAGAGGAGCTCGACTCCGTACTCTGGGGGCTACGGACCACGCCAAACCAAACTACTGGATTCACACCATTTTTCATGGTGTATGGCGCAGAGGCAGTTCTGCCTTGCGATATAATTCATGACTCACCTCGTGTGCGCATGTACGAAGAAAGAGAAGCCGAGTTGGATCGGCAGGACAGTTTGGACACCCTAGAGGAGGAGCGGGACGTGGCAAAGGCTCGTTCCGCATTCTATCAGCAGCAGGCTCGAAGATATCAAAGCAGAGAAGTACGGGCCAAAACTTACAATGTCGGCGAACTCGTTCTACGCCTGCCGGACAAG
The DNA here is from genome assembly GCF_018294505.1 of Triticum aestivum. Lineage (NCBI taxonomy): Eukaryota > Viridiplantae > Streptophyta > Magnoliopsida > Poales > Poaceae > Triticum > Triticum aestivum. The sequence goes on from NC_057795.1 coordinate 641,370,896, forward strand.
AAAAAGGACAAACTTAAGCCCAAGTGGGAAGGTCCCTTCATCATCGACCAAGTCCTGACCGGCGGAGCATACCGTCTACGTAAAGCATCTAACAACCGACTCGAGCCGAACCCATGGAACGCAGCCCGTCTCCGAAGATTCTACGCCTAAACACCGGACTCAGAGTTCGTCTCACTCCCCCGTCCACCTTTCTATATTTTTTACTGTCTCTTGTCCCCCTCCTTCTTCCCACTTTTTTTTCAATACCTTTTATAGGCTGCTTTGCGCTTTGTTCGCACACATTTGATGTGCTCCTAGCACTCATTATACCTGGGGGCTTCTTTACCAGAAGCTTATTAATATGGGCTTCACGCCCAATACATGTGTCATACTTCCGCATGTACCTTTTATTCACCATTATATGCATCGATATGACTTAAGTTTTGGCCAAGCTGGGTTGCCTGGCTCCTGTGCTTACCCCTGCGTTCCTGATTGTTCGGCTAGGAGGTAAAGGGAGCACCTCTGCGATTGTTACTGCCGGGTCAGCCGGATGTGTACCTCAGACTGGGTGAAGCCGAAAGCTAGCGTTCTTAAGAGAATATTCGGTCGGTGACTTGAAAGATGATTTATTACTTACTTATTTATAAGCCCCCAGATGCTTTTTCTGCTATTTTCGCAGTCCGGCATTGCACCTTAGGGCATGCCTCCCAGGGAAAGGAACCCTTAATGGAACTATTCTCCCTGGAAGATGTTTCTTACTAACCATGTAATATAACATAACTAGTTGGGCACTTGTCTGATAAAGCAATTATGACCCCGACGCCTTGTCTCCATGCATGCCCCGGTTCTTTTATAACCGTAGGGGTATTCGGACACACTCCGGACTGTTGGGTCCCAAGGTTGAAGCGAAACGGTCCGCAAAGACAAATGATCTACAATCCGGCTAGTAGGCATCTTACATGTCATTTCAAATTACATCGTCAAACCGACTGATTGTACTCCTCCTCAATCCCATCTAACAGGCTGTCTAATTTACAGTCCTGTTGGGAATATTTCGCGGCCAGTTCTACTTGGCCATACATCAAGCTCACAGGGATCTCCTTCCCATCAGGCCCCGCAGGTCCGACCTCGGCCATGTGATTTGGGTCAGCCTTCGGGTAGCGCGTCTTCACCATGGCCCAGGCCTCCCTGGCGCCCTAACGGCAGGCCGATATCTTCCACAAACGTAGGCATCGCCGTGCTCCCTGGAGCTTCTCAGCAAGCTCACCATGGCCCTCGGGTAGGGAGACGGATGGCCATAAAGCCTGAACGACGCCACTCATCGCCTGCCGAACACGTTCGAACAATTGCACCAGCTCGGGAAGTTGGTCACCTATTGACCCAGGCATTTCCTCCGCAGGGCAACCTGTGAGCACACCTAAAGACATATTTCTGTCAAACGACTTCCTCGCCGAATTCTTCTTTTCAAAGGAATTTGCTCAAGCACTTACTATAAATGCCGTGACGAAGTCGCTGATTCTCCTTCAAGGAGCCAGACAGCTGGGCCCGAACACCTTTCAGCTCTTCTCCTAGCTGGGTGTGGGCATCTTGGAGCTTGTTTCTCTCCTGCTGCACCTTCATAAGCACTCTCTCGCCAGCCTTTAGCTGACGCAGTAGCTGTTGCTTGTCCGGATCTAGTCCGGCGCCCTCTGCAATATTATTGTCAGATTCACGCCGCACTTTGTTAATTAATTATCTTTTCAAAGTACGTCTTACCAGCGGGGGTCTCTGTGGCTCCCCCTGTGGCGGCCAGTGCGGCCTCAAGTTGGGCCTTGCACTCTTGGAGCTCCTGGGACGGATGGATATTCTTCTCCGTAAGATCCTGCATAAAAATTGATCCTTAAATCAGTTATTTTAACCATTTTAAGTCTCGGGGGCTACTGGCATATATAACTATTAAAACTACTTACACGTATGTCTTTCACATACTGCTCCGTGGCTCTGGTTAACCCATCTTGAGCGGCACAGAGGTGCACGTTTCCCGCATCAAAGGCATTTAACGCCTCCGGGGAGAAACACGCGTCACGAAGAACTGTTTGGCGACGCCTGTGATTCATGGCGCTCTCCACCTCAGACCGGGTGGCGGACAGCCTGTCGGCATCCTCTGTCGAAGGAGCGTCCGACTCATGCCTTGTATTCGCCTCCCCTTCCGGGTCATGCGTTGGAGCATGGCTGGCGGAGGCTTGATTGGAAAACTCTCCGGACACTGTCCAGCGAGCGCTCTTTCTGGAGAAGTTATGAGCATTAATATACCTCCTGGGAATCCTTCCCTTAAAAAATAGCAGTGCTCCGTACCGTTGCGGCGACATTTCAGTTCGCGTCGCACTCCTCTTCCGCCTGCTGGGCCGGACTGACCCTTGTTGACCGGTCGCCGCGGGCTCGACTTCCTGCCGTAAAGGCGCTTCCTGTCGAACACCATTGGTGCACGGTGGTCAGAACTAAGAACTAAAGAAGTAACGGCGCCAGGACTTTGGTCGTACTCACCGGGGAAGCCGGACACAAACCGGGGTAGTCAACCATAATGGCGACTAAAGCATTATCTATGCTGAGCTGGTGGTACACCCCGTCGATCAGTTCCACCGCTAAGTCCGGATCCTCTTTGGAGACTGGATCAAGGGACCTTTCTGGGTCTTCGGGTTGTGGGGCTGGGCTTTTTATGCCCTCCACATCCCTACGCAGTTCCTGTGTCAAAATCATACAATAAGACAATTGCCTTTAAAGGCACGGTTCAGATATGCATGCGACCGCTTACCCAGCTCCGAGGGTTGTTCATGGAAAATCCGTTCAGAGGATTCGTGCGGAGGAAATCCTCCTTCTCCCCCTTGTACAAGCCGGACAGGATCTTCACCAGATCGTCGGCCGAGCCAGGTCCCTTGCGGCCGTGACGGGTGGCGTCGTCGTCTCTGTTGAAGTCCCACATGGGGTGGCCCCTGTATTGGAGCGGCTGCACCCCACGCATAATGCATGTGGCCATGACTCCGACCATGGTTAATCCGGAATGGGCTAGCAACCGTATCCGGCCCATCAAGTAATGGACGCTACTATCATCTTCTCGTCGAGGGCTCTGTGGGCGCCAACTTAGGCGTTTCTTCAGGGGAGCGTTGCTGAACTCCGGAAGGCCGATCCGGACTGGATCCGGCAGCGGAGCGTCCTGCATATAAAACCACTCCGAAGGCCAATCTTCGGACGTCTTCTTCAGGGTCCCGGACAGGTATCCGGTCCCGGCGATGCGCCATATTTCGGCTCCGCCCACTTGATATATCGACCCCTCGTGAGAGCGGGGTACGAGGCAAAATAGCCTCTTCCACAGCGCAAAATGGGGCTCAATGCCCAAGAACAGCTCACACAGAGCTACGAAGCCCGCAATGTGCAAAATGGAGGCAGGTGTAAGGTGATGAAGCTGGAGTCCGTAGAACTCCAGGAGCCCCCGGAGAAACGGATGTATAGGAAATCCGAGTCCCCTTATTAAGTAGGAGACGAAGCACACCCGCTCTCCTTTGGAGGGATTGGGGGCGCTCTTCGCTTGCTTCCCACCTTTGTAGGTGGCCAGTCCGGCTCGAACCGGAACTATGAAGGCCGGGGGAAGATATCCCTCTGCTTGGAGCGTCACTAACTCGCTGTGCGGGACTGAGCATCTCCTCCAATCTCCTGGCTTAGGGCTGGGAGCGCGAGAAGAGGAGCCGCGTCGACTGTCCATGTTGGAATGGGTTTGGTGTCAGATGCGCCTCGATGAGTGCTTGCGGAAGGAGGATGATGTGATTTGGATCTGGATCCTTGCCTCTCTTATAGGCAGCTTATTTGCGCAGCTAGGGGGTAAAACATAAAAATACCCTGGCTTTTCGCATTCGTGCGACGCGTGGAAGAAGACCATTATTGGACGCGGAAGCCAAGGAGCGCCGCATTTATGAAGCAACCGGACACTATCCGGCAAACACATGGAGCATGGAGAAGAACCCGCCTTGCAAACGCCGAAGACAACATATGCGCCGGATTCGTCGTTATTGAAGCCTGGTTCGGGGGCTACTGAGGGAGTCCCGGACTAGGGGGTGTCCGGATAGCCGAACTATCATCATCGGCCGGACTCCAAGACTATGAAGATACAAGATTGAAGACTTCGTCCCGTGTCCGGATGGGACTTTCCTTGGCGTGGATGGAAAGCTTGGCGATACGGATATGTAGATCCCCTACCTTTGTAACCGACTCTGTGTAACCCTAGCCCTCTCCGGTGTCTATATAAACCGGATGGCCTTAGTCCATAGGACGAACGACAATCATACCATAGGCTAGCTTCTAGGGTTTAGCCTCCTTGATCTCGTGGTAGATCTACTCTTGTAACCCACATCATCAATATTAATCAAGCAGGACGTAGGGTTTTACCTCCATCAAGAGGGCCCGAACCTGGGTAAAAACATCGTGTCCCTCGTCTCTTGTTACCATCCGCCTAGACGCACAGTTCGGGACCCCCTACCCGAGATCCGCCGGTTTTGACACCGACACCCACCCAGACCCAGATGGGGCCCAAAAGGGCCCAAATCTGGGCCAGAAGGGCGCCGCCCCGCAGCCAAGCAGCCACGCCACCGCCACCTTGCCACCCGGAGCTGCGCCGCCTGCGAAGACGAGCCGCCACCGGATCCGACGCCGGCCTGGGTGCACCGCCGCCGGCGCCATCGCCCGAGCTACAGCGTCGCGCGGGGAGGAAAAGAACGGGGCCGCCGCCGCCGGCATCACGCGAGCCAGGCCCAGAGGCCTACGCCGGTGGCGGCGGGAGGGGATAGGAGGAGGGGGGCCGCTGGGAGGGGCAGGGAAGGGGAGCCCCCGGTCGCCTCGCTCGGGGAGGCGACGCGGGGGGTACGGGGAGGGAGGGGAGGGGGAGGAGGAGTCGGGGCGCGCCGCCGGCGGCCGGGGACGGCGGGAGCGGGGGAGGGCGGCGGCGGCGGCGGGAGGAAACCCTAGTGGGAGCGGGTAGATGGGCTTTACCATGTCTACCAGGATCACTTCAGCTATGAATTCTCATGAAGCAAATCTGCTTGAACAATGAGTGATAATAAAAACTTGGTGGGCGAAAACTGAAAGTCCCAAACAAACAGTCAGTCCGGTTAGATATGAAGCGCTGTATAATCTGGAGCTCTAGCGCAACTAGGTTTTCTGGGAAACTGTTTAATGTATTGCCTGACGTGGATGAATTTTGGATTTCGAGATCTGATCTACTGAACTTCCTAGGCCGACGATTCGTTCGCCTAAAGCGGAAGAACCGAGATGGGTTGGAGAGTGCAAATACATACTTGCAGGCGTAGGGGCTGTGGGTGTCGTGAGGACGGCGGGGTCATGGATCGCCGGCGAGGACCGGGACGGAGAAGGCCGGCGAGAGGGGGAGTTGGACATGCTGATCTCACCTCAGCGCTTGCAAAGTTCAGATTGTGCCTATGTTTACGCCGGAAACATCGGTTGTGGTTCGTTTCCGTTTCCACCTTAAACCAGTTCCAATCATGGAAAATCTTTAGAGTTCTCAGTGTTTACTCGATTAAAAAACATTGCTAATTGAAAATTCAATTAAGGTCCATGTAGTATGGTGGTAAGTATTTTCCGCCTGTCACCCTCCGGAGAAGGGTTTTCGCCTGTAACCCTCCGGCAGATCAACTAAGCGACGAAGATCGGCAACCGCTGCATCCTCCGGAGAAGTACCACCGCGTTCCTAGCATTCCGGAGCGTTGCGTACCAAGCAAACCCTTCAAGAAGGAATGCAATGGCGCCGCCGCTGTTGCCCGAACAAGTCCTAGTGTTTCCCACGGTACGCGTCAAGGGCTGTGGGGAAGGGGTATACCCGACGCCCTTCAGGAAGATCCGGCGGCGCCCGTAGGCGTCACCGCGTCAGTGTCGGACGAGCCGCACCGAATTTCTCCCGATCCCAAACAACCACCACCCCGGACCCTTCGTAATGCACCACCCAACCTGCCGCCCACCAGCCTGTGCCACCATGGTCACCGAACTAACATCGCCATCTCACTGAGGCCGCCAACACGAGACCTGGAGGGAGGGAAAGGAGACAACGGCCAAGGGAGCAACCGCAACTCGACCGGCGGGAGGGGACAACCTCCACCGCCCTCGTGGAGCCGACCGGACGCGGCAACAAGGACTTGCCAAGCCCCGACGGCCCGGCCGGACCCAAATGGGTCCGGACTGTCCCTGTCCCCACGCTGCAGCACGCTGGCCAACGAAACCTGCACCGCCTGCAGACCACCGACGCCTCGCCACCACCACCATGGAGCAATGCCGCCGGCCCGTCCCAACCTAGATTGGGCCCAAAAGGGCCCAGATCTGGCCCGAGCGGGCGTCGCCAGCCACCAAGGCCAGCACGCCGCCCGCGACCAACGGTCGCGTCACCGCGTCAAGGGCACCTGTGGCACACGGGATCGCCGCCACCGAGCCACACCGCTGCCAGCTGAGCAACACCGCCGTCGTCAGAGGGGCCCCCGTGCCCCCCTACGTGCGCGCGGGGAAAAGCCGTCCCGCCGCCGCCAGGGTGGCACGGGTAGGACCCGGTGGAACGGCGGCAGGGGGGATCGACAGGGAGGAGGGCTGGGAGAGTGGGGGAACGGAGTCACCCGTCGCCCACCGACGGGGGACCGGGGGGGGGGGGGGGGCGGCGCGGAGGACGGGGGAGGGGGAGCGAGCGGACCATAGGAAAAAGGGGGAGGGGAAGGAAAGGAGGGGGGGGGGAGGAGATCGGATCCGGTCCGCCAGTTGTAGCAGTTATCGATGGCAGCGGTTTTCGTTCTGTTTTCAGCAAGCCAACCACAAGAAAAGGTCGTCCAAGCTTGCTTCACAAGATGGAAATATTATTGTTCAACATTGCGGTCACAGACTTTAAACAGTAGACGTGCTATTCGGTAGACAAAACATGTGATACAGTACGACGGACCTGTGTTAGATATAGAAAATGATGAAGAATCACACCGGCAACAATCTAACGTCGGCGGTTGCCGGTATGGCATCGGCTGCAGGGCTCGAGAACCGCAAATTCAACATGCGAGGGAACCCTCGGTGCAATGTATCTGCGGCTGAACCCCGCAGCTATACGAGCTTCTGTGATAGCCGTATTGCTCATGTACAAGCATTTGCCAATCTCCGTCGAGGCAGGGCACTTGCCAATGCCATCCAACCTCCTATCATAGCCGTTTGTCGTGTCCAACGTCAAGCGCTCGAGTGATGGTGCGCTCTTGAGGATGTGGATGGTGAGCTCGATCAGGGAGTGTCGAAAGCCCGTGATTGTCACCCGCTTGAGGTGGTCATGCTGACACTCCATCTTCGTCCTCGGATATTTGTCGTCATGGTCATCATTATCATCATCACCATCACCATCACTATCGCTATCACCATCGTCGTCGTCATCGTCATCGTCGTTGTCATCGTCATCATCATCTCCAGCAGCAGCACCACCACCATCATCGTCGATGTCACCGTCATCATCACCACCGTCGTCGTCATCATCGTCATTGTCGTCCTCATTGTCATCACCACTGTGGTTTTCAACAAAAATATAGTACAATCTGAAATGTTGAACCTGCGCATATGCATATGTAACATGAACATTGATGCCATAATGCCCCTAAGTCATTGTCAAGTGTGATACATCAACACAGAGACATATATAGCTCCGAGTGATATGGATATCAACTTACACGAAGGATAAAAGTATCCAAGGTAGGAGAAGCATCAAGAAAAGAAACTAGAGATAAGATGTAGTCGCTTGGGAATATGACCGTTCTTGATACAAGTATGATTTCCAAGTGCCTGAGGCAGGGGAGCTTGGATGGCAACATTGGAATATTGGCATTCTGTAGAAGGAAAAAACCCAAGATTAACGTTGTGTTTGTTTGTTCCAGTATAAAAGTGTTATATACATACAAATATTTTTTGGCTGACAATATTTTTTTTTCGAAAAGGGCTGACAATATATATAGTAGGAGAGGGCATACCTCATCATCAGAGCGCATGGTAAGCCTCTCAACATTTCCTGCGATGGATGGAAGCCTGGCACGAGCATGGCAGAGAAGAAGAATGCAATCCAAATTTACATTCTTAAGCTGAGAAGAATTCCTGGAGGAGATTTCTATCTAGGTACGATCAAAATGGATACTACCACAACGGAAGGAGCAGAGATTTGGAGCATCGATCTCTACCACCTGGAGCATCGTCAGGCATTCGATAATACACAAGGAATTGAGTTGTTGAAGCGTACAAGGTATTCGCAAGCGAATTATCCCACTGCAAGAGAAGAGGTCCAGCCGCTCCAGGGCGGAAGTTCTCGAGAGCAAGAGCCCTAATTCTTCATCGGTAATGCGGACAGAAGATAATTGTAAACATGTCAATCTTCGCAAGTGGCCAAGTGTCGACGTGGGATGAAGATGACAATCGAAGAGGCGAAGAGTCTGGATTGAAGTTGCAGCTGCCTCGTCTGAGAAAACCGAACACGGGAAGCTGTACTTTTCCTTCATGAACATAGGCATACACAAGTCAAGTTCTTTGATCCCAGACTTAAGGATGATTTGGAGCCACCTGTCCACGCAGGAGGCTTTGATGTTTCCGCAAGAGCCAAGGTCCAGTTTAAGTGTCTCCACCTTAACCCCATTACTGTGATGGTTTTCAAGAATCTGGCCAACTTTGTCGATGATAAATGGTTCTCTGTTCTCAAATTTCTTGTCACTCAACTCGAGTGTGTCATCGTTGAGTATAAGTTTCGAATAGCATCTCCAGGAACGTAGAAACCCACGGGACACGCAAGCAACACGAGCAGCGTCTCGCACCAGCAAAAGGGAGTGTATATGGTGTAGGATGTCCTGCAGAACCAAGGACGACAAGTTGCAACAATTAAATTGTAAGGTAGTAGCTGACGGCAAACACAACAAAATCAGTCCCGTATTAATATTATACCTGTGGCAGACAAGTTCTTGTTCCATATTTTGCTGGGCATCTCGGGACATATTGCCTTGTTGTTGGCAGGATGCGCCCTTTGTCTCAGCTGACGAAGCATCTGCAAGCAACGCAGCGGAGCTGTTAGTCGCAAAGTATGTCCCAGTTTTGTTCATGAAACTCAAGTAATAAAAACTATGAATTCTCTAGAACCAGTTAATAAGAACTTGGTGCAGCCCGGCTATTGAAGAATCGGGGATCAACTGATATTTCCTGAAACTATTTAACCTAGTGCTCTACGGGGAGGAATTCTGAGGTTTGGGGGAAGCTAAACCTTCCAAATAAGAACAAACCTCGCCTAAAGCAGAAGAATCGATCGAGGTTCGTTGGAGAGAGTACGTACTTGCCGGAGGAGAAGGGGGCGTCGTGCATACGTCATCGTGGATCGCCGTGGCCGGAGACCGTAAAGGCCCTGGCGGGAGGCGCCGGCGAGGGGACATGGTGAATTAGGGATCTCGACTGAGCATGCACTTTGGAAGTTTCAGTTATGCCTACGCTTCCGCCGGAAAAGGCTGTTGCGTTTTCCGTATCAGGTTGCAACAATCCGGGATATTTTGTTTTTTGAGGGAATCCGACATAATCTTCTGAGTTGTTAAAAAGGTTAATGTGCTCCAATCCCGTAAAAAAAAAGTATGCTACTCCCTTCATTCGAAAACTTGTCCCAAATTTGTCCCTTAAATGCGTGCTAGATACATCTATTTGAGGGACAACTTTTTCCGGACGGAGGGAATATAAGTCTTTTTAGAAATTTCAATGTAGATTACATACGCAGCAAAATGAGTGATTCTACACTCTAAAATATGTCTATATATGTAGTCTTTATTGAAACCTCTAAAAAGACTTATATTTAGAAACGGATGGAGTACAATCCAACGAGTCCTACTTCAGAGAAAAACGATTCACCCAATGGTTATGGTTTTCACTTTTAGTGAGATTTCTATGAAATTCACTAAATTTCCGTGATTTTAATCGACAGTGAAATATTTACCTTTCGGCCAAGATATTTCAGCAATTTCGATAGTACACTACAATTCAAATATTTTTAATATTAATTTAAAAATAAATATTTAATTGAATTCAAGTGAATATTTCGTCCTTTTGGCCGAAATGTAAACCCGAAATCACTGAACTTCGGTTGGTGCTGAAATTTTTGAAACCGAAAGTGCAAACCATCCCTCGTCGGATCTCCTCACAAACCCAGAAGTTGTCGACGAGGATCAGGCGCGCGGTGTTCCTGTCCGTACAAAGCATCAACACAATCGACCCGTGGGCGTCGCTAGCTCTGCATCAACGAGGCGCAACGGGAGTGTCTGTTCGAGGGGCTCGAGGCTGAGGACGACGATGCCAAAGAGGCACGCGTTGACGGCTTTGGCAGGTTCTCGCTAGCGGCCAACGATGACTGGTGACTCGGATGCAGGGTCATCAACCTCACCTCTAGGAGAAGTAGGCTTATTTTTATTTTTATTAGCATGATTTGCACTATAAAAAATCCACTTGTTTGTGGCATTGGATGGCCGGCGCCCAGATGTCCGTTTGACGAATGCTCATTGGAGATCTCCTAACAGAGTTATAGAGGCAAAAATGAAATGTGCTAGGAAACTCGGCGGTAATGGTCGTTCGATGGTTCATAGGATTCGATGTAATTTTTATTATGTTTAAGGTTTTTTGTAGTTCTTGTTAATCTTTGTAATAGATGTGATCCATTTCGTGAAAGAAGAACAAAAAAACTCTCTTCTTCCCTCAACTCCCCAACTCCTCTGCCGTCAACCTAGCATCAAATTATCGTCAGAATAACACAAATTATTTTTTTAAAGAAAACACAACTTCTCTTTTGTACGATGTTCTAGGCGGTAGACCATGTAAATGACACATTGTGGCCCATTCGCTGGGACTGGAGTTGGTCGATAGTCCACCCAAATCTATAGTGAAAAAGAGTCAATTATAGGCCCAATCAAGTGGGAGAGAGGAGGAGAAGCACTATCAGGAGCGAGAGAAATGGCCCACGACTGAACAAATCAAATACTTTACCGACTAATCAGTGGTTAGATACTTAGGAGGACAGTGGTATTCCTAGCCCACCAGGGTTCAAATCATGGTGCTCGCATTTTTCCTGAATTTATTTCAGAATTTTCGGCGATCCACGTTCAATAGGAGAAGACGTTCCCACTACGACGCACCTATGGTGACTTTGTAAGATCTCAAGATGGCATGCTGGTTTAGTTTCTTAGAGGTGCTCACAGGGATAGGCCGTGCATGTGTGAGTTCATAGGCAACGACGAAGCTAGAATAAAAAGTTTGATGGGGCATGTCTATGACAGTGGGGTCATCTTCAGTAATGGACCCTTTCATTTAATCTAAAGCGGGGCAGACCCTTTTTCGTTATCTTCAATAAATGGACAGTAATTAGTACTAAACTAATGAAGGATTACTTTTCATTGGGGCCAATTGACCCCAATGCTTACATGGGAGCTCCGTCGGGTGACTATATGCGCGTAGAACCGGTTCGAATGGGTAAAGAAATCTTCCTACAACCCACTCCCCGGGAACCCATATTGGGCCTGCCATCTGATGATCGCGTACTTCGCGGTGTAGTGGATCCCACGGAGAGTTACCCTAAAAAAATGCTCCCAGAGAGAGAAATGACTCACAAGTGAATCAAACATCAGCTAATCAGCTATTTAAAGAATCCTAAAATCTAAAAAGCGGCCGGCCACTAATTGACCGAAACGGGCGGCCGCGCTAGGCGACAAGCGGATCGCTACCAACCACCGCTTCACTTCTCTCCCAGAGAAAAAAAAACCGTCTTATCTCGATCCCTTTCTTCCTCGACAGTGGTGTAGAAGGAGAGGAGCACCGGCGTCCACACCGGGGAGGTCGAAGGGGAGGCGGTAGATTGGAGGAGCCCAGCGAGCCGGTCGGCCGGCGCCATACAGAAGCAGCGCTGCCGTCTCCTTTCCCCCACTTTTTTAGGAGCTGGATCTGAGGTGGCCAACCGCCGCTGTCGCCGCCGCCCCGTCGGGAAAAGGCCGCCATGTAGATCACGCAGCAGGCCGGTCCACCCGCTAAAATCTGTTGATTTTGCCCTTCGTTGTATCTTCTGCACCATCTGCTTCTCTATTCACCCGCCAAACAAATGAGTATGTGCCATGCTTTGCAGGAAATTCATTGAACATATGTACCTCTTCTCCTGAAGCCGATGCTGCCATGCCTATGAATCGGATATGACCGATGCTTTGTCAAGGGCTCATATGAGAGAAGAAAAGGAGGCTGGAGATGCAGAGAAAGAAGCTCTAAGCTCAACAAAGGCATCAGGTTAATTTTGCTTCAATTCTTAGGGCCAACTTATTGTACTATGTAATCTATCTAGTTAGTTACCAGAAGATTTGCAATAAATAAATAGCTGCCTGGTTCTCAATAGGTTTGTAGCATAGTGCCAATTATGTGCAACAATACATGTTGAGAAGACAATCAAATGGAATTTAAATACAATATTTTTCAAATGCGTTCTTTGCCAGGAAAGCAGAGAGGGAGAGAGAGGGGAGCAGTAGATGAACTAAATGGGTTGGTTGTGTTGGGTTGCAAGCCACGAACTGAGCATCACAAACATCCTGTACTAACCTAGAACTATAATTGGTATATGGATAATAGTATGCAGAGTTGGCCGCCGAAGCAGTAGGAGTTGTCCAGCACTGCTGCTTTAGTTGGACGGAAAAGCAGTCCTAGTTGCGCACCCAATTTTCTTGGGTGTCTCTGTGGCAAAATCAGTAGTACAAGTTGTGCATAATACTTGATGGAGTTGGCGCAGCAAAATAGTAAAATTTGAGTGTCATTTATATTATTTTTTCTATTTTTGTGGTCGAGTTTTTCTTCTAGAAGCCTGAAATCTGAATATTTCATTTCCCAAGAGTATCTAAATAATTGGCATCTCAAGATTTTCAGTTGCACAAGAGCATTCAGAAACATCCATTTTGCCTGATTTTTGGTTTGACAAGGATGAAAACGTCGGCATTGGAGTCGTGGCCGTGGCAGGGAAGGCGAACCCAGCGCAGCTCTGCCAGTGGCTCAAGAGGAAGATAAGCAAGGATGTCAAGATTTTCCGCCATTGTCCACACGGGCTGAGAATTGTAATAAGCAGGTATGCATCCCTCTTGTCTACTTGTACTGCAGAATGAAGGATGATGTGTGTAATATCCAAATGAATGTACGTTATTACGAAGGGCTAGCCGTGTGGGGTTAAGGTGCTTGCCGGCGGCGACCTGCGTGGCTCTCAGCCTGCATCCTCGCTGAACTCAACACCAACTATCGCGCGCCTGCGATGTGACTGCTGTTGCAACAACGACGGCCAACGGCTATTGAACGACGAGGATGCCCTTCGGGGTTATAGCATGCAAAGCAAAGCAGTTGCTCGATCCTCACAGCCAATATATCTCCGTGTAGAAGCAGAAGAAGCAACAATTGATTCGTAAGCAGCAATTTTATCTGTTTCATTCCTTTGTATTTTTGCCCTCTGTTTCTGCTGAATGTATGTATCACTTTTTTCAGATATATTGATCTTCACATTCTTAGTTGGCATCCATAGTGGTTTTAGTTGTACACATAGCCGTTCTCAGTTGGATACGACAATTAGAAAATTGCACAACACTAAACCTTTTTCCTACGGCGGTGAAAGTGGAACGGTATACATTGAACTGAATACACATGGCGTTCATTTTTTTGGCATTTATAGTAATTCTTGTTGCACACATAGTTGTTTTCGTCGGAGACGATCATTACTATAGTAGTTGTAGTTGCACATACAGTTGTTCTCAGTTGGATCCTATTATTGAAAAATTGCACACATGGCAATCATTTTTTATTGGCATCTATAGTAGTTTTAGTTGCACACATAGTTGTTTTCAGTTGGACACGATTATTGGGAAGTTACACACACGGTGATCATTTTTGTTAGCATCTATAGTAGTTCTAATTGCACACATATTTGTTCTCAATTGGATACGATCATTGGAAAGTTGCACACACGGCGACCATTTTTTGTTGGCATCTATAGTACTTCTAGATATTATGCACATAATTGTTCTTAGTTAGATACGGTCATTCGGAAGTTACACACACGGTGATCATTTTTTGTTGGCATCTACAGTAGTTCTAGTTGCACACATAGTTGTTTTTAGTTGGACACGATCATTGGAAAGTTGCACACACGGCGATCATTTTTGGGTGGCATCTATAGTAGTTCTAGTTGCACACATAGTTGTTTTCAGTTGGATACGGTCATTGGAAAGTTGCACACACGGCAATCATTTTTTGTTGGCATCTATAATAGTTCTAGTTGCACACATAGTTGTTTTCAGTTGGACACGGTCATTAGAAGTAGTTGGCAGGGGCAATAGAAGTAGTTGCACAGAATCTGCTAGTCAAAACTTCACGGTGGCGAAAGATTCCTCTTAGTAAAACTGCAAAGAAGAAAGGCGCGCGCGGAGGCAGTATCCAAAGGGGTAGATGCCACATCTTCTGCAGCAGCCGCTGTGGTAACATAAAGTTCCATCAGGAATATTTTTTTACTCCACATACAGGCAGCCAAGTGTATGAATTTTCATACATGATTGCAGAAGGACTAATTAAGCATTGGCATGCTCAACTTTCCCAGTTGCTCAACGTTGCCATCTTCAAGTTTTTTAGAATTGTCCCAAGAGTATGTAACGACTTGGCATTCTCAGACTTTCTAGTTGCAGAATAGTATCTAATTAGTTGGCAACCTCAGTAATTCTAGTTGCACAACAATATATAACTAGTTGACATCCTCATCTTTTCTAGTTGCACAAAAACTCAGATTAGTCCCATCTTAAAAAAATTGAGGATTTCCCTACAGTATGTAACGACTTGGCACCCTCAGGCTTTCTAGTTGCAGAAGAGTATCTATTTAGTTGGCACCCTCGGCAATTCTAATTGGACAACATTATCCAAGTAGTTGACATCCTCAGCCTCTCTAGTTGCATAAGAATTCAGATTTATCCCATCTTAAAATTTTTGAGGATTGCCCAACGGTATCTAATCACTTGGCACCCTCAGGATTTCTAGTTGCAGAAGAGTATCTATTTAGTTGGCACCCTCTACAATTCTAGTTGGACAACATTATTCAAGTAGTTGTCATCCTCAGCCTCTCTAGTTGCACAAGAATATCTCATTAGTTGGCATCATCAGCATTTCTAGTCGCACAAGAATTTCTCATTAGTTGTCATCACCAGCATTTCTAGTTGCAGAACAAACATGATATCAAGTTGCCATCCTCAACATTTTAATCTAGTTTTCCAGAGAACAAATATTTGTATGTAATGATAACTAATCACCTTTGCCTTTTTTTGCAAACCGCGAGATATTGTTCAAGGAAATGAGAGTAATGAAGCAGATAATGTTGAACGATAGTCACAAGCTGGCTACCTGATGGAGACTACTCTGGATACCTGATGTTTGAGTTGGATAGAATACCTGTTTTAGTTGGCTATAATACTCTGGATACCTGATGCATTTTTTTCACCCCTGGATATGTTTGTTTGCAGACATCCATGTGAAAGTTGGTTTCAAACAATGGTTTTCTTGCACAGGGAACTGAATTTCTTATGCTTTTACTTGATCTTCCTTCTCTGCTCAAAATCATGGAGTTTTTTTTACTTGATTTGGGAGATTCAGAGGGAAAGGACAAGGGGGATAGTCAACAAGGTTTGGACATGGGAGAGGAGAAGGATTTCTTACCTTGGCATTGCTTGGTAAGCTTCTCTTCTCTTCTTCCTGTTTTTCTGACCAAGATCTCCTCACCTTGGCTGCTTTGCCATGGCAGCTCTACAGGATCTGGTTCATGGCATTGGATCTGGTTTCTTTCATGGGGAAGAAGTTGACGACCAGCGAGGGAGAGAGGGTGGGCGAGAGGGGCGCTAGTAGTTTGATGGGTATCACGTGACAGTGGCGGGTGGTGAGGGGACTCCGTTAATCTGCTATTCCCTTTGTTTGCGCGTGGGAATAGGTGGGAACAGCTGGCGCAAAGGATCTTTCCTTCCCGGGACTAGGGGACAGACGCTTACCTTTTCTGGCCTGCCGCTCGCGAGCGCTAGCGAGCACCCTGCCGCTCGCTAGACGCGTCCTTAAAGAATAACATCGGCTAATCAGACGGCCCACGATGTCGTGCTAAATAAATCAGATGGCTGTCGAGCCAGCTAATTCACACGCAAAATCAGTTGGCTGATGTGTAGTGCAAGCCTATTTTTATTGCTGAAAACAATAAAACAGGAGATAAATAGGTCGGGCACCAACATCACTTCTCTTAAAAAAATCACTTCTCTTAAAACATCACTGAAATTTCGACCTGGCGTGCAACATCACCATTAGATGAGATCATAATCCTGCCACTAGCAAGTGGGCCCATCCAGTCTTAGAAGTTAGAACACCAGCAAAAATGAGCAGGAA
The DNA here is from genome assembly GCF_018294505.1 of Triticum aestivum. Taxonomy (NCBI): domain Eukaryota; kingdom Viridiplantae; phylum Streptophyta; class Magnoliopsida; order Poales; family Poaceae; genus Triticum; species Triticum aestivum. Next base: position 641,387,342 of record NC_057795.1, read on the forward strand.
AGCGTCAACACCTTATAGGCCAAACTAGACCAAGTAGCTACTCTTTCTAACAATCCACCAAAATACAGTACAAAGAAACTACACTCTGCTCCAGCTCTTAAAAATTTACCAACACCTCCTTCAGACACTACAGATGCACGGCACCGGCAGTTTGCCATTGGCAGTCCCAGCAAAGCTCCTGAACGTCATTTGTTTCGAAGAATTCGGCTTTGAAGAATCCCACCAGAGGTTAACCATCATCAAAATAACTGGTAGGATCAGTGGGAATAATACTACTATTAAAACTTGCATTATTCACACAGTCAATAAAGACCAACCCTAAGCAAAATCCAAGAAGCAATGACCCGACGATTCTTGACATATCAACTATAAAGAGCAACATTGCAATTGCATTCAGCAGCAGTTCTACTAACGAAAAACTATAAAACATTCAAAGTACATCATGTGCTCTTGCCTGATGTGCAGAGTAGACTAGAAAAAAGAAGTTGACTCGATGCATATAGTAGCATCAAAAAATTGATCCACTGCCCATTCAACCAGTACAATATTCCTGTCGAGCACCAAATACTGATCTACAACCATTCTCATATGTCCCACCGACAAATTCCCCGTAACACGTACACGATATCCAATGGGTAAAGCAAGAATGACCCGAGTTAAGGGAAGCTCGAACGCTCTACAATCGTCTCTGCAGGGATTGCAGGTCATGAAATCCACAGCATCATCCTCAACCTTGTTTTTGAAAATAGTGTATCCAGTGGGGAAATCTCCTACAATTAATGTAAGCTCTCCCTGCACTTTAGCGTACTGAAGAAATTGGATATTTTCTTCCATGCAAGCATGGAGTATAAATTTGATTGAAGATTGGAATGCATTAGTGAAAACTACAGACGTGAAATATATAAATCCCCCTCTGACCGAAACCAAACTGCTCCTCGGTTTGTCAAGGAAACCATCATCCAAATCTAATGTGGTCTCGAATACTTGCCCAGGTATTTCATCGGTTGCAAAGCTTTCAGGCAGCAAAGAAGATTCAACTGGCACATCCATTTCAATGATCCAGCACCCCGCATAAGCGGACATGGCACGGCTCGAGTCATCGAGAACAAGTGAATCCTGCATATATATTATAAAAGGCTCAACTGAGAAGTCTCCACAATCACTGAAAGAAAAAGATAATCCAATTCATGAATTAACACCATACCACAAAACTAGAAGTTTTTTTTCCTATATGCTTTGACAGCCACAGGTTTCTTCTTTTAATAAACTGCTCCTCATCTCCATTCTTGTACTCGTAGATGAGAACTCCACCATGATCATCATACGCTACGATGGACTTGATCTTGCATAAATTGGTGTGGATAGAGAAAATTGCAAAAAAAGGTCTGGCCAGTAAGAGTCAATTTGCACATCTCAACAGGTTCTGGCGGGATATATTTGCTGATCAAATCAACCCTGTCTTGCTCAACCAAACTCCCAATCAAAGTAGTTTGACTCCACTAATCATTCCTCGCACCTCACCCAACCAAGGCCCATGTAAAGAAATCAAAGGAGAGTTGACAACACGAACATAAGCAGTTTGAATAGTGATCAGCTCTGGCAGCAACTCACCCAAACCATGTCCATGTACAGAAATCGAAGGATCGGGTAGTATTGGCACCGCACCCAAAACAGGTTCAAGTAAAGGTCGGTTGCTCAAAGGTTGTGCCCATCTTTTGCTGATGATTAAAGGTTGCACACTTCTTGTGCTGATGATCAAAGGTTGCACGATGAATGATATCAACAAAGCATGCCAAAAGTATCATCATTAAGTCATACATAGCACATACACACGCACATGCACACACACACAGGTAGCCACATGGATGTTTTCCCATGATGTGGCTTCCTCCCCTCTCTCTTGCATGCAAGAATGAGACATGAGACTATACAGAAGTATTGCTAGGTGTACAGAATCATCATGACAACCGTTCGCTACTAAAATGACAATTACAGTAACATAATCTATCAACGGGTGGCGACAACAAAAATCATCAAAACATGTCAACATGGGATGTGGTTTCGAAGCCTTCGTCAAGACAAACTCAACAGTGAAGACTGGTCGCTAATCATATTAATCATTCCTTAAAAAAATTCAGGATTAATGTGATGATGTCAACATGAGGTGGATTTTTTTTTTGGTGCATACATGCATGTGCTTTCTCCATATAGGCAAAAATCCCAAGGGAATATTGGTCGCATGGGCACACATGCAAAGTACTCACTAATACAGACGTGGAATATTGAAGATTGAAGATTGGAGTAGTAGATTTTCCCTACAATACAACAATACAAGGATAAACAAAAAATAAATAGAACACACCAAATTTAGTTTCGTTAAATGCACCATGAAATATATTATGTAATGGAAGGAGCGAGCGAGTATTACTCAAGAGGACACTAATACAGAGTTTGAATTCACGAACGAGGATGTGTCCTAGAATTACCTCTCCTCTTTAGCTTTTCCGCTAGTGTCGCCACATTCGAGGACAATGTCTTGAGATACTGGAAGCCTGCTTTGCTGCTGCCCCATGCTCTCCAGCCAGTTATATATGTGCTTTCACGCCTTGGATCTGCATGAGAAAAACAAATAAATTAGAACACCTCCACATACGTAAACATGAAGAAGTAGTGCACACGACGGGACGAATATGGGGACATGGGATACCGTAATACGAGTACGGACACGATGCTACATGAACAGCCATACAGTGATAGGGCGAATATATGTCAAGTAATAAAGACCGAATTTTTTAGCATCGAAGCAAACAGGAGCATCAGGCCGCCGTCAGCAGCCCAGCAAGCACGCACGCAGCGGCATGAAGGAGAGAAGGGGTTCGTTAGGAAGGAAGGGACCTTGCCGGCTACCGGTGGCGGCGGCGAGGCGATTCCAAGCGGCGGCGGCGTGCTCGTGCGGTCGGCCTCGAATCCTCGATCCAATCCGCTGCCCGAGCGAGCGAATAGAGAAAGATGACTTCACTGGTTAGGGTTCCTGAAACCCTCAGCTCCCAACTATCGTGTCCAGTTCCGACTCTGGTTCCGTTCGGCAGCTGTCGTCCATACATCATCTTCCCAATCCTATTCTTGGGCTGGCAACCCATTTAATTAGGCCGTCGTACGTTGCCCCAGCCCAATTCGCTGTTTTATCAGCTACGAGCCCAACTTGGCTTACACGGCTCGTCTAATACCGAAATCACTAGTTAACGAGTACTCCTTGCGGAGATTACTCCAACTTCTCCAGGTTGCGACAAGTGGCGCGCTGCATGTGCGCCGCTGGTCGCAACCTGGAAGTTTTTCCTTTTTTCGTAGATTTGTTTATTCAAAACGTTTTATCTCTTAAACCGTGCGTTCAAATCTTGAACCGTTTTCGTCGTTGGATTCCTCGCGTCGAGATCTTCAAAACAAGATCCCATGTTGATAGGTTTTGATGAACTTTTTTTCACGAAAAAACCGGACGAAAAAAATCGCCGAAAAAACTGAACCGGAAACACGGGTTTTTTCCCTTTCCGAAAAAGGCACGCCCGTGCCTCTGACGAAATCACAACCGTGCCTCTCGTGAAATAAAAAAACAGAAAACATATTTTTTTCCTTTCCGAAAGAGGCACGCCCGTGCCTCTCGCGAAAAGTACAACCGTGCCTCTCGCGGAAGCAAAACCGTGCCTCTCGCGAAATAAAAAAAACAGAAAACGCATTTTTCCCTTTTCGAAAGAGGCACGCCCGTGCCTCTCGCGAAAAGTACAACCGTGCCTCTCGCGGAAGCAAAATCGTGCCTCTCTCGAAAGAAAAAAACAACAGAAAACGCGTTTTCCCTTTCCGAAAGAGGCACGCCCGCGCCTCTCGCGAAAACACAACCGTGCATCTCGCGGAAACAAAACCGTGCCTCTCGCAAAAGAAAAATAAATAGAAAATGCATTTTTTCCCTTTCCGAAAGAGGCACGCCCGCGCCTCTCGCGAAAGCACAACCGTGCCTCTCGCAGAAGCAAAACCGTGCCTCTCAAGAAAGAAAAAAAAAAGAAAACACGTTTTTTCCGTTTCCAAGAGGCACGGCCGTGCCTCTCGCGAAAGCACAATCGTGCCTCTCTCTAAAACAAAACCGTGACTCTCACGAAAAAAATGTGTTCTTTGTGGGGAAAAAAATTCCCGAATTTTTTTTTTGGTGAAAAAGCTAGGGAAGACCGGTAGAAAACCAAGACGTCAATAAACCAGAAAAAAACCGTTTAAAAAGCCAAAAACGCGTGCAGAAAAATAAAGAAAACAAAATCTGGAGGGAGTGCCCCAGAGCACGACACGTGACAAATGGCTGAGAGTGCGCCAAGTGGCGCTGATCCTTACGAGGCTCCCGAAGGAGCGCTCGTTAATTAGTTGCTCCCGTCTAATACCACCCCCGGCAGCACATGCCCCAACGAACTATATAACGCTCAATTTATTCATCATCTTGTGCAATTTACACCATGAGTTGCATAGATTTGAACAAGAGATTTCTTGACCTTTTCATCGTGTATCCATTCCATCAAAGCGCACAATCTATTCATCAGTAAGGAAGGTGATCACCACCATGCAACCCACCCTCCTTGCTAGAGTTTACCTGGCGGCGTTCTAAGCTCCGGCTAAAGTTTTTTCTTTATCGTTGCCCCTCCCTCGTTTCCCGAAGCGAGGAAGGTTCCTGGCTACGTTCTGTTGAAGTAGTGACGCTGCATCAGTGAAGGCAGAGGTGGAGAGCTTGGAAGAGTTGTTGAAATGGGGATGAACTCAGCGATGTGGTCATGGGAAAGGAGGAGGTGAAGAAATTTGATAAGGAAGACAGATGGCTGGCAATCGGTCGGCTGAACATTGATCACCGTTTCGACATGAAATTCTATGTTACATGTGGTTGCGTAGTGTAGATGACCCAAATAACTAATTTCACATCCGAGTTCTAAACCTTGCATATCTATATATAAACATCGTCTCTTTATTGTTTCCCATGAAATTATACTGACATCATGTTGTAAATTACCATGTTAAGACGAAAAAAGATTTCCCCCTGCTTTGTATTACAAAGTAAACATCCAGTACAACCAACGAAAGGTGCTCGGCCGAAAGCAGCACAACCACGCCCAAAAAAAAAGAAAGAGAAAAAAGAAAAAAACAAAATGCCGATAACGACTGATCAACAAAGACGACGGAGCCTCGCGACCGCCGCTTCCACCGAAGATCATCCCCCAAGCTCCGAGACACCGAAGCGCCGGTACCAATCAACACCTCCAAGAAGGGACGCGACGATGACGACGCTGCTGCCAAGGGTTTCCCCCGGTACACGGCGAGGAAAGAGGAAGGGTAGCCCCGACGCCCTCACTACTAGGGAAAACCTTATACACAGAAATTTAGCAACAGCGCGGGTCAAAAAAGCGCGCTAGTGCTATATAGCAGTAGCGATTTAAGAGAAACCGCGCTACAGATACAAACTTAGCAGTAGCGCTGGTAGTCGCGAAAGCGCTACTACTAATATTCCCATTGGCAGAATGATAGGCTACGCATAGCAGTAGCGGGCTTAGATGAAACGCGCTACCGCTAGGGCATAATTAGCAGCGCGTTTCCAGGGAAGAGCGCTACTACTAACGGAAATAAAATAAGATGAAAAACAAATAGAAAAGTAAATGAAAATGAAAGAAATAGAAAAAGAAGAAAGAAAAAAATAAAATGTAAAGCAAAATAAACGAAAAAGCGAAAAATCGGAGGAAGGCATAGCAGCAGCGTGTGTTTGTAAGAGGCGCTATAGCTAACGTAGCTGCAGCGCGTGTCCTAGACCCCCGCTAAAGAAACAGAAAAAATAATTAAAAAAGGAAAAAAATTACATAGCTATAGCAGCAGCGCGTTTTGCAAAAACCGCTATAGCTATCTTAGCGATAGCGCATTTTGCGAAACGCGCTACCGCTAAGTTTGACTTAACCAAAAAACCGTTTTCCCCCGGCCACTTCTCCCCCAAATCCCTCAACCCACCCCGCGCGCCGCCATCTCCCCGATTCACCGTCGCCCCACTTCGCCGCCGACGTCGACGCCACCAGAGCCGTGCGCCGTCGACGACACCGGAGCCGCCCCCAACGCCACGGAGCCGCGCGGCCTCGTCAACGCCACCGGAGCCGCGGTCGAAGCCACCTTCCTCGCCGTCACCGGAGACGCCCCTGCCTCCCTCGCTGTCACCGGAGACGCCCCTGCCTCCCTCGCCGTCACCGGAGACGCCCCTGCCTCCCTCGCCGTCACCGGAGACGCCCCTGCCTCCCTCGCCACCACTGCCTCCGTTGCCACCACCGGAGCCATCATCTGTAAGCCCCCACCCCTCCTCTCTCTCTCATGCATAAGTTAGCCAGTTTAATTAGGTTAATTATCTAGGTTAGGGCAAAAATTTAGTTAGGGCTTTGACAGAGAAGTAGTTAGGTTAACTAGTTTAATTTGGTTAATTATCTAGGTTAGTGCAAAAACTTAGTTAGGGCTTTGACAGAGAACTAGTCAGGTTAACTAGTTTAACTAGATGATTCCCCGCGCGTTGCAGCGGGAATTAGTAGCTCAAAATTTCTTGAAAATACCATTAAGAACATATGAGACTATTAAACAAATCAACACTGAGAATAACAATGACTCATTTTTCCATGAAAAGGAAAAACAGGAAATTGTGATTCCATCAGTGCACATTGATGTGAAAGTTAGCATTGCAATATATACTTTTAAAGATTTTGGGGACTAAAACATTTCTAATATCTTGTAGAACAGAATTTGTAAAACATTAACACAAATAATCATCAGCAAGAAAATAGTATCGGGCAGATGGTCAATGCTTCCATTCCCTTACAGACACATTCATTCAGTCCACAATGTTATATTAATGTACAACCAGTATGGTTAGAGAAAGAATTACAATCTTCGACAGTAATATATATGAGTTGTTCTTGGGAAAAGAAGGTAGCCTGCCATTTTAGAAAGCATTATGCTGGCGTGACATGGAGAAATTAAATTATCATAACCATATTACACTGCAGAGTTATACATATGAAATCAGGGAGAAAGGGTATTTGTTCTACACTTAAACCAACATGAGATGAAGGAAGGTATTATGAGGAGGATATAGTATACACTATACAGTACTTAAAAATCATCAGGTGTGTATTCTTAGAGGCCAAATAGAAGACCTGGAAATTATTCTAATTTAGATATACATATTTTAAAATCAGTTTTGGTAAACTTGGTATATTTTAGAAAGAGAGGTGCTAACTTGAAAATTATAATTTACATATATACAGAGCTGATTCTACTACAAACAAATGTACAGTAAAACATGATGAGGAGATTTAAATAAACTAATTTGGTTAACCAAATTCCATATATACAAATCAGTTTACTATGCATGACTTGTTGAGACATCACTCGAAGATCTTAAGATGTAAGTATATCTACAACAAATGACTGGACGACCAATTATTATTGGCCTGAACGACAACCTATACATACCCAAAAATACACCATCTTTGGCAAGTCTTCAAGTTACAATCTTTGCTTGCACCAGTTTCAGCATCAAATATATGTGTTATATGTTACTACGAAGGAGATATAGAGTAGCTGATACAATAGAGAGATGACCTTAGTACACGAATGTAAGAATAATATAACCATAGATTGCAAGAATAATCCACACAGATTAAAAACTCTACACAAAGTACAGGAAACATAATAATAGAAGTACACAGTTTTTTCAACAAAATCAGTAATTGCATGGATCATGAGCTGGTTCAAGATGAAGCATATGTACATAAATAGTCAAAATGACCTTGAGACACAATAAAGTAACAGTGACCAGAGATTAGGGAACTAAGAGAAATCACGAATTTGGCATCACATTTACCTCCGAACATCAATGTAAAGGATAGATGACTGTAGTGCAATGCTATTGTATGTCATATATTAATATTTTGCTTAAGAAAGATTATGAAGATAACATATATCCTACCTATGAAGATGAGAGAACAAAAATTACTAGTCGGCTGCTAGATAGATAGATGATACTCCATAAGATAAATAGGGACCATAAACTTATGGAAGTCCTTTTGTTCCAAAATCCCATATTATGAACTGCTACAAGAACTATCAAACATGTTAGTTTTCAAAAGAATGATCAAATGATCTGTGGAGAAATTGATACATATCATACTGTAGGACTGAAGATTTTGGGGGCCTTCACATGTAACAGTTCTCAGCAGCACCCACAAGGGTTGCTCGGAGGATTAAAAAAGGTGGTGATGATTGGTAGCGCTGTCCACTTGACGTCCACGATCTCGCCAAACAGCACAACCATGTTAGAAATAATCTGGGACATATATACTATCCAATCTTATAAACAGAAGGGTTCGATAATTTTTTTATTAAATGTGATTGACTAATGTAATAATGGTCATTTTGTTGTGTTTTGAAACCCAACGAACCTTAATATTGTTGTAACAAAGTGCTGTCAGTCAAGGTAATAACGTGTTGATATATTAAGTTTGGGAAAAGTACGACAACACACATGTGCGACTCATAATTCAATCTTTTACTCATACTGAACATATTCAAGGTGGGGCACTAAAAGAATGGATATATAGTAAAAAGGAAAAAAAAGCAACAGAGTAGATGAAGTATTTGGGGGGAGGGGGTCAGGAAGAACCTGGTATGGAGAAGAGATTGAAACAGGCTGTTATGATGTTTCCCGGCAAGCAGGCGCCGCATCAACAATCAATCGATTTGAACAACAGGGACTTCAAAACCAAAACAAAGGATCAGGCAGATTTGCTTCCAAGACGCCCCCCAAAAAATGCCACCTGTTAGGCCCTGTTCGGTATCCCACCCGCTCCGCAAAATACGAGGAGCTGTGGAGCCAGGAAAACGGCGCTCCGCGTTTTCCCACTATAACTCCACCCGCTCCCGGAGTGGAGCTGTGGAGCGGAGGTAATCCGAACAGGGCGTTAATCTCCCTCCCCGATCCGCGAAGAATTGAGGAGACCAATAGATTGGACACGGGTAGCAGCAAGAATGGATGACCTGGAATCATCACAACCTGCTCCTCCTAGAGGTGCCTCCTGAACTTGGGGAGGGAAGAACGGCAGGGGACCCACAGTATATAGCAAGGCAGAAGTGGAATCGGTGCGCCATAGAAACTGAATCGGGGTACTTGTAGATGAGGAAGGAGAACGAAATCCATCCGAGGGAGAGTCGGATTAATCTCTACTACTAATAAACAAGCAAACAAGAACTTCGCTAAGTACACCCGGCAACTTGTCCCACAAAACACACGGAACAATCAGCACCACACAATTATACCCGCACATCTAAATCTAACAGCCATCATTCATTTGCTGCCTGTACGGTGTGGACTTAGGAAATACCCTTGACTGACCGTGCTCCACCTCCAGCACCCCCCATCCACCCCCTACAATCACGCTGTACTCCAGGTAAATAAGGAAACAACGTTAATTCGTCATCGCACCACGCTGATCTCTGGTAAAATAAGGAAACAAAATTAATTCGACATCGCACCGTCGCACCATCGCCAACGTCATCGCCATTGTTCCCGACCAACGTGGAGACCGTCCGCGAGCAGCGTCGCTTCCTTCCCCGAGGTCGCCAGGGCAGCGACGCCACAGAACTTCCAGCAAGGTCGCCAGGGCAGCGACGCCAGGGAGCGCCCAGGACCCTGCCCTCGCAGCGTGGCATCCCTACGGGAGATCCCCACTGGTACAGCCCGCCCTGGCCGTCGCAGCCAGCCGGATACACGCAGCTGTAAAATTCTTCTCTCCACTTTAGTCTAAACTTCTTCCTTCGACCTGCTTCTTCCTTTGACCTGTTGCATCAATACTCGAAATTGTAATGTTCAGAATATATAGTTCTAAAATATACACGCGTGCACATCACAATACTACACATCTGTAGGTACTGTTTATTGACCTGTTGCAGCAATACTCGGAATAGTAATTTTCAGAATATATAGTTCTAAAATATACACATGTGCACAACACAATACTACACATCTGTAGCGATTTCCAGCCTAACTAATACATCTCTACCTACTAATAAACCAGCGATCGCTTCTGGTCGTACGTCGTGGGCACTTTTGCATAAAAGTCCCTCTATTTCTTAGAATTCAACCCGCAATCCCTTTTTAAGTAACTACCAGAGAAAACGTTTCATTCTTGCAAAAGAGTCTCTGTAGTTTGTTGTATTCAACCCGCCGTCCAATCAGATTTGCAATGAAAAAAAACAGACACAACCACACGCACAAGCTCTCCTCCTCTTCCTCTCACCCACGAAGTCCTCGCCGCCGCCACCACCCACGCCGGCCGCTTCCGGCGAGCTCCGGCGCCGCGCAGCACGCCCCCAAGCTCACCATGGTCCGCGCCTCCCTCCCCTCCGTCCAGATTCTCCGCTCCCGGCCTCTACCAACCACTCGCAACCCCACCCCCGTGGCTAGGGTTTCTGGCAAGGGTTCGCCGGCGCGTCTCCGGCGGCCCTAGGTTCGTCCCTCCCTCTATCTTGGCCGGGATATGCCACCTCTACACCTCACCTTCTCTTCATATCCTCTGCTGCAGATGTAGATGTAGCACACCATGGGAGTTTCCCATCCACCACGGTGGCAGCTTCTTCATGGGAGATGTGATGCAAAAGAAGCACAATAGTTCAGTGATGATTAGCTTTGGTTTTTCCCGGTTGAGAATTTGAGGTTGTGTGTGTACACTGTCAACAATATTTCCAGAAACAAAATAATCGTGTACATCCTTGTTTGGGGAAAGGTGGGCTGTATAAGCATGGACATTAATCTTCACTTTTTGTGCTATATAAGCATGGACGTTAGGTAGTCAATTTAGCCACATATAGAATTCGTTAGAGTATTACATTTAAATGGCTGACACAAGGTTCAGTAGGAATTTGTTACAGTATTACATTTAAATGGCTGACACAAGGTTCAGCCAGATATAAAAGGTCACATATCATTTTAGTTGTAATTATTCAAATGGCTGACACAAGGTTCAGTAGGAATAACATTATGGTGTTCCAAATATCCAGCGACATGACTAAAGCTCAAATTTCTAAAGTGTTTGTCGTGCTTGCCGTAACAGTGTAGATCTTTTCACATTTTCTGGATTTATTCGTGCCCGTGGAGTTTTTGTGCCCATCATATGTAGATCTTTTATTGGTAAGTTTGGATGTTGTAGACTGATCCGCTTTGGTAAGTCATATTTGCCTGCAGGGTGATGATGTTTATGCATCTAGGGAACCATGGAGATTTTACCATGTGATATTTCCTCAAGCAAACTAAGTTATTTTGCAATTTGCTGCTCAAGTTGTGGCTCTTCTGCAGGTATGTCATTGTGGTCCTTTCCACTATATTTATTTGACGTATATGCTTCCAGACAATAACTTAGGTTTTGTACTACATGGTAAATGAAATGAAATTTCTAATATGCTAGAACGTACAATGGTAATTGTTAGTTTCATTAGTATTTCTCGGCAAACCCTCGTTCTTTCTTGGTCTGCTGAAAATAATTGTTATCAGTTTTTCTTTACATTGTCTATAGAGAAAGTGATGTTTTTAAGAGATATTTCTGTAACATGAGCAATGGTGCTTACTTCTTATATCCCATATATTGTTGAATTATGTGCTTATGAGGCAAAACGGTCATGGCGGTCCTGCACAAGTGGATGAATGACTGGAAGGGGCGGCACCACGACGGTTAAGGTGGTTTATACCCAGCCGGGGAGGACGACCCCCTGCAATGGGCATGGAAAGATGTTGCAGCAGCGAACGAGGAGGCGGAGATGCGCAAGGCAGAGTAGGAAAAACGTGCTCTGGTCCTCCTCCAAGCCCGCCGGAGACTCCCTAACATGGTACGAGATTGTTACCCCCTGCCGCGTCATCATTACTTGAAGTACAAGGAACCTGACAACAGTGTGAGTGCATTATTTCTATTATATCTACAGCGCTTCTCTGTCTTTGATCATACATATGCAACAGCCAGATAATCTTAAGAAAAGGGCAGGAGAACTGCCTATTCATGAAGCTGAGATTGGTTAAAATTTATAGTGCGTCTCTGAATTTAAAGGAACAAGGCCTATAACCCAACAAGCCAAAGAAACTACTTGTCCTCAATTGCTCTGCTTGCCTACATAATAATAGGCCCTAAAGTTAATCTCTTGCCAAGCTAAATGACCAACATGTTCACCTGGAGACCTCCCTGTAAACGACTGTATCAACTAGACAGCAGAACAAGGAAGTAGGAAGAAGGCAATAAGCAATTCATATGGATTATCCCTGAATGTTATCCTGGAGTCTGATGTACGTAATTTTTTTCTTGCTTAATTAAATGGCAGAGCTCCAGCCTTTTCTGCTAAAAAAGACATGGTCATTCCCTTGAGTAGTTGCATAAAAAAACACGGACAAACATGAGAGAAGAAAATAGAAAATATCGTTAAGCTTTGTTTGTTATTAGTTGCATAATGAAGATTGAAATTTGATAGTACGCTTCCTCTCGATGTCTCCATCTTACTATCTTTGTTTGCAAAGTTAAATAAACCTGTGTCACTTTGAGGCTACAATTAGTGACGATGCCTGACCTACATGATTAGCATAAAAATAAGAAAATGGAATGGTTTGTTACCCTTTTGATTTCTCTGTGGATCAATGGTTACTTTGCATTCAATTTGGACCCATTAAAAAATCATTTTGCGAAATACCGTGTGGGATAACTTAGCTGTTGAAAATTTGCATGCATATGATTTTCAGTAGAGTTATACAAGTTATTACATAAATGTTAATTGCCATTTAGATGTAACCAATCACGAGGACTAGGATGTTGAGGAAGATGGTGAATGGGCAGCTCCAACCATATGCAAAAGGAACAATTTCAAATCCTAAGTGCAATTGTACGACTAGAATGGTAACTGTTCTAGACAAGCGAACACAAACATTGTTGAAGTTGCACGTATGTGTAAATTTTTGTGTTGGGAAAACATTCAGATTGGAGGTGAACGAGGATGACTCAAGCATTACAAAGAACAGTTGGTAAACAATGTACCGGTCTCAGCTGACCTTATGTATCTTGTAGTGTCAGTGCCATACTTCTGTACATAAAACGATGGAACCGGCATCAATCACTTGAACGGGCATGTTGATTTGGTTTTCCTGTCTATGTGCCTTGAGCATTTCTTCCTCTACACCAGGCAATGATTGAGGATTCACGGATATATTGAGATCAACTTTTCGATGCAATTTGGATGATCAAATCACACTACTATCTGAGCATATATGAGATGTTCGCACAGTAAGTTTTAATGTATGATTATTTTTCATATACCCTTTTACTTTTTAATCCAGTTCGGGTGAACAATATTGTTTAGGTGATTGTGAAAATGCAGGCTACATTTTTAAATGTTCATAAGGTTTGTGAACATACAATTTACTACATGAAGGATGTGCCTGGCTTCCATGTTGAAGTAGTAGGACTATTTCCACATATGCGAGAGAAGAACTATGATCGGGTAAACTGAACCGCACTGGTGCTAATTTTATCCTTTGTTTATTGTAGCCAAAATATGAATTCTGTTGGTTGCATCGTTTCTTTTGACAGAATCATTCTCGTGTAATTTGTGCAGAGGTACTATGTATGCTTGATCCAATTTAGACATCAACAATTATGTATCTAAAAGCTGGAGTGCTCCTTGAACATTGTACTGTATATATGATTGAAATGAGTTGCATGTTGTCGGTGACGACGAGTTGAACCAATGGAAGCGGCCGTAATGGTAAGATAGAGAAGATGGCCGTGGGAGAAAAAGAGGACGGCAGTAGTGGTAAAGAAGAGAAGATCATTGATGTAAAAGGAGGACATGTGTTGGACCTAGCATGTCTAAATACAAGCATGTGCTCATAAGTATTTTCTTTTCCTTACAAACGAGAGTTGGTTATTTGGCTTCACAACCTCCATATTTCAATTTGGCATGCAACGACATGTACATGCATGTCTGTCGGCTGTCCAAATCTGAGCGTCTATTGGTGTGTGTGTGGATGAAGAATGGCCATTACCCTTGCTTAGGAGCATATTTTTTTGTGGGAGGCACGTGGTGGGTTGGGAATTGAGGATTGGGTGAGAGATTGATCGATTATTTATATGTATATATGTCATGTGAACTATATTTATTTTCCCGTGGCAACGCACGGGCACCTTACTAGTGCATCCTATGTCCTATACCTGGTGTGAACTAAAATAGCCATTCATATTTTAGATTACATCTAGCAGTGGGGATAAAAAATATAGCTTCATTGTCCCAAGTAGATACGTCAGGATAAAGAATAGAAGTTAATTTCCGCACCAATAAATCACAAATTCTGTACCTGCTAAAGCAACATTCTATGTTTGCGGCTCAACAGCAGGGCCAATATCATCTTCTGCCTTCTGTTACAGTGTAAGTGAACAGGAGGGCCAACCACTGAGAATGGTCCTGCAAGGAGACCTGTCATTACAACTTCCTATTAATAATGTAAATACGGCTTTGATGCAACACATTATCAACTTCCCAATTTTTTATGATAGCAATATTCATATGTAGGCCAAGGGTATGTCATCTCCCAAGAGTGCGGGAGCGCGCACCCCATTTCAGGATCTAAGTAACAACCGACTATTGGGTAATTATCGTCAGCCTTTTCCTAAAAATGTCATACTGTATTTGTTGGTGCTTATATACTAACTTGCGGTATGTACTTATATCCTAACTTGCGGTATCTACTTATGCAGACCCCAAAGAATTGAAGAGGCAGAGGAACAGAGAGTACTATGCACGCAATAAAGATGATATCCTTAAAAGACGGCGTGAGGCCCGTGAGAAGAAACAGGCTTCAACAACATTGCTTAATGTCGATCAAAATGTACCTCATACACCCAAGCCGTTGGCCCGAGGTAAAATTTCCCTTACACTGCATTCTTCTGTATTGGTCCAAAAACTTATAACATGCATGCACCAAACTAACAACAATATGTCATAGATATGGACCCTAACGAACTGCAGAGCCAACTGGTTGGGATACAGTATTCATAGAACATAGATGGTGTCTTTGAGAGACAACATCAAGCCTACATTGATATTGAAATGACCGGTGTGGATGGCGATGTTAATGAACAAGAAAATGAAACAGTTACACCGGTGCCCATGTACATCGGTAATGCTGATCAACAAAGTATATACAGCCCTATGTGTTCATACTAATTAACTTTATTACACATATATGCAGACCCTAAGGAGTTGAGGAGGCAAAGGAACAGGGAGCGGTATGCACAAAATAGGGATGAGATATTAAAACGACAACGCCTATCCCGTGAAAAGAGAAAGATTAGTACTGGCCTCAACGATGATAACACTGTGTCGCAAACACCACCTACAGGACAATCCGGTGTCACCCAGCTACATAAATTGACAGGTTCGGGTGTACCATAAAATATACCTTTTGGGTGGGAGGTCCTGCATGTACTTGCATGTTCACACTAAAATGGGTACTCATGTGGTGCTCCAATTTTATGGCAGGCTTGTCAAATATACAAATTTCGTCTCATGAACAAATCCCTCACGACAAGGAAAATTATTTAACCTGTGATGATGAATCCAATTGGTTGCACACGAATGATGCGTATCAGAGGCAACTAATAGCAGGAAGCTCAAAAGGTAAATTTAACTGGCTTTGCCTTCTGGTCCAGCCACCATTCTGATTGTAATCATCTTCTGTGCAAAAATTAATTGTACATGCAGGACCTCCCACCCAAATTTCTGGAGTTCAGGTACCACAAATGAGCATAATACGTGAGCCAGATTGCATAACTGAGCATGCTGGTTAGTTCGTCCGTGCAGTTATGGTGTTGGGGCGCCCACAGTGTATATTTGATAAAAAATCCCTAATTTTCGACTGTTTCTTCAGGTATACAACCTTTTAGCGGATCCAACCAACTTCATAATACGCCGGAATATGATACGATCCGGCCTGCGCAACCGGATCCACTAGGTACTAATAACACTACTAATATAATATGGGATTTTGAAGATCCAGCATGCTTATGCTCTACTAATCTTATGATTTTTCATAGTGGGCAATGACCAGAAAGATGATCCATATGGGATTTTTGAACCTGTTGTTGAACTAAACAATTTACAAGGTATATTGTATATACTATCATACACACATACAGGTCATCATACATAAATTTGAGTCATTTCTGAATGACCAATATATTCCCTACTAGACTGCTTGGAGCCATTGCATAATGGAGAAGCTGCATACCATGAGCCTGATGAAGAAGCTAGAATATTTATGGATCAGGGTATGTGCATTGCGTATTTTCTAATTTACCAATCTAAAATGCACATATTATGGGTATTTACTGATAAAATACATGTGTTGTCCTGTGCTAGATGTTGCTTTTGAATCGTACCAAATTGGACAGCATCCTACCCGAGCAGTACCCAAAGCAAATACCGATGACTTCGTATACCGAAACCTACCTACAAGGCACCATGTCCTAAGAAAGGTTGCGGACTGTTGCCACTGTGGGGCGTTGCGGTTTCCATTCGAGGGGCCAGCATTTTGTTGCAGAAAAGGAAAAGTCGATTTGTTTACTCCAGATGTTCCAGAAGAGTTGAAACGGTTGTTTACAAGTTAAGATGATGAGGACGCTAAGTACTTCAGAGAACATATACGGTATTTCAACTCGCACTTCTCATTCACAAGTCTAGGCGTCACCCTTGATCGTCGAGTAAGCACTGTGGCAGGAACTGGCATATATACATTCCGTGCATGTGGTGGGCTGTACCACGCTCTTGACAATCTGGTGCCGGCTGATAATGGCCCTCGGCATTTGCAACTCTATATTTATGATACAGATCAAAACTTGGTACACAGGGCTAATAGGTCTCCAGATCTTAATATAGACCTCATACGGAAGATTCTGAGAATACTACAGCATAACCCTTATGCGCAAGTTTTGAAGAGCCTAGGGTCTGTTCCGAATCTACATGAGTATAGAATCTCACTAAACACGGATATCAAGTTAGATCAGCGAAGGTACAATTCCCCAACGACTTCCCAAGTGGCAGCCATATGGGTTGAAGGGAGTGACCCACAAAATTGCTTTGACAGGAGTGTTGTTGTGCATGGAAAAACAGGAAACCGGCCACTATATATTAGAGCATACTATGGGTGCTACGACCCATTGTCATATCCACTGTTTTTCCCACGTGGAGAGACTGGCTGGAATCGTTGCATGCCATATATTCGGCCACAAGATGACACAAACCAAAATTCAATACATACTTGTGCATTGCAAGGAAACCAAGCCTCTGTCAAACATATAGGTATTATGTTCACTTTTATTTTATATACAAGCTATTTGTGATTGATGATGACAGCTTTTATGTATCAGTTGAAGACTTGATTAAAGAAAGAGAAGAAGATGGTAATTTGGCAGTGCATGAAGCTGGTAATCATGCACCACAAGGAAACCAAGCCCCTGAATTATATACAGGTATGATGTGAACTATTAATTTATATACTTTCTGTTTTCCACAATGATGCTCAAAACTTGTGTTTTCATATACATCTATCATATCTATCAGATGGGAACTTCATTAGAGAAATAGAACAAGATGGGAATTTTACAGCGCATGACGCCCATGGCACTGATTTACCTTCGGGTATTAATCACTGATTCTTCAATTATTATGTTGTCGATCATTATGAATATTGTTGATGACTACAAGTCCACCCACCATATTGATATTGATCTCAAACTTGTAGATGACAATGAGGATAACCCAGATGACGAATTTGGTGACAATGAGGTCAATGCAAAACAATCCAGAAAATTTGTTAGTGCTAGGGAGTACTACTGCTTCAAGCTGCAAGTCAGGAGGAAGCTTTTTAACATCATCTTGTTCGGTCATCGCCTTTTCCAACAGTGGGCTGTTGACATGTATATCAAGATTGAAACTATGCGGCTTGATTGGTACTCAAAGCCGGAAAATCAAAAGGTTATACGCGCTGACCTCTACCAGGTAGTGTTCTTGTGTTTATTTTAATACACCGTAATGCAATGACATTATGGACGTTTCATGAATTTGTATAACGTTCTATGCTATTATAGGGTCTTGTTGACACCGTCGTTGTCGGCGAGTCACGCGGAGATCGAATTGGCAAAAGAATTGTGCTTCCACGTACATTTCCTGGTGGTGATCGCGACATGCAACGGAGGTGCTTGGATGCTATGGCAATAGTGCAGCGGTGGGGTAAACCAGATTATTTTATCACAATGATGTGCAACCCATATTGGGAGGAGATAACCGATAAGTTGTTGCCTGGACAACTGCCGCAGGACCGTCCAGACCTGGTGGCAAGAGTATACAAGGCTAAACAGCGAGATATGATGGACTTACTAACTAAGGGTAAGCATTTCGGAGAAGTCGCAGCCTATGTACATGTAACTGAGTTCCAGAAGCGAGGTCTCCCGCATGAGCATATACTTCTAATCATGAAAGCAAAAAGCAAGTTATCGACACCAGATGACTATGATCGAGTGATATGTGCAGAGATACCGGACAAAGAGAAACACCCCGTTCTACATGAACTGGTCGTCAAACACATGCTGCATGGACCATGTGGCGAGTTGAAAAAAAGTTGCCCTTGCATGATTGATGGTCAGTGTCGGTTTCATTACCCGCGAGATTTTTGTGATGCCACACAACAAGGGAAAGACTCATATCCCATCTATAGGCGGAGGGATGATGGGCGTCGAATTAGGATCAGAGGAGCAGATTTGGACAATAGGTGGGTGGTCCCTTACAACCCTTCACTACTTATGCGATACAACTGCCACATTAATGTGGAAGCATGCTCGAGCATCAAGGCAGTCAAGTACTTGTTCAAGTACATCTACAAAGGTCATGATCGTACATCCTTTGCATTCGAGCAGGATATCATCAATGATGGTGGAATCATCAATGAAATCCGACAATATAGGGATGCACGATATGTATCTCCTCCAGAGGCTATTTACAGGATTTTTGGTTTTAAAATGTTTGGTGTCAGTCCATCTGTGCTACAACTCCAGCTTCATTTGCCAAATATGCATACAGTTGCATTTAAAGCATGTGAGAATCTTGCAGATGTTGTAGCCCGACCATCTTCTTCAAAGTCCATGCTTACAGAATACTTTGAGATGAACCGGAAGTTTTCAACTGCACGAAAATGGTTGTACAGAGAGTTTCCAGAACATTATAGATGGATACCTGGAAATAAGAAGTGACAGAATAGAAGAAATAAGAGATCACAGATTGGAAGACTTGTGCATGCACACCCTGCTGAAGGAGAGAGGTACTACTTGCGTGTGCTCCTAAGTCATGTCCGAGGTGCCACTTCATTCGATGATTTAAAAACAGTAAATGGCAAGCCATGCAGTTCCTTCAGGGAGGCATGTGAGCACTTAGGCCTTATTGAGCACGACAGGACTCTTGATGATTGCATGACGGAGGCAGCCACATTTCAGATGCCTCCTGCCCTAAGACGGTTATTTGCAACTATACTGGTGTTTTGCGAGGCAACAGAAATCCGGCAGCTGTGGGACAAACACCTGGCATCAATGTCTGAGGATTACCGGCGTAATCAATCCAATGAGGCAACACTTGAGCAGATGGTCCTCAGAGATATCAGGGATATGTTGCAATCCATGGGAAAAGATATTACAAGCTATGGACTTCCGGATTTGGTTGAGAACGATGGTTCTTCTGACGGTGAGTACAAAGATGTAACAGAGGAGAGGCAAGTCAGTGTGGACAAAGAACACCTAGATTTATTTAGTAGTTTGAACAATGAACAGTTGGCTGGTTTCAATGAAATAATGGATCATGTGATGGAACACAAAAGCCAGATATTCTTTGTTGATGGTCCAGGAGGCACCGGCAAGACATACTTGTACAAGGCATTGCTTGCAAAGGTGCGTTCGATGGGCCAGATAGCGATTGCAAGTGCTACATCAGGTATAGCGGCGTCAATAATGCCCGGAGGACGGACTACGCACTCCAGGTTCAAAATTCCAATCAAGCTCACTGACAACAGCATGTGTAGTTTCACAAAGCAGAGTGGTACAGCGGAGTTGCTTAAACAAGCCTCCTTGATAATTTGGGACGAGGTCGCTATGACAAAACGTCAAGCAGTTGAGACGCTTGATAGATCCCTGCAGGACATAATGGACTGTTCTTTGCCATTTGGGGGAAAGGTTGTCGTCTTTGGTGGGGATTTCAGGCAGGTACTCCCCGTTGTGACACGTGGGACAAGAGCACAGATCACGGATGCTACACTTCTAAGATCCTATCTGTGGGAGAAGACCCGGAAGATACGCCTCACGCGCAATATGCGAGCACAGGCTGATCCTTGGTTCTCTGAATACCTCCTACGGATCGGCAATGGAACAGAAGAGACAATTGGCGACGACTATGTGCGTCTCCCTGACGACATTGTGATCGGCTATACCGAGGATGAGAAAGCTATTAACATACTCATCGACAATGTCTTCCCATAGTTGCATGCCAATGCTAGATCGAGAGAGTATATGAGCACACGTGCTATTCTTTCCACCAAGAACGATCATGTCGATGACCTGAATGACAAGATGATCTCCAGGTTTCCAGGCTCAGAAAAGTTATACCATAGCTTCGACTCCATCGAGGATGACTTGCAGAATAATTACACGATTGATTTTCTAAACTCGATCACACCAAATGGCTTGCCCCGCATGTGTTGAGATTAAAGGTTAACTGCTCGGTCATTCTGCTCCGGAACCTCGACCCTCATAATGGCCTATGCAATGGGACACGACTTATGATTAGAGCCTTCCAGGATAATGCAATCGACGCAGAGATTGTTGGTGGTCAGCATGCTGGAAAGAGGGTCTTCATACCTAGGATCCCTATGTCGCCCTCGGAGGACATCTCACTTCCTTTCAAACTTAAGAGGAAACAGTTCCCCATTCGCCTGAGTTTTGCGATGACAATTAACAAGGCGCAGGGTCAGACTATCCCAAACGTCGGTATTTACCTTCCCGAGCCAGTATTCTCACATGGTCAGCTATATGTTGCATTGTCAAGGGGAGTGTCCAGAGAGACGACGCGGATTTTGGCCAAGCCAAACAACGAGGTTGATAAATCTGGGAAAAGCACCAAGAACATTGTCTATAGAGATGTTTTGGGGAGATGAGGCATGTGCGCTATTCCGGCATTTATTTGCGCCTTGTTATTGTATCTGTAACTACTTGTGGATATCTGTAACTACTTGTGGATCTAACATTATTTGTTTTTATTTGCAGTCTTAGCGAAGGAGAATAAGCAGCAGAAGAGGAGGTAAGGTGGATGAACACAAGGGTATCTTCTTCGATCGAGCAAAAGGTGAGAGCTCTGCTTCTCCATCTGATCCCCCCTGATATGTATGTAATGACCAGATGGGGTACGCACGTGATATGTAATAATCAGATGGAGTAGGCATACATAATGATAGTGCCTACACCTTTTTTCAGATGATAAGAGCAAAATGTATGCTACTGTGTTCTTTTTGAGCTTCCATGCATAATATTTTTCTATGAGTATAATGTGCTAATGTGCTGATGTATTGCAATATTTCAGGTTTTCAAGTTTGTCAGGTGAGAAACACTGCATAGAAAAAAGGTTGAACAGACATTCATGGCAGGAAGAGGCGGAGGACAAATTGAGTGTCGAGGTACTCCATGAGAAAGAGGATAAAGAAAGGAGTCAGCACATGAAGAGAGGCACCCAAAGTTAAAATGATACAGTCCTAATAACATCAACAATCTATCATAGTTATTAGCTTTTGCTATTCACTTGCTATTTAGCCTATAGTTCAGCATCAGCTGAGATTGTGCTCCACTTTTGGGCCATCAGATTTCCATGTTCTGATAATTAACCGAATGGGTTATGTTTTAATGTAACTGATTTGGGTATGCAAATGTTTATGCATATAATTCTGAAGAACACACATCATTGTTGTTAATAATATATTGTACACGACTTGCTTCTTGATAATGTCAAGCATTATTACTACTATATTGAACATACGTCCAGGACAAAAGTTTGTTTTACCAGAAAAATTTAAGCTGGCTGAAATAACTAGCATGTATCTTCTCATTGCAAAATTTTATTTTACATGTGATCAGCAATAATATAATATAAAACTTAAGTACGAAACTCACCATAGTGGAAATCTGCTATTTCATCGTTTTATCAGGCTCACATCTCTTGGAACAACTTAAAGCAATTCCCTGGCCCCTCCTGTCCAGCACAGCCACTGAACTAAACCTTCTGTATCTGTATATAAAAAGGTAAGAGAAAACACACACAAAATCAAAGATACGTTCCGATGAGCTGAAACCAATATTTTTGTATTAAAATGTATTACGAAAATAACTCCATTAATTCTGTATGCGTGGTGAATAAAAAAAGGAAAAGAAAAGCATTGGGCCTGAGATAAATCAAAGCAAAAAAGGAAAAGCATTGGGCCTAAGATAAATTAAAGGAAAGTGTGGGTCCTGAGATAACGCTCACGATTCCCAATCCTCACGCTATGGAAGTATACTTCCCGTGATTTCCACCTTCCATATCCCAATCCTCACGCTATGGAAGTATACTTCCCGTGATTTCCACCTTCCATATTGCCTACAACAATATCTCTCTCGATCAGGAGCAGAAAGAAGCAATGGGTTTTGCATCGTAGGGTTTCCTTGCACCTCTCCTTCATCATCTCTCACAAAGGACTGCCGCATCTCACACCCCTCCACCGCGCCGGCCTCCTACACCGCAAGTCTCTCCAGCATCTGTCCGTGGTGAACTACCATCGTCCTCCATGTCTGGGTCACAATCCCCGGTGGCCTGTGCGGATCAATCTGCTATCATCACGGTAATGATATCTCTCTGTAATTACATCCTATTCACGATTTCACATCTACAAGGCAACATAGTCACTAGAGGGGATCCAACAAAGTGAATCAACATGCCCTGTGTGACCCCACAAAATTGCCAAGATGCTTTGTGTGACTGTAGAAATTCTTTGGGTAACATCCACCTGATTACTTGAGAGAATATTCACGCAAGTGAATATCAAAAAGTTGATTGAATGAACAATTAGAGAAAGAAACAGATACTGAAATTTTGTTGGAAAGAATGTCCTGATGCCACTAAGTTAAAGTAAACATGTCAAAATATGTGCACCCAGTTGTGATGTATTCACTCCGTCCCAACATATAAGATTGTTTTTCAAGGTAACAGAACTTAGGGGCCTAATGTTAATAGTGTGACAATAATATGTGCTTCGGTTTTCAGGAAAACATCGACGGGGGAGCCAAGAATGAGCATACCACCAAATACGAGGATATGAACACCGACTCAACAAAGGCAATACAAGAACAAACCATCATCGATGATACAGAAAATATGCAGATTGATGAGGTCATACCCTAAGACAAGCATGCGAAACCCCAAGTCGAAAAAGGCGGTTTTTATTTTCACATGTCACTATTATTTTTACAGCGTGACAATAATATGTGCTTCGGTTTTCAGGAAAACATCGACGGGGGAGCCAAGAATGAGCGTACCACCAAATACGAGGATATGAACACCGACTCAACAAAGGAAATACAAGAACAAACCATCATCGATGATACAGAAAATATGCAGATTGATGAGGTCATACCCTAAGACAAGCATGCGAAACCCCAAGTCGAAAAAGGCGGTTTTTATTTTCACATGTCACTATTATTTTTATTCTGCCGGGACAAAATAATATGTAATTTGTAGTATAATAATATCATGCCTACATAATATTATATTATTGTGTGTTTCAGTTAGTAAGCGAGGAAGAACCAAATGGAATAGACGACAAAGACGAAGTAGAGAAAAATAATAGCATGCAGGCCACTGATTGCGAAGTGATAAAGGCATGCTTTCTTTTCAACTATCCCAAATAGTTCTAATTCTAATTATATTATATCCTGCGTAGGGATTATTCTTTGTAATATTTGCTCTCAGGAATTAAACTTCAAGGAAACAAGTGAACAAATGCAGCCACCTCAAGACGATAAATTAGCACAAACATTCAACATCGAAGAGGCAGAAACTATAGGGGACAACCTGGCAGAATCAAATGAAAAAGCCGACAAAGGAGAAGTGGAGAAAAATAAAAGCACGCGGGGGACTGATTCCGAGGTGATAGACGCATATTTTCTGCCCAACTATGTCTCAAATAGTTTGAATTCTAATTATATTATATCCTGCATACAAAATATTCTTTGTAATGTTGCTCTCAGGAATTAACCTTCAATAAAACAAGTGAACGAATGGGGCTAGCTCAGGATGAGGAATTAGCACAAACATTGGGCACCGAAGGGGCGGAAACTATATGGGACACTCTGGTAGAATCAAATGGAATAGCTAACACAGAAGAAGTGGAGAAAAAGCAGAGCACTCAGTCCACTGATTCCGAAGTCTCCGAAGTGACAGAGGCATCTTTTATTTTTCAACTATGTCCCAATAGTTCTAATTCTAATTATGTTATATCCTGCATACCAATTATTCTTTGTATTGTGGCTTTCAGGAATTATCCTTTGATGAAACAAGTGAACAAATGGTGGCAGATGAGGACGAAGATTTAGCACAAACGTCCGGCATGAAAAGGCCACAAACAGTGAAGCCTATCCGATTACATAACAAACCCAAGAAAGCACCAGACTATGTGGTGGCTCCAGAAGGCACGTACAAGTCCTTCTATGCCTTACTTTTGCTACATTTATTTTCTTCATTGTTAATAAATGTTTTGACTTACATCATGATAGATTATGCTTGCACCGGCGATGATTGGTCCGTGATTGAAAATATCATGACTGAACCAAGCGATAAAAGAAATTTAGTGAGCATCAACGACTCATATCTCAAAAAATTACAATTACTACGCCTTTTAACCGAAGGAGAATTTGTTGGCGACGAAGTAAGTATATGTAGCTTTATGATAAGAGGATGTTATTAACATGAGTTCCTGTTATCTCCTAACCAAGGTGTGCACTTGATATTGTAGATCATAGACGCATACATACATTGCATAAGTGCTAAGCAACATCTACAGATGAGGTCAGGTGGAAGTGTGTTCTTAGAGAATGCATGCATCTCTAAGATGATAAAGGAATTTAGCTCTATACGGGATGACGCACCAAAATGGGTATTACAGAGAGCTAAAACTTATTTGGAACATGATATGGTGAGTCTCAGTTCCGTACATATTAATTCAATAGAGGACAAATGTTTGTATACATGGGACCTAAACTAACAAAAAAACTATTTTCAGATATTCGTTCCAGTTAACATTGAAGAGTTTCATTGGTACCTAGCAGTTATAAATACCGGGAAGCGATGTATCCAGGTGCTCGACTCGGTAGGCCCAGGAATGAACCGCAACGACCTCACTGCTATGGTTAGTTATTAGTCCCACTGCACCATCTTTTGATAAGACAATTTTCTGTTATTCTTCGATTGTGATGCTAATACTTTGTCATTTATTCATGCAACAGCTGAAAGGACTGGAAAATGTATTCCAATATGCTAAGCTTCAAATGGAACTAAAATCTGATAAGTGGAAAGAGTTAAACATCAGTGCATGGCCAAGGGAAGAGTGTATTAAAAAGAGACTGCAGACAGATGGGTATACCTTCTAACTCAAAGCAATCGACATTATGTGTTTTTTGTGTCCCCATTAGTTGCATCACAAAACAAATTTCTCCACAATAAGAATAAAAGTATACAAGCTGAAAGGATACAGACTGCAGAATAAAATGAGGCTATGCACCGATTTGACGGGGACAAGCAGGGGTCGGAGAGACTAACCTGGACCCGGACGAGCGATGAGAAGGGAGGGTCCCGAGCAGCAGCACAGCACGCAGAGCTCTTCGTGGTCATCCATGGAAGGAAGGAACTCCTGCTCCTGCTCCTAGATACATTCGAACAACCAATTAAAGTTGTTGTCGGAGAGCAAAGCATCTGGATCGAGGGGATAAGAGTTGAAACCGGACCTTGCTGGCGTCCTAAGCAGTGGGGAAGGGAAGTTCATGGCGCGCGGGAGAAGGTGGAGACGCTCATGTCGGCGACGGCAAGTGCGTCAGGAGGAGGGAGGGCCCCAGCGTCGCCGGCGCGCATGACGAGCTTGAGCGCCTCCTCGACCACCTCGGCGACCTTATATGAAGAAGGGGCGGGGCAGATCAAGGGCCTGCGCGCCCGCCGGCAGTGGTGACGAAGGGGCGGGGCAGTTCAAGGGCCTGCGCGCCCGCCGGCAGTGGTGACGAAGGGGCGGGGCAGATCAAGGAACTGCGCGCCCGCCGGCATCGGTGACGAAGGGGAGGGGAGGGGCACATCGCGGGCCTCCGCGCCCGCCGGCAGCAGTGACGAAGGGGAGGGGTGGGGCACATCGCGGGCCTCCGCGTCCGCCGGCAGCGGTGACGAAGGGGAGGGGCGGGGCACATCGCGGGCCTCCGCGGCCGCCGGTGGTGCTGACGAAGGGAAAGGGCGGGGCGCATCAGGGCCTCCGCGGCGGCCGGCAGTGGTGACGAAGGGAAAGGACGGGGCGCATCAGGGCCTCCGCGGCGGTTGGCAGTGGTGACAAGGGGAGGGGCGGCCACCACAGATCGCCGGCTGTGGATGGGGAATCTGGCGTGTGCCAGTGAAGGAGGATAGAGGGAGGGAGGGAAGAATGGGGAATCGGCGTGTGCCTGTGGAGGAGGGAGTGAGGGGGCAGTAGAAGGTTCACTAACTGAGTTTTTTTATCTAATACTACTACTTCACTAATCTCCACTGTTAAGCATGTTTAACCAAACTATATTAACTTCTTACATTATTTTTCATACATTCCAGAGAGGGATTATGAGTGAGCGCGGGATTTTCTTTATCATCACTTCTTTATTACAGTCATGATCATTTGATGATTTTAAAAGTCTTCTTATATAAATATCTATAAAATTGATAAAAGAAACTATTGAATATATTAAGTTCTGTAATCATGCAGGTCATCGTGTGGTTTGTGGATGGTAAATTTTATGGAGTACTTCACAGGAGAAATATTGTCTGACTCTCCTACACAGGTATTTTTCGATGTGTATCGTTATACTTACATTCTATGGTGTATCACTATTTAACTATGAGTTCTGTTTTAATAGGATCATATCACAGATTTTAGAACAAAACTAGCCGTCATTTTAGTGGACTCAGAATTGAATGATGATAATATAAGAAATCGAGACATTGAAGATGACGAAGACAACACAGATCCCACGGATTGTATGATTTTGGAAACACCCCCTGAGAACCTCAAACCATCGAATACATCGTCAGAAGTTGAGCAGGAGTCGCAATCATTTATCCTTTCGCCCTCTCTCACCCCAACAAATGATGACTTAATAGATGAACTTTGTTTGTTCATCGGTATGGTTGATGATGTCGCTCTACTAGAGTAAGCCATATATTTTTAGTTCATTTTGTATTTTAATAAATTAGTGTGATTTTATTACAATTTACATAATTTCAATTTTACAGAAGCGAATGGGTGAAAAGCTCTTATCCTTATCCCATTAGTTTGAATTTGAGACAAATAAAAAACATATTAAATAATGATGAATGCATGGATGTTGAATGCACGGATACTAGCGTGCCACGAAGTCCAGCTTTTCAGAGACATTCCATGTCACTACATGGATCTAAATTTTTATGTAAGTCATTATAATCATGTATTACATTTTGCCTCATGGAACTAATATTTTCTTTTTCTTATTTTAGTTCATGTCCTACTATGCACGAGACTCACGTCATCGTGGAAATATGGACATTGCTATGTTGAAATGGATGTTTGATAGCTGGCCAGACAGTAATGAGTATCATATTTCACAGTGTCATACAGTAAGTTTTAAAATTTTAATTTGTAACGATGGTTTGTCATGTCTTAACTAATGTTTTACATTTTTAAATGTATGCATCGTTGCAGATTTTATTGCCTTGGGATATTTGTGGGATATTTCTATTGTTTGTTTTCGATCAAAATAAAAAAGTTGTCTCAATTATGGATCCGATACCAATACCTATTTTGGGAAAAATTGTACTTAAAACTGTGGTCAACAACCTAAACCGTGCACTCCAAGTTGCAAACACTGCATTCAAAGACGACATCTCTAAATGGAAATGGAAAGTTCATGTTGTTCCAACAAACTCACATGGGTATGAATCTTTTCAATGCATTACAAGATTAATTGATTTATTCAATAGACAATGTAATATTTTATAAATGCAGTGCCTTGTCGGGTTATTTGGTGTTTAATTTCATGCACCCAATATGCGATGGACAGCTATATTTTCCCATACCCCAGGTTAGTATTTACACCATGCTTATTTGTATACACATTGCGCATTATTTTGTTATAACAATGTTGCATAATGCATATGTAGGATGATTTTGAACTAAGAAAATAATTTTTGGTGCATATTTTAAAGTATGAAGAGAATGAAGCTCAAGACAATATCCCATCAATTGAACGAAGCATCATAGATCGCATCAATAGATGGACCTTCATTGCTTGAAAAGATGGACCTTCAAGAGATGCATAGTTATTGACTCAAATATCTTTTTGTAACAAATTATAATACAATTATTATGTCATCGTGCATATTATGTGATGACATGTTTCTGGATCATGTGTTACACGCGCGCTCATATCATTGGCAAAAGACAGTTGGCTCGGTAATAAAAACTCACTAACATAAAAAATAGATTCACAAAATATGACACTCTTTTGAAAATATATTTTAATATTATATTATATCAACTCATTTTGTTTGAGACGTGCGTTGCACGTGCATGCTTACTAGTAGTGGGAGATTAATTGCCGTGCAGAAGATGGAGAGTTCTGGATGCCATTCTACAGGAGCAGATGGACCAATCTGGAACAAATCTTTGAGGGGATGGGGAGCCGGAGGAGTGCACTCACGGATAGTTGGGATACCAGGCTCCCAGCCGCCGTGCGAAATATGGAACGAATCTTGGGGATGGGAAGCACGGCTGGAAAGTGGAAACACACTCATGAATCAGCGGCCATGCAGGAGGAGCGAATCACAGAGAGTTGGCATCCCAGCCGCCGCATGATATTCATTTTCGTAGGGGAGGAGGGCTCGATGGTGCGAGGGAGAGAGATGTCCGTTTCAACCGGTGAGGGAATACACGAAGCGCTATCATGCAGGGAGAGGTGCTGACGTGGATACCTTGCATGTTAAGATAAATATGATAGTGGGGATGAATCTCTTAGGTATATAGGATTAGGTTAATTATCCAGGTTAATTAGTGCAAAAATTTATTTTAGGCTTTGACAGAGAACTAGCTGCGTTAACTAGTTTAATTAGGGTTAATTATCTAGGTAAACTAGATTAACTAACTAGGTTAAATAGGTAGGTTAATTAGGTTCGTTGGATTAACAAGCTAGGTTAACTAGATTGGCAAAGGTTTTTGATTTTTGAAAAGACCACTATTTTTCAAGGAAAAGAATTTAGGCAAATTTTATTTTTCATTGAAGTGGTCATGTTATATCTTTTCATTGAAGTTGTTCGATTGTGCCCAAGTGGCTTTGTTGTTTCCAGGGAATGATGTTGAGTGCCCTATGTGTTGCCGGAATGTTGATTCATTTCTGTTCCAGCAAATTTCAGGTTCTCGATTTGTCCACTTTTTAGCAAAGGTCATGCCGAAATTTCCCGTGAATTTCGGCATGACTTGTGCTACAAACCAGGACATATCGAGTGCCCGGGATTTGCCGCACCAGGAAGGAGTCAACATTCCTACAAAACAATAGTCCTTTTTATGTCATTATTCATTTTATTAGGTCTAGAATTAATTGACTAGATTTAATCATAGGAAACATTGCTAGCAATGATGAAGGATAGGGCTCTGGTGATTACGACGACGTCTACCGGGCGGTAGACGAATTTTTTAGCCTTACTGACGATCAACAGATGTTGTTGCTGGGCCCACCGGTGGCATCGGGGACTGAGACCGACACGCAGACCGGTGCTGAGACCGACACGCAGATCGGTGCTGAGACTGAGACCGGCGCTGAGATTCAGACCGGCATCGAGACCGGCGCTGAGACCGGTGCTGCCTCGGGGAGCGGAGCCGGTGTAGAACCGAAAGCAAAGAGGCAACGGGCAAAGGACATAGGAGATATCGAGGATCATCGACTTCGAGCTGAGTTCTATAACATCCAGCGCGAACTTGCCCAAATCATCATGAATGAGGTCGTCGGAAAAACAGGGATGTTCCATGCAGAAGGACAAATGTCGCGGGAAGACGTCCAAACATGGATAGCCTCTCAGCGTCTCGACATGAAGCCTTTCACTAAGCTCGATGACTATCTCCCTGACATGGATGGATGGCACGACATGATGGAGTGATTGTCGATATATGACAATGTGTCCGTTTAGTCCATATTTTCTTTTATGACAAAACTTTGAGTTATGCACGGTGAAACTTTATTTGTGATGTAATTAAACCGTCCTCCTCCTCGACTAGCGAAAATCACTCTAGTTAGGTCATTTTGGGTACGATGAACTTTGTTATTTATGCTTATGATATGTTGTTTCTATTTTTGCCAAGTCTGTCTCTTTCTATTGCTCAACTATATATGTTGCATATCATCGACTCATGTGACGATGCAGGTGCATAGATCATAGATGGCGAAGACGTGCTACGCCAGGAGTATATATACGACAAGTGGCCGGAGTGTCAGGCCCAGGTGTACCGGTTTTCGGTTTCCGAGCGACACGCAGTACTTAGTTTAGGTTCACGCTAATGCGAGAGACGGATACGAACGCATGTACTCAAAGTGATAGCTATTCTCGCGTATATCATTGTTTAGATGGATGACGATGTATTTGCAAGTAATCGAGACTTGTATCGCTATTTTCGAGATTGATGACGAGAGACCACTTTGTGTTGGATGATGATTATGATGATGACATGATTTGATGAGACTAATTGTATGTATATGCTATGATTACATTTGTATGTGGATGATATGCTAAAGATTATTGTATAAAGCCTATTCAAATACAAAACAAATAAAAAACAAACATGCAGGAAAAAAAACTAATAAAACTAGTAGTAGCGAGGGGGGAAATTTAGCAGTAGCGCCGACTTACCAGTAGCGCTTCCTGCTGAAAAGCGCTGCAGATAATATCAGTAGCGCCGTTTTCCAAAGAGCGCTACAGCTATTCATCAGTAGCAGTAGCGTGGGTCAACAGGCGCTACTGCTATACGTTAGTTGTAGCGCCTTATTAGTAGCGCCGGTACGCGCGCTACTGAGAGGGCCAAAACCCGCGCTGCTGCTAGGCTTTTCCCTAGTAGTGCCTCCAGGAAGGTCCGATGGCACCCTCAGGCGCCACCGCGTCGGTGTCGGCCAAGCCAATAGGGATTTCTCCCTATCCCATCCTCCACCTCAGGCACTCCGGAGCTCCCCACCAAACAGACCACCATCCTGTGCACATGGACACGCAGCATCCCATGCTGTCTCAACATGGTACCACAAAGATGGCCTGCACAACGAAGAAGGGGAGTCGAGACAAGGGTAGCAGCACCGTTAGCATACTGGAGGGCCACACCTCCACCGTCCACGACGGTAGCCGACAGGACGCCCAAGCGGTAGCTTGTCGGGCCCGTGGCTCCACAGGCCCGTCCGGGCCCTCAGAGGCCCGGACAACTCCTGCCTCCGCGCCGAAGCATGCATGCCGTCGGCGTCGCTGCCCCCCGTCCGAGCTGCTCCACCACCTCACCACACAGACGACGACGAAGCCACGCCGGGGGCCGGCCCGCTAGGACCCAGATGGGGCCCGCGGGCCCCGATCTGGGTCGGGGGCGCGCCAGCGGCCAACCAGCGCCACCACACCGTCGCGCGGCCAAGGGGCCGCGCCACCACCGAGCGAGCCGCCGGCCACCGCGCCGGTAGGCCGGGCCGTCATCAGGTCGAGGGGCATCGCCGCCGCCTCCAAGCCCCGGGCAGGGAGTCGCGCGCGTGGGGACAGGCTGGCACCGCCGCCGCCAACACCACCCAGCCGGCGCCGGGGGCGCCCGTCGGCGGCGGCAGGGAGGGAAGGCGCGACGAGGGCGGCCGAAGGGGAAGGAGGTCTCGCGCCGCCCCGGCCACCTCCCGGGGAAGCGGCGCGGAGCGGATCCGAGGGAAGGGGGGAGGAAGGGGAAGGGGGCGGGATGGCCGGCTGCGGCGGCGGGGGCTAGGACGGCCGGCGGCGGCGGGGGGAGGGAGGGAGGAACCCTCTACCATGTTATGAATCAGGACCATACTTTCGGATAAGTCATGAAAATGGACTTTCTAATAGTCACCTAAGAGCAGTGGCGGAGGCACCGCTTGGCGACCCTGGGCACTTTCCCGGGCTCACTATGCTCCCCGACAACAGCGCTCGATCAATTAGGGCATGTACAATGGTTCTATCTTAGCAATGCCACATAGGATAAATGATGAGGTGGATGAGAGAGAAATCATAAGAGAAGGCTTGTCTTCTCTTAATTAAGAGAAGGCAAGAGATGATCTCTTAGCACAATATGTCTCACCATGTTTTTAGGAATAACTAGTTTTTGAACATAAGGCTAAGAGATGACCCATTGTAGACATGGTTTTTTGTCATCTCTAAATTACATGCAAGATTTAAGATAAGACTACCTTATTGACTATTGTACATGCCCTTAACAAAGGCCTAAAGTTGTTCGCCAGCTTGCTTCACCTGGGAAAAAAATATTTGGGCCTTATTTTGTCAATAGTTCACATCCTAACAGGCAACCGTACGACAGTCTGCAGCCCAGCCAACTTCACGACATGAGGGGAATACACGTACGTACGGTGGTTGGATCTGCCGAGCGCACGGACTGGGCGACCAGGGC
Organism: Triticum aestivum; assembly: GCF_018294505.1. Classification (NCBI taxonomy): domain Eukaryota; kingdom Viridiplantae; phylum Streptophyta; class Magnoliopsida; order Poales; family Poaceae; genus Triticum; species Triticum aestivum. Next base: position 641,420,433 of record NC_057795.1, read on the forward strand.
GGCGGCTGGCCTAGACGGCGAGACGGGGCTACACAGGACCGGCGGCAAGCGGACGTCCGGCGTCCAGGCAAGTCTTCTCCTTCCTCTCCTCATGATCGCATCTTTAAATCTAAAAAGTGATTTGGCAATCTGCAATGAACCAATAGATTTAGGGCTTAAATTCAAGTAATGTTTCAATGACGGCTTTAAGAAATTTTGATACAATACATGTAGCTGATGTGTAAGCAATATTTTAAATAGCACGCTATTTCGCTGTTATAACGCGGTTATAGCATATTTGGAAGGGAGACGTTACGTTTTGGCAAAATCGGACGCTATGGCGCTAATCACGTAATTAGCGCGCTACACACGCTATAACGTTGTAACGTTACAACGTGCAGACCATGCAAAACTGAAATAAGCACAGCCCAGCAGGCCAAAACCAACCCACGACCACTAGCTTTCTCACTCCTTTTATCAGATTCTCCCACAAGACCTAACCAGCAGGCCCAGGTGGCTGCCCCGATGGCTGTTGATGTTAGAGACTCTTAAAACTATGGCCGTTGATGTTTGAGACTTACTATTTTTAAGTGCTGGATTTGGCCCTTATGCATATATTGCTTGCTCCTATGAAAAAATTAGTTGCTTAAATACTTTATTTCTAGATATATTTAATTTTTTTTGCAAACGCTATTTTGAAATATAGCACGCTATTAGCGCACTATAATTTGTGTAACATTTAGAGAAGGGCCTCGCTATATTTTGTAGCGCGTTATTTAAAATATTGTGTGTAAGTAGTTCTGTACTATTGTTACTTTTTTCTGAAAGATTGTACTATTGTTACTTATTGTAGCTCATTTTCTTATTTACTTGTGTGACAACTAACTTCAAATTTTATCATTAAATTTCAGAGATGAGGAGGTTTTTGTTAGTACAGCAAGCACTGAAAATGTGAATGATCTCTAACCGGAAAGAGAAGTTGAGCTGTTGAGGCACAACCGGAAATGTGAATGGTGTCCATCTGACCATCTCTATCCTTGCAAACTTTCAAGATTTAGTATATTCACATCTCACAACTTAATTACAAATCCATTTTCTATCTTGTAGTGCCTTCTAGGACTTTGGCAACACGAGCGAGTTTGCCCCTAGGCAAGGCTGATTGTATTTCTTTCTTTTGGCAAAAATGAACAAATGAGATATACTTTTGAACGTGGTGAAAGAAATTGCAAGATCACGACATCTAGTCTGGTACAGAAAGCTTTATTTGGTCTACGAAATGGATACTGATATATTATATATTAGTTCACTTTAAATTACATTTTTTGTGACTATTATGTTTTTGGTTTCACTTCATTATTAATATGGATTTGTGATTCAGAATTTTTGTGGTATATTATATGTTCTGTATCTTAATACCTCATTTTTAACTTTTTGATTATACACTTAGACTAAACTTGCCTAGGCTCCACAAAAATTCTGGCTCTGCCACTGCCTAAGAGCATCTACAACAAAGATCATCTAATTTGAAGCCTTAAACGTCCGTAAACGCGCACAGTCAGCCTCCAGGCAATCATCTACTTTTTTCTGCAAAATAACCACGTCCCCCGCTTTTAACCCTCATTTTCTCTCTCTCCGAGCGGCATTTCATCAAACACTTTACGTGCGCACACCGGCGAGTCAGCAGGCACATGAGACGGCGGCCAGCTCGCCCGGCGGCAGCACGCGGTCGCGCGGTAGTGCCCAATGCGAGCACGCACGCATGCCGCTGGGATGCCAGCGCTAACACACATGCATGTGGCCAGCCAGCGCGTGCATGAATGCGGCTTGGCGGCCAGCACACCCGACTAGGGCACGCGGTGGCTTTGCCCAGCAAGCGCACGCGCCGCAGTGCACACAGCTTGCCTGCCCGCGCGCAATGCACGCCACCCACACGCAGCTCGTCCCCGCCCGCATGCAACTCGCCTGCTCTCCTGCACGCACGGACGTGAGTACGCACGGCTACTGCTTAAGGCCAACTCCAGCGCACGACCACAGACGGACGTCCGTTTCTGTCGGTTTGGGGGTGCGATTGGGGCGGACGTCCGGGGGGCGGACGGTCGTCGGGAGCATCTGCGCCCAACGCGCACAAGTGGTTTGGATCCCAAACGGACGTCCCGCCTCGCTAGCTCCACCCCGCCTTGCCCAGCGCCGCCCCGCCTCGCCGTGGCTGCAGCAGCCCGGTCCTGCCTCGACCCTGCACGCTTCCTCCTCGTACACCGGCCGCGTCGCCTCGTCGTACACCAATCTCCATGCCTGGACGACGTTGCACCCCGCCGGCCCGCAGCCATCGCGAATGGCAGGAGATCCGGCAATGCAGAGGAACGGCGCGGCGGCGGCCACAAGGGCCAGGACGGCGAGGAAGCGTACCTGCCGGTGACGCAGAGAAACGCCGAGGACACGTACCTAGCCGGTGACGCAGAGGAACAGCATGGCCGCAACCACGAGGGCCAGGACGACGGAGCGCGGGGACCACGGCAGCACGGGAGGAGAGCGGGCGGGCGACCGCGGGGCTGCGACAATGTGGGTGTGAAGCGGGCAGGCGGTGCGGGAGCGTAGCGGAGCGGCGGCTGCGCGGGAGCAGAGTGGGTGAGCGGCGGCGTGAGCGGCAGGCGGGTGGCGGCGGCTGCACGAGCGCGGGACGGGCGGGCGACGACGGGGCTGCAGCAGTGCGACCGGCAGGGCTGCGGCGTTGCGACCGGCGGAGCTGGCGAGCTCGACAGCGATTCCGTCCAGAGGGATTCGAGGCAGTCCCACTGATTTGTGTGCCAGCGGGCGGACGCAGCGGACGGTGGCAAGCAACGAGAGCGTCCGTTTGTGTCCGCATAGACGCATTTGTCACTCAAATTTGGGCTAGGTTTGGAGTTGGACCAGACCAAAATGGACAAGTGTGGACCACTTTGTCCGTTTGGGGTTTAGCGTTAGGCCGTGTTTTCCCCCAAACGAACACATTCAGACAGGATGGGGTCGCGCGCTGGAGTTGGCCTGAGCACGACCCGACTGTGAGGACGACGACCAGTGCGGGCACAGCGGCCATAGGCATGCTAGCTCGACGACCATAGGGCGGCGACCAGTGCGAGCACAACGGCCACAGGCACGCGAGCTCCGGGCGGTGCGGGGACAGGAGCCTGGTGTGGCGCGGCGGGCACAGCGGCCACGGCGTGAGGACAGCAGCTGGGCGCACGCGGGCACAGCGGCCGCGGCGCGAGGACGGCAGCTAGGCGCACGCAGGCACAACGGCCGGGCGTGCATGTGCACAACGGCCACGACGCGCGCGAGCTGGCGGCGCGGGCGCGCGCGACGGCTTCAGCATGGCGTGGGTGAGCTCCGGCACGGCGCGGGGTACGTGTCTGGCGCAACGCGGGCAAGCACCGACGTGGCGTGGGCAACGGCTCCGGCGGGGCGCGGGCAAGTTCCTTCCCACAGTTTTTCATCGAGTCGCTGCATGTGGGGTCGAGTGGAGGTGCCTAGGCGTGACCAGCCAGCCTCATATTGCCCCCCATATTTAAGACGGGTTTGAGGTACGCTGGTCTAGCCGGGCATTTAGGGAGGTGGTGGGGGTCCGGCTGGGTCAACTTTTTTTGACTGAACACTGACCGGACGAACGTTTTCCGGACGTTTGAGGAGGATATAGGGGTCCGGCTGTTGATGCTCTAACTTCCCCGTTGCAATTTGCTTTTACGTGGTGGCGCAATAATTCATCTAGTCAAGCCAAACTAGGAGAAAGTTTGAACTGTTCAAAGTTGTATTTGGATGAAAATACTATGAATGAACAATATTTGTTTCATTTGTGTAATAGAAAACGAAAATGCATTGTTCACTACTACGAAAAATAAACATGTGATACACTATCTTGGTATGTAGTATCTACCACTCGCCGGTATTGCATCGATTACAGGGATCTAGGATCTCGAGCTGAACAGACGATGGAACTCTTCCCACGATATACCTTCCCGCAACCTTCACGGCTCTACGAGCTCTCGCAAGGTCTGCCCTGCTCAAGGGCGAGCATTGGATAATCTTTGTTGAGGTTGTGCATTTGTGAAATGTATCCAAACATCTATTGTAGCCATAGATCGTGTCCAAAATCAGGTTCTCGAGTGATGGTGCGTTCTCGAGGATGTGGATCGTGAGCTCGACTAGACTCTTGGATGCACAAAAGCCCATGATATCCACCCGCCGGAGGCAGACATGCCGACGCTCCAGCTTCCGCCCCAAATACTTGTTGTTTTCATCTCCCATGTCAAGATCATCCTTAAGGGCATTCTTCTCTACCTGCATATACATAAATTTATGATCAACATTCATCATTAGGGTTGTTATTCTGATAAACAAGTGTAACAAACAAATTGGTAGAGAGCTCCAAGATATGTGGACCATGACTTACCGTCAGGATGAAGGAATCCAAGACAGGAGAAGCATCAATGAAAGAAAGCAAAGAGAAGACATCGTAGCTCGTACAGAAGGCCGCCATCGTTGGTCGACTGAGTTCGATATCCAACTTCTTCAGGTGGAGAAGATTGGAGGGCATGCTTGAAATGTTGACATTCTAAGGAATGACGAATCCAAAGATTATTCAAGTGCTTATTTCAACATAAAAGTGTTACATACATATCACTAAGCAATATTCATTATATAATTAAACAACCCATCTTGTATGATTATTATATGGTGTTAAAGCCAGAAAATACCTTAGTAGGACAGCATAGGGTAAGGCTCTCAGCATTTCTTGCGATGGATGGAAGCCAAGCATGAGCATATGAGAGAAGAACCGACGATAAAGTTACATTCTTCAGCTGAGAAGAATTTCTGGCCGAGATTTCTCTCAGGTTATCACCACCAACACAATGAAGGAAGCAAAGATTTGAAGCATTGATCTCTACCACCTTCAACCTTTGGCATTCTATAATTTCGAGGAATTTGAGGTTCTGCATCATAGAAGGTATCCGTAAACAATTTATCCCACGGCAAAACCAGAGGTCAAGCCGCTCTAGGGCGAAAGATTTTGAGAGCAAGTTCCCTAATCCTTCCTCAGTAGTATGGACAAGATTCAAATGTAAACTTGTCAATTTTCTCAAGACGCCAAGTGTCGATGTGGGATGAATACTGCAAGCGGAGAGGCAAAGAGATTGAATTGAACTTGCAGCTGCTCCATTGGACAAAACCGAACACGGGAAGTTGTAGTTTTCCTCCTCGGGACCGGTCACACACATAGATAAGTCAAGTTGTTTAATCCCAGGCTTAACTGTGATTTGGAGCCACCTGTCTAGGTAGCAGGGCTTGATGCTCCTGGAAGGGGGATATTCAAGTTCAAGTATCTCCACCAGAACCCCATTGTTGTGATGGTTTTCAAGAATTTGGTCAACTTTGTCCATGAAATTTATTTCTCTTCTGACAAATTGCATGTCGGTCAACCCAAGCGTACGGTGGTTGAGTACGAGCTTCGAGTAGCATCTCCAGAATTGTAGAAATCCGCGAGACACGCAGGCAGCACGGGCAGCGTCTTGCAGTGGCAAGAGGGAGTGTATATGGCATAGAATCTCCTGCGGAACCAAGTGTGACAAGTTTCAACAGTTAGATTGTAGCTGGTAGGCAATACAACAGAATCAGAGTAGGATAACTTTAGTTTGTTGACTATAATTAGTGGATGTACTAAGTACTTTGCATCAAAGACCTGCATGCAACTAATGGATAGTACTAAGTATGTGCTCTAATTAATGTGGGAACGAGGCTAATTTTGCTGGCCAATTTAACATATGCACGGTTACAGTTTACAAGGCATTGCATTGGGGATTGGTTGCAAGCAGCGACATACCTGTGGAAGATCCCAAACGACGCGGCCACGACTCATGTTCTGGGCAACTTGAGAAATATATGGCCTTGTTGTTGGCCCTTTTTCTGGAGGGATGAAGCCTCGGCTGGTCCACTATCTGCAATGCCGGAAGAGCTTGTGAGTTGCCAATTCAGATGCTTGAACAAGGAAACTAACCGAGACGGCCAAGCTATTGCACGGTTGCGAAGGAAGCGGCATGGAAATTATGAGATCAGCTCGCTGAAATTGTTCAGTTTAGCACTCAACGGCGTCATGGATCCGGGATGCGTAGTTGGAGAGAGTACGTACTTGCAGGCGGATGAGCGGGGAGCGTCGAGCTGGCGGCGCCGTCGGGGATCGCCGTGGATGGGGTCTATCGCGACGGAGAGGGACCTGGCGGGTGCTGACGGCGGGGGGAATCGGCGATCGACCTCGCCGTATGTACTTGGGTAGCTGTGTTTTCGCCGGATACGGCGGCGGCTCTGTTGCGTTTCTGGTTTCACCTCCAACACGGGCGTGCACGTACGTGAGTTTTTTTTTTTTTGAAAACTACTTGGCGCACTTCATTAAACTCATATCAAAGTTACATCATCCACAATGTCCGAAAGTAAAAAGCTGGGAGGATTACCATCCCAAACAAAAGTAGAATTTAAATTGAAACTATATCTAGCAAGATTGTGCGTCAATCTATTAGCCTCCCTAGGGCAATGAGTGAAGGATACCGCACCAATACGGTATGTTTTTTGAAAACAATCAGCCAAAATAGCAGTATAGGGCTCCAAATCTCAATCACGCCATTGCATGCTTGAATAACTTCCAATGAGTCAGATTCAACAATGACTTGATGACAGCCGAGTCCTTCAACCAACTCTAGTCCTCGCTGAATAGCTACTGCTTCGGCCGTACAACGCTTGTTAATCCAAGCTGGCATCCAATTTGTTCTAATTTTTTAATGTTAGTATATTAAGTATTCCAGCTTTTCATCATCTAATAAGTGACCCAGGCTCCATCATCGGCAACGTCGTTTTGCCTTCTTATTGCCAGCTTATGAGATCTCGCCTGACCACTTGGCAAGTTTTGATGATTACATGTATGTTTCGGTTTTCGCCGGTGTGGTTTCAGTTTCGTTTCATGCCCGTCTCATCTCTCCATGTCTCCAATATGGACATGAGTTAAAGTTCAACCACAGAATTTGGAGCTGTCAATTATATTTCGGCTTCTCACCCGGTTGACAGGTGTTTGATCCGCCAACGGCACTTTTTTGCCGTCCTTTTTAATTTTTGTTGCACTTAATCAAAGAAATGCAGGCAACTAGCAGAGCTACAGATGGAACAGTAAGCCAAACCAGGAGGAAGGTTCAACAGTTCAAAGTTTTATTTGGATCAAAATACTAGTATGAATTAGGTAGGGAAAAAAATGATGTTGTTCACTCATGCAGAAATTAAACATGTGAAACAGGTGGAGTTCTCTTCTCAAACATGAAAACCAACCACATTGGTACGTAATATCTCTCGGTCAACGATATGGCATCAATTGTCGGGATCTAGGACCTTGAACTGAACATACGATGGAACTCTCCCCATGATGTACCTACTCGCAATCTCCACGGCTCGACGGGCTCCTGCGAGGATTGTCTTTCTCGCTGACGAGAATTGGCAAACCCTTGTTGAGGTGGGGCATTTGCTAGTGGTGCCCAAACTCCCATCATAGTTATAGATCGGGTCCAAAGTCAGGCGCTCGAGTGAAGGGGCATTCTCGAGGATGAAGGTCGTGAGCTTGACCAAGCTCTTGGATGCACAGAATCCCGCGATGTCCACCTGCCGGAGGCGATCATGTTGGTGCTCCAACTTTCGGCTCAAATACTTGTCGTTGTCATCTACCGCGTCGAGATCAAGCTTAAGGGCACCATACTCCATCTGCATATACATAGATATGTATGATCAACATTCATCATTACTGTCATTGTTCTGATAAACAAGTTTATCATAGGGTAGGTAGCTCCAAGAGATGTTACAGTGACTTACACGCAGGATGAAGGAATCCAAGACAGGAGAAGCATCAAGAAAATAAACAAAAGAGAAGACATCATAGCTTGTGCAAAAGGCTGGCAATGCTGGTCATCGGAGTCCGATGTCCAACCTCCTGAGGTGGAGGAGCTTGGAAGGCATGATTGAAATGTTGACATTCTAAGGAACAACCAATAGAAAGGTTAGTCATGTGTTTCATTCAACATGAAAGTGTTACATACATATCACTCTTCAGTATTCACTATAAAATTAAATAGCACATCTAATATGATCATTACGGTGTTAAAACACACAAAAATACCTCTGTAGGAGAGCATAGGGCAAGGCTCTCAACATTTCTTGCGATGGATGGAAGCCAAGCATGAGCGTAAGAGAGAAGAATCCATGAATAATTTACATCCTTAAGCTGAGAAGAATCTTTGACCAAGATTTCTGAAAGGGTCTCAATACCATGATTACGACCACAAAGAAGGAATCGGAGATTTGGAGCATTGATCTCTACCATCTTCAACCTCCCGCAACCTATAATACTGAGGGAACTGAGTTTTTGCATTGTAGAAGGTATTCGCAAGCAAACTATCCCACTACATTGGTAGAGGTCAATCTGCTCTAGGGAAAATGATTGCGAGAGCAAGTGCCCTAATCCTTCCTCGGTAGTATGGACAAGAGTCAAATTTAAAATTGTCAATCTTGTCAGGAGGCCAAGTGTCGACACTGGATGAAAATTGCTACGGAAGAGCCCAAGAGATTGGATTGAACTTGCAGCTGCCTCATCCGACAAAACCGAACAAGGGAAACTATAGTTTTGGAGTGACGGGGGTGCAGCCAAGTCAAGTTCTTTAACCCCTGACTTAACTGTGATTTCAAGCCACCTGTCTACGCAGGAGGCCTTGATGTCCATGCAACCGGCGGCATAGTCAAGTTCAAGTGTCTCCACCTGAACCCCATTTCTGTGATAGTTTTCAAGAATTTGGTCAACTTTGTCAATGAAATATGTTTCTCTTTCCTCAAATTTCATGTGAGTCAACCCAAGTGTATTGCAGTTGAGTATGAGCTTGGAGTAGCATCTCCATGAATGAAGAAATCCACGGGACACACAGGCAGCACGAGCAGCGTCTTGCAGTAGCAAGAGGGAGTGTATATGGCGTAAAATGTCCTGCGGAACCAAGTGCGATAAGTTTCAACAGTTAGATAGGCAATATATACAACAGAATCAGAATCGGATTAGTATTGTTTGTTAATAAACTAGTGCATGTAGAATTGTAGTACTCCCTCCATTCCCTTATACAAGGCCACTATGAAAAATACATTTTGCATCTATACAAGGCCACTAACAGTAATCGAGGCAACATTTAATGATGTTTTCTCGTAGTAGCAACTTGTTTAAACTTGCATGCATGTAGTCATAATGACATTGTGCTACCCTCTTCTCATTTCTCGCTTGCATGCATGCGGGCATATTAATAATCCCGGTTAACGAGAAGAAAAGTTGTCTTACAAAGCGGTCATTAAATTTTGCCTTGGTACCTTTATTTTGAGTTTGTGGCCTTGTATAAGGGAATGGAGGGAGTACTTTGTATCAAGACCTGCAACTAATGGATGAAGATAGTGCATCAATACAGGCAGCTAACTAACTATGTACACTAAGTTGGGAACGAGGCTGTGTATGTAACTTCTGTTGGCCAATTTAATTACCAGTACCATGCGCAGGCAGGAACACTGATTTCTTATGCCAAGATAACATGCGCATGACTGCATGGTTGCAATTTACCAGGCATTACATTGAGAAATATTACTAGCAGACAGCAAGCGGGTGGATCTGCTCGATCCTGATTATACTTGGCGGCCGGGAGCGACATACATACCTGTGGGAGATCCTCAAAGACTCTCGCTGTTGGCAGGTTGTGACGTTTTTTTGGTTCAGTATCTGCAACAGGGAGGAGCTTGTGAGTATGTCTTGAGAGTTTTGCTGATGCAACTCTAAAATTCCACGAGAGAGAACTGTGAATGAATTCGCTGCCTGAACAAGGAAAGATCTCATGAAAAACTTGGCGCGCAAGAACCGAAACAGCCAAACTATAGCCCGGTTAGGAAGGAATCGGCACCGGATATCATGAAAATTTTTAGTTTAGCGCCCGACGGCGTCATGGATCCGAGATGCGTTGGAGAGAGTACGTACTTGCAGGCGGGTGAGCAGGGAGCGTCGAGCGAGCGGTGCCGTCGTGAATCGCCGTGGATCGGGACGGAGAAGGACCTGGCGGGTGCTGACGGCCGGGGGAGCCGGTGAGACCCATCCTGATGGATGACACGTGGCATTCACAAATCACACAGCATTTACCCCACCCCCACCTAAAATGAGGGTGGAAGAGATTAGATGCTTTGTGATTTGTGAATGCCACGTGTCATCCATCAGGGCGGGTCTCACCTGCTTTATATAAGACCTGGTCTCGTATAATTTTTTTCCGCCGGACATGGCGAATTGGCGATCTCGCCGTACTTAGGAAGCTGTGTTTTCGCCAGATATAGCGGCGGCTCTGTTTGCATTTCTCGTTTCAGCTCCAACACAGATGTGCACACGTGAGTTCAACTTTTTTTTATGCATAACCCTTTTCTTAGATGGGTCTGACCGGCCGTGTGAGTTTAACTGTGGAAGCAGGAGTTGTCCTGATCAAATACGGTCTTAGAGCAACTTTAACCGACCCTCTAAATTTTAGAGTTGCTCCTCCAAAATATGTCTGTTTCTAACGGATCCTCAATATTTAGCGGAGTAAAAGAATTTGAGTGGCACGAGCACAAATTCGACGCACACAAACACAAATTTGGTTCAAACAAGTACGTAACACATACTTATACGAAGTTGGTGCTGATTCGGAATATTTTACATAGACATTCAAATGAACTTAACTGAAATTTAGACTAAACTTAGCCGAAACTTACTACTCGCTATCAGGCTCTTCCTCTAGCCTCTTCCAATCAGCTCTGAGCCCACCGATCATAATGGCGGGGTGATGTCCGTCGTTGCCGCCATCGTCGTCGGAGTCTATGCAGACATGGATGACCTCCGCCGCCCCGGTCGTGTACTGCTCGTACAGCTGGCACTCTGTGTGGACTTGCTCTGGGTAGCGGCAGCGGAGCTCCGCAATGCAGTCCTCATCAGCTTGCTCTATCGCGATGCGGTCTGGGGCCTCCTTGTCTTCCCTCCTCTTCCGTGTGAAGACCACCCACTGGTCCATGGGCTCCAACCACAGTACGCAGTAGCTGAAGGAAATATGCCCTAGAGGCAATAATAAAGTTATTATTTATTTCCTCATATCATGATAAATGTTTATTATTCATGCTAGAATTATATTAACCGGAAACATGATACATGTGTGAATACATAGACATACATATAGTCACTAGTATGCCTCTACTTGACTAGCTCATTAATCAAAGATGGTTATGTTTCCTAACCATAGACATGTGTTGTCATTTGATTAACGGGATCACATCATTAGGAGAATGATGTGATTGACATGACCCATTCCGTTAGCCTAGCAGTTGATCGTTTAGTATATTGCTATTGCTTTCTTCATGACTTATACATGTTCCTGTAACTATGAGATTATGCAACTCCCGTTTACCGGAGGAACACTTTGGGTACTACCAAACGTCACAACGTAACTGGGTGATTATAAAGGAGTACTACAGGTGTCTCCGAAGGTACATGTTGAGTTGGCGTATTTCGAGATTAGGTTGTGTCACTCCGATTGTCGGACAGGTATCTCTGGGCCCTCTCGGTAATGCACATCACTATAAGCCTTGCAAGCAATGTGACCAATGAGTTGGTTACGGGATGATGCATTACGTAACGAGTAAAGAGACTTGCCGGTAATGAGATTGAACTAGGTATTGGATACCGACGATCAAATCTCGGGCAAGTAACATACCGATGACAAAGGGAACAACATATGTTGTTATGCGGTTTGACCGATAAAGATCTTCGTAGAATATGTAGGAACCAATATGGGCATCCAGGTTCCGCTATTGGTTATTGACCAAGAATAGTTCTAGGTCATGTCTACATAGTTCTCGAACCCGTAGGGTCCGCACGCTTAAGGTTGCGATGACAGTTATATTATGAGTTTATGAGTTTTGATGTACCGAAGGAGTTCGGAGTCCCGGATGAGATCGGGGACATGACGAGGAGTCTCGAAATGGTCAAGACGTAAAGATCGATATATTGGACGACTATATTCGGAGTTCGAAAAGGTTCCGAGTGATTTGGGTGTTTCTCGGAGTACCGGAGAGTTACGGGAATTCGCCGGGGAGTATATGGGCCTTATTGGGCCATACGGGAATAGAGGAGAGAGGCCAAAAGGAAGGAGGCCTGCCCCCCCCCCTCTGGTCCGAATTGGACAAGGGGCGCAGCCCCCCTTTCCTTCTTCCTCTCCCTCTCTTTCCCCTTCTCCTGCTCCAACAAGGGAGGTGGAATCCTACTAGGACTAGGGAGTCCTAGTAGGACTCCAAACTTGGCGCGCCCCCTCCTAGGGCCGGCCTCCTCCCCCCTTGCTCCTTTATATACGGGGGCAGGGGGGCACCCCATGACACACAAGTTGATCTACGGATCGTTCCTTAGCCGTGTGCGGTGCCCCCCTCCACAATATTCCACCTCGGTCATATCGTCGCGGTGTTTAGGCGAAGCCCTACGCCGATAGAGCATCATCATCGTCACCACGCCGTCGTGCTGACGGAACTCATCCCCGACACTTTGCTGGATCGGAGTTCGGTGATCGTCATCGAGCTGAACTTGTGCTGAACTCGGAGGTGCCGTACGTTCGGTACTTGGATCGGTCGGATCGTGAAGACGTACGACTACATCAACCGCGTTGTCATAACGCTTCCGCTTACGGTCTACGAGGGTGAAGGAAATATGCCCTAGAGGCAATAATAAAGTTATTATTTATTTCCTCATATCATGATAAATGTTTATTATTCATGCTAGAATTGTATTAACCGGAAACATGATACATGTGTGAATACATAGACAAACATATAGTCACTAGTATGCCTCTACTTGACTAGCTCATTAATCAAAGATGGTTATGTTTCCTAACCATAGACATGTGTTGTCATTTGATTAATGGGATCACATCATTAGAAGAATGATGTGATTGACATGACCCATTCCGTTAGCCTAGCACTTGATCGTTTAGTATGTTGCTATTGCTTTCTTCATGACTTATACAAAGTTCCTGCAACTATGAGATTGTGCAACTCACGTTTACCGGAAGAACACTTTGTGTGCTACCAAACGTCACAACGTAACTGGGTGATTATAAAGGTGCTCTACAGGTGTTTCCGAAGGTACATGTTGAGTTGGCATAATTCGAGATTAGGTTTTGTCACTCCGATTGTCGGAGAGGTATCTCTGGGCCCTCTCGGTAATACTCATCACTTAAGCCTTGCAAGCATTATAACTAATGAGTTAGTAATAAGATGATGTGTTACAGAACGAGTAAAGAGACTTGCCAGTAACGAGATTGAACTAGGTATTGGATACCGACGATCAAATCTCGGGCAAGTAACATACCGATGACAAAGGGAACAACGTATGTTGTTATGCGGTTTGACTGATAAAGATCTTCGTAGAATATGTAGGAACCAATATGGGCATCTAGGTTCCGCTATTGGTTATTGACCGAGAATGGTTCTAAGTCATGTCTACATAGTTCTCGAACCCGTAGGGTCCGCACGCTTAACGTTACGATGACAGTTTTATTATGAGTTTATAAGTTTTGATGTACCTAAGTTTGTTCGGAGTCCCGGATGTGATCACGGACATGACGAGGAGTCTCGAAATGGTCGAGACATAAAGATTGATATATTGGAAGCCTATATTTGGACATTGGAAAGGTTCCGGGTGAAATCGGGATTTTACGGGAACACCGGGGGGTTACCGGAACCCTCCCGGGGGTTAATGGGCCTTAGTGGGCCATGAGGGAGAAGAGGAGGGCCGGCCAGGGCAGGCCGCGCGGCCCCTCCCCCCTAGTCCGAATAGGACAAGGAAGGGGGGGCGGCGCCCCCCTTTCCTCTTTCCCCTCCCCCCTTTCCTTCTCTACCAAGGCAAGAGGGGGGAGTCCTACTCCCGGTGGGAGTAGGACTCCTCCAGGCGCACCCCAAAGGGGCCGGCCGCACCTCCCCCTCCCTTCTTTATATACGGGGGCAAGGGGGCACCCCATAACACACAAGTTGATCTACGGATCGTTCCTTAGCCATGTGCGGTGCCCCCCTCCACCATATTCCACCTCGGTCATATCGTCGCGAAGCTTAGGCGAAGCCCTGCGCCGGTAGAACATCATCATCGTCACCACGCCGTCGTGCTGACGGAACTCATCCCCGAAGCTTTGCTGGATCGGAGCCCGGGGATCGTCATCGAGCTGAACGTGTGCTGAACTCGGAGGTGCCGTACGTTCGGTGCTTGGATCGGTCGGATCGTGAAGACGTACGACTACATCAACCGCGTTGTGCTAATGCTTCCGCTTACGGTCTACGAGGGTACATGGACAACACTCTCCCCTCTCGTTGCTATGTCATCACCATGATCTTGCGTGTGCGTAGGAATTTTTTTGAAATTACTACGTTCCCCAACAGTGGCATCCGAGCCTGGTTTTATGCGTTGATGTTATATGCACGAGTAGAACACAAGTGAGTTGTGGCCGATACAAGTCATACTGCTTACCAGCATGTCATACTTTGGTTCAGCGGTATTGTGAGATGAAGCGGCCCGGACCGACATTACGCGTACGCTTAGGCGAGACTGGTTTCACCGTTGCGAGCACTCGTGCTTAAAGGTGGCTGGCGGGTGTCTGTCTCTCTCACTTTAGCTGAATCGAGTGTGGCTACGCCCGGTCCTTGCGAAGGTTAAAACAGCACCAACTTGACAAACTATCGTTGTGGTTTTGATGCGTAGCTAAGAACGGTTCTTGCTAAGCCCGTAGCAGCCACGTAAAATTTTGCAACAACAAAGTAGAGGACGTCTAACTTGTTTTTGCAGGGCATGTTGTGATGTGATATGGTCAAGACGTGATGCTATATTTTATTGTATGAGATGGTCATGTTTTGTAACCGAAGTTATCGGCAACTGGCAGGAGCCATATGGTTGTCGCTTTATTATATGAAATGCAAACGCCCTGTAATTGCTTTACTTTATCACTAAGCGGTAGCGATAGTCGTAGAAGCAATAGTTGGCGAGACGACAACGATGCTACGATGGAGATCAAGGTGTCGCGCCGGTGACGATGGTGATCATGACGGTGCTTAGAAGATGGAGATCACAAGCACAAGATGATGATGGCCATATCATATCACTTATATTGATTGCATGTGATGTTTATCCTTTATGCATCTTATCCTGCTTTGATTGACGGTAGCATTTTAAGATGATCTCTCACTAAAAATTATCAAGAAGTGTTCTCCCTGAGTATGCACCGTTGCCAAAGTTCGTCGTGCCCAGACACCACGTGATGATCGGGTGTGATAAGCTCTACGTCCATCTACAACGAGTGCAAGACAGTTTTGCACACGCGGAATACTCAGGTTAAACTTGACGAGCCTAGCATATGCAGATATGGCCTCGGAACACGGAGACCGAAAGGTCGAGCGTGAATCATATAGTAGATATGATCAACATAAAGATGTTCACCATTGAAAACTACCCCATCTCACGTGATGATCGGTTATGGTTTAGTTGATTTGGATCACGTGATCATTTAGATGACTAGAGGGATGTCTGTCTAAGTGGGAGTTCTTAAGTAATATGATTAATCGAACCTAAATTTATCATGAACTTAGCACCTGATAGTATTTTGCTTGTCTATGTTTGTTTGTAGATAGATGGCTCGTGTTGTTGTTCCGTTGAATTTTAATGCGTTCCTTGAGAAAGCAAAGTTGAAACATGATGGTAGCAATTACACGGACTGGGTCCGTAACCTGAGGATTATCCTCATTGCTGCACAGAAAAGTTACGTCCTGGAAGCACTGCTGGGTGCCAGGCCTGCTGCTGATGCAACTGACGATGTTAAGAACGTCTGGTAGAGCAAAGCTGATGACTACTCTATAGTTCAGTGTGCCATGCTTTACGGCTTAGAACCGGGTCTTCAACGACGTTTTGAACGTCATGGAGCATATGAGATGTTTCAGGAGTTGAAGTTAATATTTCAAGCAAATGCCCGGATTGAGATATATGAAGTCTCCAATAAGTTCTACAGCTGCAAGATGGAGGAGAATAGTTCTGTTAGTGAGCATATACTCAATATGTCTGGGTATAATAATCACTTGATTCAACTGGGAGTTAATCTTCCAGATGATAGCGTTATTGACAGAATTCTCCAATCACTGCCACCAAGCTACAAGAGCTTTGTGATGAACTATAATATGCAAGGGATGAACAAGACTATTCCCGAGCTCTTCGCAATGCTAAAAGCTGCGGAGGTAGAAATCAAGAAGGAGCATCAAGTGTTGATGGTCAACAAGACCACTAGTTTCAAGAAAAAGGGCAAAGGGAAGAAGAAGGGGAACTTCAAGAAAAACAGCAAGCAAGTTGCTGCTCAAGAGAAGAAACCCAAGTCTGGACCTAAGCCTGAAACTGAGTGCTTCTACTGCAAGCGGACTGGTCACTAGAAGCGGAACTGCCCCAAGTATTTGGCGGATAAGAAGGATGGCAAAGTGAACAAAGGTATATGTGATATACATGTTATTGATGTGTACCTAACTAGAGCTCGTAGTAGCACCTGGGTATTTGATACTGGTTCTGTTGCTAATATTTGCAACTCGAAACAGGGACTACAGAATAAGCGAGCACTGGCCAAGGACGAGGTGATGATGCGCGTGGGAAACGGTTCCAAAGTCGATGTGATCGCAGTCGGCACGCTACCTCTACATCTACCTTCGGGATTAGTTTTAGACCTGAATAATTGTTATTTGGTGCCAGCGTTGAGCATGAACATTATATCTGGATCTTGTTTGATGCGAGATGGTTATTCATTTAAATCAGAGAATAATGGTTGTTCTATTTATATGAGTAATATCTTTTATGGTCATGCACCCTTGAAGAGTGGTCTATTTTTTTATTAAATCTCGATAGTAGTGATACACATATTCATAGTGTTGAAAGCAAAAGATGCAGAGTTAATAATGATAGTGCAACTTATTTGTGGCACTGCCGTTTGGGTCATATCGGTGTAAAACGCATGAAGAAACTCCATACTGATGGACTTTTGGAATCACTTGATTATGAATCACTTGGTACTTGCGAACCGTGCCTTATGGGTAAGATGACTAAAACGCCGTTCTCCGAAACTATGGAGCGAGCAACTGATTTGTTAGAAATCATACATACTAATGTTTGTGGCCCAATGAATGTTGAGGCTCGCAGCGGGTATCGTTATTTTCTCACCTTCATAGATGATTTGAGGAGATATGGGTATATCTACTTGATGAAACACAAGTCTGAAACATTTGAAAAGTTTAAAGAATTTCAGAGTGAAGTGGAAAATCATCGTAACAAGAAAATAAAGTTTCTACGATCTGATCGTGGAGGAGAATATTTGAGTTATGAGTTCGGCCTACACTTGAAACAATGTGGAATAGTTTCGCAACTCACGCCACCTGGAACACCACAACGAAATGGTGTGTCCGAACGTCGTAATCGTACTTTACTGGATATGGTGCGATCTATGATGTCTCTTACTGATTTACCGCTATCATTTTGGGGTTATGCTTTAGAGACGGCCGCATTCACGTTAAATAGGGCACCATCAAAATCCGTTAAGACGACGCCTTATGAACTGTGGTTTGGCAAGAAACCAAAGTTGTCGTTTCTTAAAGTTTGGGGTTGTGATGCTTATGTGAAGAAACTTCAACCAGATAAGCTCGAACCTAAATCGGAGAAATGTGTCTTCATAGGATACCCAAAAGAGCCTATTGGGTACACCTTCTATCACAGATCCGAAGGCAAGACATTCGTTGCTAAGAATGGATCCTTTCTAGAGAAGGAGTTTCTTTCGAAAGAAGTGAGTGGGAGGAAAGTAGAACTTGATGAGATAACTGTATCTACTCCATTATTGGAAAGTAGTTCATCACGAGAACCGGTTCCCGTGACAACTACACCAATTAGTGAGGAAGCTAATGATAATGATCATGAAACTTCAGATCAAGTTTCTACTGAACTTCGTAGGTCTACCAGAGTAAGATCCGCGCCAGAGTGGTACGGTAATCCTGTTCTGGAAGTCATGTTACTTGACCATGATGAACCTACGAACTATGAGGAAGCGATAATGAGCCCGGATTCCGCAAAATGGCTAGAAGCCATGAAATCTGAGATGGGATCCATGTATGAAAACAAAGTATGGACTTTGGTTGACTTGCCCGATGATCGGTAAGCCATTGAGAATAAATGGATCTTTAAGAAGAAGACTGACGCTGATGGTAATATAACTGTCTATAAAGCTCGACTTGTTGCAAAAGGTTTTCGACAAGTTCAAGGGGTTGACTACGATGAGACTTTCTCACCCGTAGCGATGCTTAAGCCCGTCCGAATCATGATAGCTATTGCTGCATTTCATAATTATGAAATTTGGCAAATGGATGTCAAGACTGCATTCTTAAATGTATTTCTAGAAGAAGAGTTGTATATGATGCAGCCGGATGGTTTTATTGATCCAAAAGGTGCTGACAAAGTGTGCAAGCTCCAGCGTTCCATTTATGGACTAGTGCAAGCATCTCGGAGTTGGAATAAACGCTTTGATAGTGTGATCAAAGCATATGGTTTTATACAGACTTTTGGAGAAGCCTGTATTTACAAAAAAGTGAGTGGGAGCTCTGTAGCATTTCTAATTTTATATGTAGATGACATATTATTAATTGGAAATGATATAGAATTTCTGGATAACATAAAAGGATACTTGAATAAAAGTTTTTCAATGAAAAACCTCGGTGAAGCTGCTTACATATTCGGCATCAAGATCTATAGAGATAGATCAAGACGATTAATAGGACTTTCACAAAGCACATACCTTGACAAAATTTTGAAAAAGTTCAAAATGGATCAGGCAAAGAAAGGATTCTTGCCTGTGCTACAAGGTGTGAAGTTGAGTCAAACTCAATGCCCGACCACAGCAGAAGATAGAGAGAAAATGAAAAATGTTCCCTATGCTTCAGTCATAGGCTCTATCATGTATGCAATGCTGTGTACCAGACCTGACGTATGCTTAGCAATAAGCTTGGCAGGAAGGTACCAAAGTAATCCAGGAGTGGATCACTGGACAGCGGTCAAGAACATCCTGAAATACCTGAAAAGGACTAAGGAAATG
This sequence comes from Triticum aestivum, assembly GCF_018294505.1. Classification (NCBI taxonomy): domain Eukaryota; kingdom Viridiplantae; phylum Streptophyta; class Magnoliopsida; order Poales; family Poaceae; genus Triticum; species Triticum aestivum. Next base: position 641,439,638 of record NC_057795.1, read on the forward strand.
TTTCTCGTATATGGAGGTGACAAAGAGCTAGTCGTAAACGGTTACGTCGATGCAAGCTTTGACACTGATCCGGACGATTCTAAATCGCAAACCGGATACGTGTTTTTATTAAATGGTGGAGCTGTAAGTTGGTGCAGTTCTAAACAAAGCGTCGTAGCAGGATCTACATGTGAAGCGGAGTACATAGCTGCTTCGGAAGCAGCAAATGAAGGAGTCTGGATGAAGGAGTTCATTTCCGATCTAGGTGTCATACCTAGTGCATCGGGACCAATGAAGATCTTCTGTGACAATACTGGTGCAATTGCCTTGGCAAAGGAATCCAGATTTCACAAGAGGACCAAGCACATCAAGAGACGCTTCAATTCCATTCGGGACCAAGTCCAAGTGGGAGACATAGAGATTTGGAAAATACATACGGATCTGAATGTTGCAGACCCGTTGACTAAGCCTCTCTCACGAGCAAAACATGATGAACACCAAGACTCCATGGGTGTTAGAATCATTACTATGTAATCTAGATTATTGACTCTAGTGCAAGTGGGAGACTGAAGGAAATATGCCCTAGAGGCAATAATAAAGTAATTATTTATTTCCTCATATCATGATAAATGTTTATTATTCATGCTAGAATTGTATTAACCGGAAACATGATACATGTGTGAATACATAGACAAACATATAGTCACTAGTATGCCTCTACTTGACTAGCTCATTAATCAAAGATGGTTATGTTTCCTAACCATAGACATGTGTTATCATTTGATTAATGGGATCACATCATTAGAAGAATGATGTGATTGACATGACCCATTCCGTTAGCCTAGCACTTGATCGTTTAGTATGTTGCTATTGCTTTCTTCATGACTTATACAAAGTTCCTGCAACTATGAGATTGTGCAACTCACGTTTACCGGAAGAACACTTTGTGTGCTACCAAACGTCACAACGTAACTGGGTGATTATAAAGGTGCTCTACAGGTGTTTCCGAAGGTACATGTTGAGTTGGCATAATTCGAGATTAGGTTTTGTCACTCCGATTGTCGGAGAGGTATCTCTGGGCCCTCTCGGTAATACTCATCACTTAAGCCTTGCAAGCATTATAACTAATGAGTTAGTAATAAGATGATGTGTTACAGAACGAGTAAAGAGACTTGCCAGTAACGAGATTGAACTAGGTATTGGATACCGACGATCAAATCTCGGGCAAGTAACATACCGATGACAAAGGGAACAACGTATGTTGTTATGCGGTTTGACCGCTAAAGATCTTCGTAGAATATGTAGGAACCAATATGGGCATCCAGGTTCCGCTATTGGTTATTGACCGAGAATGGTTCTAGGTCATGTCTACATAGTTCTTGAACCCGTAGGGTCCGCACGCTTAACGTTACGATGACAGTTTTATTATGAGTTTATAAGTTTTGATGTATCGAAGTTTGTTTGGAGTCCCGGATGTGATCACGGACATGACGAGGAGTCTCGAAATGGTCGAGACATAAAAATTGATATATTGGAAGCCTATATTTGGACATCGGAAAGGTTCCGGGTGAAATCAGGATTTTACGGGAACACCGGGGGGTTACCGGAACCCTCCCGGGGGTTAATGGGCCTTAGTGGGCCATGAGGGAGAAGAGGAGGGCCGGCCAGGGCAGGCCGCGCACCCCCTCCCCCCCTAGTCCGAATAGGACAAGGAAGGGGGGGGGGCGGCGCCCCCCTTTCCTCTTTCCCCTCCCCCCTTTCCTTCTCCACCAAGGCAAGAGGGGGGAGTCCTACTCCTGGTGGGAGTAGGACTCCTCTAGGCGCACACCAAAGGGGCCGGCCGCACCTCCCCCTCCCTCCTTTATATACGGGGGCAAGGCGGCACCCCATAACACACAAGTTGATCTACGGATCGTTCCTTAGCCGTGTGCGGTGCCCCCCTCCACCATATTCCACCTCGGTCATATCACCGCGAAGCTTAGGCGAAGCCCTGCGCCGGTAGAACATCATCATCGTCGTCACCATGCCATCGTGCTGACGGAACTCATCCCCAAAGCTTTGCTGGATCGGAGCCCGGGCATCGTCATCGAGCTGAACGTGTGCTGAACTCGGAGGTGCCGTACGTTCGGTGCTTGGATCGGTCGGATCGTGAAGACGTACGACTACATCAACCGCGTTGTGCTAACGCTTCCAATTACAGTCTACGAGGGTACGTGGACAACACTCTCCCCTCTCGTTGCTATGTCATCACCATGATCTTGCGTGTGCGTAGGAAATTTTTTGAAATTACTACGTTCCCCAACAGAGGGTACGTGGACAACACTCTCCCCTCTCGTTGCTATGCCATCACCATGATCTTGTGTGTGTATAGGAATTTTTTTGAAATTAGTACGTTCCCCAACAGTGGTATCAAAGCCTGGTTTTATGCGTAGATGTCATATGCACGAGTAGAACACAAGTTAGTTGTGGGCGATACAAGTCATACTGCTTACCAGCATGTCATACTTTGGCTCAGCGGTATTGTGAGATGAAGCGGCCCAGACCGACATTACGCGTACGCTTACGCGGGACTGGTTTGACCGTTATGAGCACTCATGCTTAAAGGTGACTGGCGGGTGTCTGTCTCTCTCACTTTAGCTGAACCGAGTGTGGCTACGCCCGGTCCTTGCGAAGGTTAAAACAGCACTAACTTGACGAACTATCGTTGTGGTTTTGATGTGTAGGTAAGAACGGTTCTTGCTAAGCCCATAGCAGCCACGTAAAATTTGCAACAACAAAGTAGAGGACGTCTAACTTGTTTTCGCAGGGCATGTTGTGATGTGATATGGTCAAGACGTGATGCTATATTTTATTGTATGAGATGATCATGTTTTGTAACCGAAGTTATCGGCAACTGGCAGGAGCCATATGGTTGTCGCTTTATTGTATGAAATGCAAACGCCCTGTAATTGCTTTACTTTATCACTAAGCGGTAGCGATAGTCGTAGAAGCAATAGATGGCGTAACGACAACGATGCTACGATGGAGATCAAGGTGTCGCGCCGGTGACGATGGTGATCACGACGGTGCTTCAAAGATGGAGATCACAAGCACAAGATGATGATGGCCATATCATATCACTTATATTGATTGCATGTGATGTTTATCCTTTATGCATGTTATCTTGCTTTGATTGACGGTAGCATTTTAAGATGATCTCTCACTAATTATCAAGAAGTGTTCTCCCTGAGTATGAACCATTGCGAAAGTTCTTCGTGCTGAGACACCATGTGATGATCGGGTGTGATAGGCTCTACGTTCAAATACAACGGGTGCAAAACAGTTGCACACGCGGAATACTCGGGTTAAACTTGACGAGCCTAGCACATACAGATATGGCCTCGGAACACGGAGACCGAAAGGTTGAGCGTGAATCATATAGTAGATATGATCAACATAATGATGTTCACCATTGAAACTACTCCATCTCACGTGATGATCGGACATGGTTTAGTTGATTTGGATCACGTGATCACTTAGATGACTAGAGAGATGTCTGTCTAAGTGAGATTTCTTTAGTAATATGATTAATTGAACTTAAATTTATCATGAACTTAGTACCTGATAGTATTTTGCATGTCTATGTTTGTTGTAGATAGATGGCTCGTGCTGTTGTTCCGTTGAATTTTAATGCGTTCCTTGAGAAAGCAAAGTTGAAAGATGATGGTAGCAATTACACGGACTGGGTCCGTAACCTGAGGATTATCCTCATTGCTGCACAGAAGAGTTACGTCCTGGAAGCACCACTGGGTGCCAGGCCTGATGCTGATGCAACTGACGACGTTAAGAACGTCTGGCGGAGCAAAGCTGATGACTACTCGATAGTTCAGTGTGCCATGCTTTACGGCTTAGAACCGGGTCTTCAACGACGTTTTGAACGTTATGGAGCATATGAGATGTTCCAGGAGTTGAAGTTAATATTTCAAGCAAATGCCCGGATTGAGAGATATGAAGTCTCCAATAAGTTCTATAGCTGCAAGATGGAGGAGAATAGTTCTGTCAGTGAACACATACTCAAAATGTCTGGGTATAATAATCACTTGATTCAACTGGGAGTTAATCTTCCTGATGATAGTGTCATTGACAGAATTCTCCAATCACTACCACCAAGCTACAAGAGCTTCGTGATGAACTATAATATGCAAGGGATGGACAAGACTATTCCCGAGCTCTTCGCAATGCTAAAAGCCGCGGAGGTAGAAATCAAGAAGGAGCATCAAGTGTTGATGGTTAACAAGACCACCAGTTTCAAGAAAAAGGGCAAAGGGAAGAAGAAGGGGAACTTCAAGAAGAACAGCAAACAAGTTGCTGCTCAAGAGAAGAAACCCAAGTCTGGACCAAAGCCTGAAACTAAGTGCTTCTACTGCAAGCAGACTGGACACTGGAAGCGGAACTGCCCCAAGTATTTGGCGAATAAGTAGGATGGCAAAGTGAACAAAGTATATGTGATATACATGTTATTGATGTGTACCTTACTAATGCTCGCAGTAGTACCTGGGTATTTGATACTGGTTTTGTTACTAATATTTGCAACTCAAAACAGGGACTACGGATTAAGTGAAGATTGGCTAAGGAGGAGGTGACGATGCACGTGGGAAATGGTTCCAAAGTCGATGTGATCGCGGTCGGCACGCTACCTCTACATCTACCATCGGGATTAGTTTTATACCTAAATAATTGTTAGTTGGTGCCAGCGTTAAGCATGAACATTATATCTGGATCTTGTTTGATGCGAGACGGTTATTCATTTAAATCAGAGAATAATGGTTGTTCTATTTATATGAGTAATATCTTTTATGGTCATGCACCCTTGAAGAGTGGTCTATTTTTATTGAATCTCGATAGTAGTGATACACATATTCATAGTGTTGAAACCAAAAGATGCAGAGTTAATAATGATAGTGCAACTTATTTATGGCACTACCGTTTAGGTCATATCGGTGTAAAGCACATGAAGAAACTCCATACTGATGGGCTTTTGGAAACACTTGATTATGAATCACTTGGTACTTGCGAACCGTGCCATATGGGCAAGATGACTAAAACGCCGTTCTCCGGAACTATGGAGCGAGCAACTGATTTGTTGGAAATCATACATACTGATGTTTGTGGTCCAATGAATGTTGATGCTCGCGGTGGGTATTATTATTTTCTCACCTTCACAGATGACTTAAGCAGATATGGGTATATCTACTTGATGAAACACAAGTCTAAAACATTTGAAAAGTTCAAAGAATTTCAGAGTGAAGTGGAAAATTATCATAACAAGAAAATAAAATTTCTACGATCTCATCGTGGAGGAGAATATTTGAGTTACGAGTTTGGTTTACATTTGCAACAATGCGGAATAGTTTCGCAACTCACGCCACCCGGAACACCACAACGAAATGGTGTGTCCGAACGTCGTAATCGTACTTTACTAGATATGGTGCGATCTATGATGTATCTTACCAATTTACCACTATTGTTTTGGGGTTATGCATTAGAAACAGTTGCATTCACTTTAAAAAGGACACCATCAAAATCCGTTGAGACGACGCCTTATGTGTTGGGGAACGTAGTAATTTCAAAAAAAATCCTACGCACACGCAAGATCATGGTGATGACATAGCAACGAGAGGGGAGAGTGTTGTCCACGTACCCTCGTAGACCGTAAGCGGAAGCGTTAGCACAACGCGGATGATGTAGTCGTACGTCTTCACGATCCGACCGATCCAAGCACCGAACGTACGACACCTCCGAGTTCAGCACACGTTCAGCTCGATGACGATCCCCGGGCTCCGATCCAGCAAAGCTTCGGGGATGAGTTCCGTCAGCACGACGGCGTGGTGACGATGATGATGTTCTACCGGCGCAGGGCTTCGCCTAAGCTTCGCGACGATATGACCGAGGTGGAATATGGTGGAGGGGGGCACCGCACACGGCTAAGGAACGATCCGTAGATCAACTTGTCTGTCATGGGGTGCCCCCTTGCCCCCGTATATAAAGGAGGGAGGGGGAGGTGCGGCCGGCCCCTTTGGGGTGCGCCTGGAGGAGTCCTACTTGTTTGGGAACATAGCAGAAATTCAAAATTTTCCTACGTGTCACCAAGATCTATCTATGGAGAGACCAGCAACGAGTAGAAAGAGAGTGCATCTACATACCCTTGTAGATCGCTAAGCGGAAGCGTTCAAGAGAACGGGGTTGAAGGAGTCGTACTCGTCGTGATTCAAATCATCGATGATCAAGTGCCGAACGCACGGCACCTCCGCGTTCAACACACGTACAGCCCGGTGACGTCTCCCACGCCTTGATCCAGCAAGGAGAGAGGGAGAGGTTGAGGAAGACTCCATCCAACAGCAGCACAACGGCGTGGTGGTGATGGAGGAGCGTGGCAATCCAACAGGGCTTCGCCAAGCACCACGGGAGAGGAGGACGACTTGGGAGAGGGGGAGGGCTGCGCCAGAACTTCGTCTATAGCTCCCATGCGCCTCCCCACTATATATAGGGGTGGAGGGGCTGGTATCTTGCCCTCCAAGTCCATTGGGGCGTTGGCCAAGGTGGGAGGAAAGAAATCCCATCATTTCCTTCCCCACCGATTGTAATCCCCCCTTTTTAGGGATCTTGATCTTATCCCTTCAGGATATGATCTTATTCCTTCTAAGGGGGATCTTGGTGCGCCTTGACCAGGGGTGTGGGGCCTTTCCCCCACTACCCACGTTCATGTGGGTCCCCCCATGCAGGTGGGCCCCACTCCGGAACCTTCTAGAACCTTCCCGGTACAATACCGAAAAATCCCGAACATTTTCCGGTGGCCAAAATAGGACTTCCCATATATAAATCTTTACCTCCGGACCATTCCGGAACTCCTCGTGACGTCCGGGATCTCATCCGGGACTCCGAACAACATTCGGTAACCACATACAAGCTTCCTTTATAACCCTAGCGTCACTGAACCTTAAGTGTGTAGACCCTACGGGTTCGGGAGACATGCGGACATGACCGAGACGTTCTCCGGTCAATAACCAACAGCGGGATCTGGATACCCATGATGGCTCCCACATGTTCCACGATGATCTCATCGGATGAACCACGATGTCAAGGACTTAATCAATCCTGTATTCAATTCCCTTTGTCTATCGGTATGTTACTTGCCCGAGATTCGATCGTCGGTATCCAATACCTTGTTCAATCTCGTTACCGGCAAGTCTCTTTACTCGTTCCGTAACACATCATCCCGTGATCAACTCCTTGGTCACATTGCGCATATGATGATGTCCTACCGAGTGGGCCCAGAGATACCTCTCCGTTTACATGGAGTGACAAATCCCAGTCTCGATCCGCATAAAACAATAGATACTTTCGGAGATACCTGTAGTGCACCTTTATAGTCACCCAGTTACGTTGTGACGTTTGATACACCCAAAGCACTCCTACGGTATCCAGGAGTTACACGCTCTCATGGTCAAAGGAAGAGATACTTGACATTGGCAAAGCTCTAGCAAACGAACTACACGATCTTTGTGCTAGGCTTAGGATTGGGTCTTGTCCATCACATCATTCTCCTAATGATGTGATCCCGTTATCAACGACATCCAATGTCCATAGCCAGGAAACCATGACTATTTGTTGATCACAACGAGCTAGTCAACTAGAGGCTCACTAGGGACATATTGTGGTCTATGTATTCACACGTGTATTACGATTTCCGGATAATACAGTTATAGCATGAATAAAAGACAATTACCATGAACAAGGAAATATAATAATAACACTTTTATTATTGCCTCTAGGGCATATTTCCAACAGTCTCCCACTTGCACTAGAGTCAATAATCCAGTTCACATCGCCATGTGATTAACACTCACAGGTCACATCGCCATGTGACTAATACCCAAGAGTTTACTAGAGTCAGTAGTCTAGTTCACATCACTATGTGATTAACACTCAATGAGTTTTATGTTTGATCATGTTGCTTGTGAGAGAGGTTTTAGTCAACGGGTCTGAACCTTTCAGATCCGTGTGTGCTTTACAAATCTCTATGTCATCTCCTAGATGCAGCTACCACGCTCTATTTGGAGCTATTCCAAATAACTGTTCTACTTTGAGCTATTCTAAATTATTGCTCCATTATATGTATTCGGTCTCTCTACTCAGAGCTATCCGGATAGGTGTTAAGCTTGCATCGACGTAACCTTTACGACGAACTCTTTTACCACCTCCATAATCGAGAAAATTCCTTAGTCCACTAGTTACTAAGGATAACTTTGACCGCTGTCCTGTGAGCCATTCTTGGATCACTCTTGTACCCCTTGACTGACTCATGGCAAGGCACACTTCAGGTGCGGTACACAGCATAGCATACTGAAGAGCCTACGTCTTAAGCATAGGGGACGACCTTCGTCCTTTCTCTCTATTCTGCCGTGGTCGAGCTTTAAGTCTTAACTTCGTACCTTACAACTCAGGCAAGAACTCCTTCTTTGACTGGTCCATCTTGAACACCTTCAAGATCATGTCAAGGTATGTGCTCATTTGAAAGTATTATTAAGCATTTTGATCTATCCTTATAGATCTTGATGCTCAATGTTCAAGTAGCTTAATCCAGGCTTTCTATTGAAAAACACTTTCAAAATAACCCTATATGCTTTCCAGAAATTCTACATCATTTCTGATCAACATGTATTCATCAGAAATTCTATAGTGCTCCCACTCACTTCTTTGGAAATACAAGTTTCTCGTAAACTTTGTACAAACCCAAAATCTTTGATCATCATCAAAGCACACATTCCAACTCCGAGATGCTCACTCCAGTCCTTAGAAGGATTGCTGGAGCTTTGCATACTTATTAGCATCTTTTGGGATTGACAAAACCTTCCGGTTGTATCACATACAACCTTTCCTCAAGTATAACGTCGAGGAAACAATGTTTTGACATCCTATCTGCAAGATTTCATCAATCATGCAGTAACTGCTAATCCAATTCCAATAGACTCTTAGCATCGCTACGAGTGAGAAAACCTCACCGTAATAAACTCCTTGAACTTGTTGGAAAATATCTTAACGACAAGTCGAGCTTTCTTAATGGTAATTCTTACCATCATTGTCTGTCTTCCTTTTAAAATCCATCCGTACCCAATGGCCTTACGACCATCAAGTATTTCTTCCAAAGTCATGGATCCGTTCTCGGATTTTATGGCCTCGAGCCATTTATCGGAATCCGGGCCCACCATTGCTTCTCCATAGCTCGTAGGTTCATTGTTGTCCAGCAACATGACTTCCAAGACAGGATTACGTACCACTCTGATGTAGTACGTATCCTTGTCATCCCACGAGGTTTGGTAGTGACTTGATCCCGAAGTTTCATGATCAACATCACAAGCTTCCACTTCAATTGGTGTAGGTGCCACAGGAACAACTTCCTGTGCCCTGCCACACACTAGTTGAAGAGACGGTTCAATAACCTCATCAAGTCTCCACCATCCTCCCACTCAACTCTTTCGAGAGAAACCTTTCCTCGAGAAAGGACCCGATTCTAGAAACAATTCATATTGCTTTCGGATCTGAATTAGGAGGTATACCCAACTGTTTTGGGTGTCCTATGAAGATGTATTTTATCCGCTTTGGGTTCGAGCTTAATCCTGAAACTTTTTTACATAAGCGTCGCAGCCCCAAACCTTCAAGAAACGACAACTTAGGTTTCTCTAAACCATAATTCATACGGTGTCATCTCATCGGAATTACGTGGTGCCCTATTTAAAGTGAATGTGGTTGTCTCTAATGCCTAACCCATGAACGATAGTGGTAATTCGATAAGAGACATCATGGTACGCACCATATCCAATAGGGTGCAACTATGATGTTCGGACACACCATCACACTATGGTGTTCCAGGCGGTATTAATTGCGAAACAATTTCCACAATGTCTTAATTGTGTGCCAAAACTCGTAACTCAGATATTCATCTCTATGATCATATCATAGACATTTTATCCTCTTGTCACAATGATCTTCTACTTCACTCTGAAATTATTTGAACCATTCAATAATTCAGACTTGTGTTTCATCAAGTAAATATTCTAAAGATCTACTCGAATCATCTGTGAAGTAAGAACATAACGATATTCACTGCATGCCTCAGCACTCATTGGACTGCACACATCAAAATGTGTTACTTCCAACAAGTTGCTATCTTGTTCCATCTTACTGAAAACGAGGCTTTTCAGTCATCTTGCCCATGTGGTATGATTTGCATATCTCAAGTGATTTAAAATCAAGTGAGTCCAAACGATCCATCTGCATGGAGTTTCTTCATGCGTATACACCAATAGACATGATTCGCATGTCTCAAACTTTTCTAAAACGAGTGAGTCCAAAGATCCATCAACATGGAGCTTCTTCATGCGTTTTATACCATTATGACTTACATGGCAGTGCCACAAGTAAGTGGTACTATCATTACTATCTTATATCTTTTGGCATGAAAATGTGTATCACTACGATCGAGATTCAATAAACCATTCAGGTTTAATACTAATCTTGATGGTAGAGGGAGCGTGCGATGTTTGATCACATCAAACTTGGAAACACTTCCAACATATATCGTCAGCTCACTTTTAGCTAGTCTTCGTTTATCCCGTAGCTTTTATTTCGAGTTACTAACACTTAGCAACCGAACCGGTATCTAATACCCTGGTGCTACTAGGAGTACTAGTAAAGTACACATTAACATAATGTATATCCAATATACTTCTATCGACCTTGCCAGCCTTCTTATCTACCAAGTATCTAGGGTAATTCTGCTCCAGCGGCTATTCCCCTTATCACAGAAGCACTTAGTCTCGGGTTTGGGTTCAATCTCGGGTTTCTTCACTGGTGCAGCAGCTGATTTGCCGTTTCATGAAGTATCCCTTCTTGCACTTGCCCTTCTTGAAACTAGTGGTTTCACCAACCATCAACAATTGATGCTCCTTCTTGATTTCTACTTTCGCGGTGTCAAACATCGCGAATACCTCAAGGATCATCATATCTATCCCTGATATGTTATAGTTCATCACGAAGCTCTAGCAGCTTGGTGGCAATGACTTTGGGGAAACATCACTATCTCATCTGGAAGATTAACTCCCACTTGATTCAAGTGATTGTTGCACTCAGACAATCTGAGCACACGCTCAACGATTGAGCTTTTCTCCCTTAGTTTGCAGGCTAAGAAAATCGCCGGAGGTCTCATACCTCTTGACGTGGGCATGAGCCTGAAATCCCAATTTCAGCCCTCGAAACATCTCATATGTTCCGCGACGTTTCGAAAATGTCTTTGGTGCCTCTACTTAAACCATTTAACTGAACTATCATGTAGTTATCAAAACGTGTATGTTCGATGTTCGAAACATCCACAAACGACGTTTGGGGTTCAGCAAACTGAGCAGTGCATTAAGGACATAAGCGTTCTACTGTCCGCATAATCGCTACTGTCAACTTTCAACTATATTTTCTCTAGGAACATATCTAAACAGTGGAACTAAAGCGCGAGCTTACGACATAATTTGCAAAAAGGTCTTTTGACTATGTTCAAGATAATTAAGTTCATCTTATGAACTCCCACTCAGATAGACATCCCTCTAGTCATCTAAGTGATTACATGATCCGAGTCAACTAGGCCGTGTCCGATCATCACGTGAGACGGACTAGTCATCATCGGTGAACATCTTCATGTTGATCGTATCTACTATACGACTCATGCTCGACCTTTCGGTCTCCGTGTTCCGAGGCCATGTCTGCACATGCTAGGCTCGTCAAGTTAACCCTAAGTGTTTTCGCTGTGTAAAACTGTCTTACACCCGTTGTATGTGAACGTAAGAATCCATCACACCCGATCATCACGTGGTGCTTAGAAGCGACGAACTGTAGCAACGGTGCACAGTTAGGGGAGAACACTTCTTGAAATTTTGTAAGGGATCATCTTATTTACTACCGTCGTCCTAAGTAAACAAGATGCATAAACATGATAAACATCACATGCAATCAAATAGTGACATGATATGGCCAATATCATTTTTGCTCCTTTTGATCTTCATCTTCGGGGCTCCATGATCATCATCGTCACCGGCATGACACCATGATCTCCATCATCATGATCTCCATCATCGTGTCTTCATGAAGTTGTCACGTCAACGACTACTTCTACTTCTATGGCTAACGCGTTTAGCAATAAAGTAAAGTAATTTACATGGCGTTGTTAAATGACACGCAGGTCATACAATAAATAAAGACAACTCCTATGGCTCCTGCCGGTTGTCATACTCATCGACATGCAAGTCGTGAATCCTATTACAAGAACATGATCAATCTCATACATCACATATCATTCATCACATTCTTCTTGGCCATATCACATCACAAAGCATACCCTGCAAAAACAAGTTAGACGTCCTCTAATTGTTGTTTGCATGTTTTACGTGGCTGCTATGGGTTTCTAGCAAGAACGTTTCTTACCTACGCAAAACCACAACGTGATATGCCAATTGCTATTTACCCTTCATAAGGACCCTTTTCATCGAATCCGTTCCGACTAAAGTGGGAGAGACTGGCACCCGCTAGCCACCTTATGCACCAAGTGCATGTCAATCGGTGGAACCTGTCTCACGTAAGAGTACGTGTAAGGTCGGTCCGGGCCGCTTCATCCCACAATACCGTCGAAACAAGATTGGACTAGTAACGGTAAGCATATTGTACAACATCAACGCCCACAACTACTTTGTGTTCTACTCGTGTAAAGAATCTATGCAATAGACCTAGCTCATGACGCCACTGTTGGGGAACGTAGCAGAAATTCAAAATTTTCCTACGTGTCACCAAGATCTATCTATGGAGAGACTAGCAACGAGTAGAAAGAGAGTGCATCTACATACCCTTGTAGATCGCTAAGCGGAAGCGTTCAAGAGAATGGGGTTGAAGGAGTCGTACTCGTCGTGATTCAAATCATCGATGATCAAGTGCCGAACGCACGGCACCTCCGCGTTCAACACACGTACAGCCCGGTGACGTCTCCCACGCCTTGATCCAGCAAGGAGAGAGGGAGAGGTTGAGGAAGACTCCATCCAACAGTAGCACAACGGCGTGGTGGTGATGGAGGAGCGTGGCAATCCAGCAGGGCTTCGCCAAGCACCACGGGAGAGGAGGACGACTTGGGAGAGGGGGAGGGCTGCGCCAGAACTTCGTCTATAGCTCCCATGCGCCTCCCCACTATATATAGGGGTGGAGGGGCTGGTATCTTGCCCTCCAAGTCCATTGGGCGTTGGCCAAGGTGGGAGGAAAGAAATCCCATCATTTCCTTCCCCAACGATTGTAATCCCCCCTTTTTAGGGATCTTGATCTTATCCCTTCGGGATATGATCTTATTCCTTCTAAGGGGGATCTTGGTGCGTCTTGACCAGGGGTGTGGGGCCTTCCCCCACTACCCACGTTCATGTGGGTCCCCCCATGCAGGTGGGCCCCACTCCGGAACCTTCTAGAACCTTCCCGGTACAATACCGAAAAATCCCGAACATTTTCCGGTGGCCAAAATAGGACTTCCCATATATAAATCTTTACCTCCGGACCATTCCAGAACTCCTCGTGACGTCCGGGATCTCATCTGGGACTCCGAACAACATTCGGTAACCACATACAAGCTTCCTTTATAACCCTAGCGTCATCGAACCTTAAGTGTGTAGACCCTACGGGTTCGGGAGACATGCAGACATGACCGAGACGTTATCCGGTCAATAACCAACAGCGGGATCTGGATACCCATGATGGCTCCCACATGTTCCACGATGATCTCATCAGATGAACCACGATGTCAAGGACTTAATCAATCCCGTATTCAATTCCCTTTGTCTATCGGTATGTTACTTGCCCGAGATTCGATCGTCGGTATCCAATACCTTGTTCAATCTCGTTACCGGCAAGTCTCTTTACTCGTTCCGTAACACATCATCCCGTGATCAACTCCTTGGTCACATTGCGCATATGATGCTGTCCTACCGAGTGGGCCCAGAGATACCTCTCCGTTTACACGGAGTGACAAATCCCAGTCTCGATCCGCATAAAACAATAGATACTTTCGGAGATACCTGTAGTGCACCTTTATAGTCACCCAGTTACGTTGTGATGTTTGATACACCCAAAGCACTCCTACGGTATCCAGGAGTTACACGCTCTCATGGTCAAAGGAAGAGATACTTGACATTGGCAAAGCTCTAGCAAACGAACTACACGATCTTTGTGCTAGGCTTAGGATTGGGTCTTGTCCATCACATCATTCTCCTAATGATGTGATCCCGTTATCAACGACATCCAATGTCCATAGCCAGGAAACCATGACTATCTGTTGATCACAACGAGCTAGTCAACTAGAGGCTCACTAGGGACATATTGTGGTCTATGTATTCACACGTGTATTACGATTTCCGGATAATACAGTTATAGCATGAATAAAAGACAATTATCATGAACAAGGAAATATAATAATAACACTTTTATTATTGCCTCTAGGGCATATTTCCAACACTACTCCCACCGGGAGTAGGACTCCCTCCTCTTGCCTTGATGGAGAAGGAAAGGGGGGAGGGGAAAGAGGAAAGGGGGCGCCGCCCCCCCTTCCTTGTCCTATTCGGACTAGGGGGGAGGGGCGCGCGGCCTGCCCTGTCCATCCCTCCTCTTCTCCCTCATGGCCCACTAAGGCCCATTAACCCCCGGGAGGGTTCCGGTAACCCTGCGGTGTTCCGGTAAAATCCCGATTTCACCCGGAACCTTTCCGATGTCCAAATATAGGCTTCCAATATATCAATCTTTATGTCTCGACCATTTCGAGACTCCTCGTCATGTCCGTGATCACATCCGGGACTCCGAACAAACTTCGGTACATCAAAACTTATAAACTCATACTAAAACTGTCATCGTAACGTTAAGCGTGCGGACCCTACGGGTTCAAGAACTATGTAGACATGACCTAGAACCATTCTCGGTCAATAACCAATAGCGGAACCTGGATGCCCATATTGGTTCCTACATATTCTACGAAGATCTTTATCGGTCAAACTGCAAAACAACATACGTTGTTCCCTTTGTCATCGGTATGTTACTTGCCCGAGATTTGATCGTCGGTATCCAATACCTAGTTCAATCTCGTTACTGGCAAGTCTCTTTACTTGTTCTGTAACACATCATCTTATTACTAACTCATTAGTTATAATGCTTGCAAGGCTTAAGTGATGAGTATTACCGAGAGGGCCCAGAGATACCTCTCCGACAATCGGAGTGACAAAACCTAATCTCGAATTATGCCAACTCAACATGTACCTTCGGAAACACCTGTAGAGCACCTTTATAATCACCCAGTTACGTTGTGACATTTGGTAGCACACAAAGTGTTCTTCCGGTAAACGTGAGTTGCACAATCTCATAGTTGCAGGAACTTTGTATAAGTCATGAAGAAAGCAATAGCAACATACTAAACGATCAAGTGCTAGGCTAACGGAATGGGTCATGTCAATCACATCATTCTTCTAATGATGTGATCCCATTAATCAAATGACAACACATGTGTATGGTTAGGAAACATAACCATCTTTGATTAATGAGCTAGTCAAGTAGAGGCATACTAGTGACTATATGTTTGTCTATGTATTCACACATGTATCATGTTTCCGGTTAATACAATTCTAGCATGAATAATAAACATTTATCATGAAATAAGAAAATAAATAATAACTTTATTATTGCCTCTAGGGCATATTTCCTTCAGTCTCCCACTTGCACTAGAGTCAATAATCTAGTTCACATCGCTATGTGATTTAACACCAATATTCACATCTACATGTGATTAATACCCATAGTTCACATCATCATGAGATCAACACCCAAAGGGTTTACTAGAGTCAATAATCTAGTTCACATCGCTATGTGATTAACACCCAAAAGAGTACTAAGGTATGATCATGTTTTGCTTGTGAGAGAAGCTTAGTCAACGGGTCTGTCATATTCAGAGCCGTATGTATTTTGCAAATATTATATGTCCACAATTCTCTGCACGGAGCTACTCTAGCTAATTGCTCCCACTTTCAATATGTATCCAGATTGAGACTTAGAGTCATCTGGATTGGTGTAAAAGCTTGCATCGTTGTAACTTTTTACGACTGGCTCTTTTATCACCTCCATAATCGAGAAACATCTCCTTATTCTACTAAGGATAATTTTGACCAATGTCCAGTGATCTATTCCTAGATCACTATTGTACTCCCTTGCCAAACCAGGGCAGAGTATACAATAGGTCTGGTCCATGGCATACTTTTATAGAACCTATGACTGATGCATAGGGAATGACTTTTCATTCTCTTTCTATTTTCTGCAATGGTCGGGTCTTGAGTCTTACTCAACTTCACACCTTGTAACACAGGCAAGAACTCCTTCTTTGACTGTTCCATTTTGAACTATTTCAAAAATTTATCAAGGTATGTACTCATTGAAAAATCTTATCAAGCGTCTTGATCTATCTATATAGATCTTGATGCTCAATGTGTAAGCAGCTTCACCGAGGTCTTGCTTTGAAAAACTCTTATTCGAGTATCCTTTCATGCTATCCAGAATTTCCATATCATTTCCAATTAACAATATGTCATCCACATATAATATTAGAAATGCTACAGAGCTCCCACTCACTTTCTTGTAAATACAGGCTTCTTCAAAAATACTGTATAAAACCATATGATTTGATCAACTCATCAAAGCATATATTCCAACTCCGAGATGCTTGCACCAGTCCATAGATGGATCGCTAGAGCTTGCACAATTTGTTAGCACCTTTAGGATTGACAAAACCTTCTGGTTGCATCATATACAACTCTTCTTTAAGAAAACCATTAAGGAATGCAGTTTTTTTTATCCATTTGCCAGATTTCATAAAATGCGGCAATTGCTAACATGATTCAGACAGACTTAAGCATAGATACGAGTGAAAAACTCTCATCGTAGTCAACACCTTGAACTTGTCGAAAACCTTTTGCGACAATTCTAGCTTTGTAGATAGTAACACTATCAGCGTCCGTCTTCCCCTTGAAGATCCATTTAATCTCAATGTCTCGCTGATCATTGGGCAAGTCAATCAAAGTCCATACTTTGTTTTCATACATGGATCTTATCTCAGATCTCATGGCCTCAAGCCATTTTGCGGAATCTGGGCTCACCATCGCTTCTTCATAGTTCGTAGGTTCGTCATGGTCTAGTAACATAACTTCCAGAACAGGATTACCGTACCACTCTGGTGCGGATCTTACTCTGTAAGACCTATGAGATTCTGTAGTAACTTAATCTGAAGTTTCATGATCATCATCATTAACTTCCTCACTAATTGGTGTAGTAGTCACAGGAACAGATTTCTGTGATGAACTACTTTCAAATGAGGGAGCAGGTACAGTTACCTCATCAAGTTCTACTTTCCTCCCACTCACTTCTTTCAAGAGAAACTCCTTCTCTAGAAAGGATCCATTCTTAGAAACGAATAACTTGCCTTCGGATCTGTGATAGAAGGTGTACCCAATAGTTACCTTTGGGTATTCTATGAAGACGCACTTCTCCGATTTGGGTTCGAGCTTATCAGGTGAAAACTTTTTCACATAAGCTTCACAACTCCAAACTTTAAGAAACGACAGCTTAGGTTTACTGTTAAACCATAGTTCATACGGTGTCGTCTCAACGGATTTAGATGGTGCCCTATTAAACGTGAATGCAGTTGTCTCTAATGCATAACCCTAAAACGATAGTGGTAAACCGATAAGAGACATCATAGATCGCACCATATCTAGTAAAGTACGATTACGACGTTCGGACACACCATTACATTGGGGTGTTCTAGGTGGCATGAGTTTGTGAAACTATTCCACATTGTTTAGTTTGAAAACCAAACTCGTAACTTAAATATTTGTCTCTCCGATCAAATTGCAGAAACTTTATTTTCTTGTTACGATGATTCTCCACTTCACTCTGAAATTCTTTGAACTTTTCAAATGTTTCAGACTTGTGCTTCATTAAGTAGATATACTCATATCTGCTCAATTCATCTTGTGAAGGTCAGAAAATAACGATACCCGCCACGAGCATCAACACTCATTGGACCGCATACATCGATATGTATTATTTCCAATAAGTCACTAGCTTGTTCCATTGTTCCGGAGAACGGAGTTTTAGTCATCTTGCCCAAAAGGCACGGTTCGCAAGCATCAAATGATTCATAACCAAGTGATTCCAAAAATCCATCTTTATGGAGTTTCTTCATGCGCTTTACACCGATATGACCCAAACGGCAGTGCCACAAATAAGTTGCACTATCATTATCAACTTTGCATCTTTTGGCATCAAAATTATGATTATGTGCATCACTACGATCGAGATCCAACAAATTATTTTCATTGGGTGTATGACCATCGAAGGCTTTATTCATGTAAACAGAACAACAATTATTCTTTGACTTTAAATGAATAACCGTATTGCAATAAACATGATCAAATCATATTCATGCTCAACGCAAACGCCAAATAACATTTATTTAGGTTTAACACTAATCCCGAAAGTATAGGGAGTGTGCGATGATGATCATATCAATCTTGGAACCACTTCCAACACACATCGTCACTTCACCCTCAACTAGTTTCTGTTTATTCTGTAACTCCTGTTTCGAGTTACTAATCTTAGCAACCGAACAAGTATCAAATACTCAAGGGTTACTATAAACACTAGTAAGGTACACATCAATAACATGTATATCAAATATACCCTTGTTCACTTTGCCATCCTTCTTATCCACCAAATATTCAAGGCATTTCCGCTTCTAGTGACCATTTCCTTTGCAGTATAATCACTCAGTTTCAGGCTTCGGTCCAGCTTTGGGCTTCTTCGCGGGAGTGACAACTTGCTTGCCATTCTGCTTGAAGTTCCCTTTCTTTCCCTTTGCCCTTTTCTTGAAACTAGTGATCTTGTCAACCATCAACACTTGATGCTCTTTCTTGATTTCTACCTTCGTCGATTTCAACATCACGAAGAGATCGGGAAACGTTTTCGTCATCCCTTGCATACTATAGTTCATCACGAAGTTCAAGTAACTTAGTGATGGTGACTAGAGAATTCTGTCAATCACTATCTTATCTAGAAGATTAACTCCCACTTGATTCAAGCGATTGAAGTACCCAGACAATCTGAGCACATGCTCACTAGTTGAGCAATTCTCCTCCATCTTTTAGCTATAGAACTTGTTGGAGACTTCATATCTCTCAACTCGGGTATTTGCTTGAAATATTAACTTCAATTCCTGGAACATCTCATATGGTCCATGACGTTCAAAACGTCTTTGAAGTCCCGATTCTAAGCCATAAAGCATGGTGCACAAAACTATCAAGTAGTCATCATATTGAGCTAGGCAAATGTTCATAACGTCTGCATATGCTCCTGCAATAGGTTTGTCACCTAGCGGTGCATTAAGGACATAGTTCTTCTGTGCAGCAATGAGGATAAACCTCAGATCACGGATCCAATCCGCATCATTGCTACTAACATCTTTCAACACAATTTTCTCTAGGAACATATCAAAATAAACATATGAAAGCAACAACGCAAGCTATTGATCTACAACATAATTTGCAAAATACTACCAGGACTAAGTTCATGATAAATTTAAGTTCAATTAATCATATTACTTAAGAACTCCCACTTAGACAGACATCTCTCTTAGTCATCTAAGTGATCACGTGATCCAAATCAACTAAATCATAACCGATCATCACGTGAGATGGAGTAGTTTTCAATGGTGAACATCATTATGTTGATCATATCTACTATATGATTCATGCTCGACCTTTCGGTCTCCATGTTCCGAGGCCATATCTGCATATGCTAGGCTCGTCAAGTTTAACCTGAGTATTCCGCGTGTGCAAAACTGGCTTGCACCCGTTGTAGATGGACGTAGAGCTTATCACACCCGATCATCACGTGGTGTCTGGGCACGATGAACTTTGGCAACGGTGCATACTCAGGGAGAACACTTCTTGATAATTAAAGTGAGATATCATCTTAAAATGCTACCGTCAATCAAAGCAAGATAAGATGCATAAAGGATAAACATCACATGCAATCAATATAAGTGATATGATATGGCCATCATCATCTTGTGCTTTTGATCTCCATCTCTGAAGCACCGTCATGATCACCATCGTCACCGGCGCGACACCTTGATCTCCATTGTAGCATCGTTGTTGTCTCGCCAACTATTGCTTCTACGACTATCGCTACCGCTTGGTGATAAAGTAAAGCAATTACAGGGCGTTTGCATTTCATAAAATAAAGCGACAACCATATGGCTCCTGCCAGTTGCCGATAATTTCGGTTACAAAACATGATCATCTCATACAATAAAATATAGCATCACGTCTTGACCATATCACAACATGCCCTGCAAAAACAAGTTAGACGTCCTCTACTTTGTTGTTGCAAATTTTACGTGGCTGCTACGGGCTAAGCAAGAACCGTTCTTACCTACGCATCAAAACCACAACGATAGTTTGTCAAGTTAGTGCTGTTTTAACCTTCGCAAGGACCGGGCGTAGCCACACTCGGTTCAACTAAAGTGAGAGAGACAGACATCCGCCAGCCACCTTTAAGCACGAGTGCTCGTAACGGTGAAACCAGTCTCGCGTAAGCGTACGCGTAATGTCGGTCCGGGCCGCTTCATCTCACAATGCCGCTGAACCAAAGTATTGCATGCTGGTAAGCAGTATGACTTATATCGCCCACAACTCACTTGTGTTCTACTCGTGCATATGACATCTACGCATAAAACCAGGCTCGGATGCCACTGTTGGGGAACGTAGTAATTTCAAAAAATTTCCTACGCACACGCAAGATCATGGTGATGACATAGCAACGAGAGGGGAGAGTGTTGTCCACGTACCCTCGTAGACCGTAAGCGGAAGGGTTAGCACAACGCGGTTGATGTAGTCGTATGTCTTCACGATCCGACCGATCCAAGCACCGAACGTACGGCACCTCCGAGTTCAGCACACGTTCAGCTCGATGACGATCCCTGGGCTCCGATCCAGCAAAGCTTCGGGGATGAGTTCCGTCAGCACAACGGCATGGTGACGATGATGATGTTCTACTAGCGTAGGGCTTCGCCTAAGCTTCACGACGATATGACCGAGGTGGAATATGGTGGAGGGGGGCACCGCACACGGCTAAGGAACGATCCGTAGATCAACTTGTGTGTCATGGGGTGCCCCCTTGCCCCCGTATATAAAGGAGGCAGGGAGAGGTGCGGCCGGCCCCTTTGGGGTGCGCCTGGAGGAGTCCTACTCCCACCGGGAGTAGGACTCCCCCCTCTTGCCTTGGTGGAGAAGGAAAGGGGGGAGGGGAAAGAGGAAAGGGGGGCGCCCCCCCCCCCCTTCCTTGTCCTATTCGGACTAGGGGGGGAGGGGCGCGCGGCCTGCCCTAGCCGGCCCTCCTCTTCTCCCTCATGGCCCACTAAGGCCCATTAACCCCCGGGAGGGTTCCGGTAACCCTCCAGTGTTCCGGTAAAATCCCGATTTCACCCGGAACCTTTCCGATGTCCAAATATAGGCTTCCAATATATCAATCTTTATGTCTCGACCATTTCGAGACTCCTCGTCATGTCCGTGATCACATCCGGGACTCCGAACAAACTTCGGTACATCAAAACTTATAAACCGATAATAAAACTGTCATCGTAACGTTAAGCGTGCGGACCCTACGGGTTCGAGAACTATGTAGACATGACCTAGAACCATTCTCGGTCAATAACCAATAGCGGAACCTGGATGCCCATATTGGTTCCTACATATTCTACGAAGATCTTTATCGGTCAAACCGCATAACAACATATGTTGTTCCCTTTGTCATCGGTATGTTACTTGCCCGAGATTTGATCGTCGGTATCCAATACCTAGTTCAATCTCGTTACTGGCAAGTCTCTTTACTCGTTCTGTAACACATCATCTTATTACTAACTCATTAGTTATAATGCTTGCAAGGCTTAAGTGATGAGTATTACCGAGAGGGCCCAGAGATACCTCTCCGACAATCGGAGTGACAAAACCTAATCTCGAATTATGCCAACTCAACATGTACCTTCGGAAACACCTATAGAGCACCTTTATAATCACCCAGTTACGTTGTGACATTTGGTAGCACACAAAGTGTTCTTCCGGTAAACGTGAGTTGCACAATCTCATAGTTGTAGGAACTTTGTATAAGTCATGAAGAAAGCAATAGCAACATACTAAACGATCAAGTGCTAGGCTAACGGAATGGGTCATGTCAATCACATCATTCTTCTAATGATGTGATCCCATTAATCAAATGACAACACATGTCTATGGTTAGGAAACATAACCATCTTTGATTAATGAGCTAGTCAAGTAGAGGCATACTAGTGACTATATGTTTGTCTATGTATTCACACATGTATCATGTTTCTGGTTAATACAATTCTAGCATGAATAATAAACATTTATCATGAAATAAGGAAATAAATAATAACTTTATTATTGCCTCTAGGGCATATTTCCTTCATTATGAACTGTGGTTTGGCGAGAAACCAAAGTTGTCGTTTCTTAAAGTTTGGGGTTGCGATGCTTATGTGAAAAAGTTTTCACCTGATAAGCTCGAACCCAAATCGGAGAAGTGCTTCTTCATAGAATACCCAAAGGTAACTATTGGGTACACCTTCTATCATAGATTCGAAAGCAAGATTCGTTGCTAAGATGGATCCTTTCTAGAGAAGGAGTTTCTCTCGAAAGAAGTGAGTGGGAGGAAAGTAGAACTTGATAAGGTAATTGTACCTTCTCCCAAATTGGAAAGTAGTTCATCACAGAAATCAGTTCCAGTGATGTCTACACCGATTAGTGAGGAAGTTAATGATGATGATCATGAAGCTTCAGATCAAGTTACTACCGAACCTCGTAGGTCTTCCAGACTAAGATCCGCACCAAAGTGGTACGGTAATCCCGTTCTAGAAGTCATGTTACTAGACCATGATGAACCTATGAACTATGAGGAAGCGATGATGAGCCCAGATTCCGCGAAATGGCTTGAGGCCATGAAATCTGAGATAGGATCCATGTATGAGAACAAAGTATGGACTTTGATTGACTTTCTCGATGATCAGCAAGCCATGTTAAATAAATGGATCTTCAAGAGGAAGATGGACACTGATAGTAGTGTTACTATCTACTAAGCTCGACTTGTTGCGAAAGGTTTTCGACAAGTTCAAGGGGTTGACTACGATGAGACTTTCTCACCCGTAGCGATGCTTAAGTCTGTCCGAATCATGTTAGCTATTGATGCATTTCATGATTATGAAATCTGGCAAATGGATGTCAAAACTGCATTCTTGAATGGATTTCTGGAAGAAGAGTTGTATATGATGCAGCCAGAAGGTTTTGTTGATCCAAAAGGTGCTAACAAAGTGTGCAAGCTCCAGCGATCCATTTATGGACTGGTGCAAGCATCTCGGAGTTGGAATAAATGCTTTGATAGTGTGATCAAAGCATATGGTTTTATACAGACTTTTGGAGAAGCCTGTATTTACAAGAAAGTGAGTGGGAGCTCTGTAGCATTTCTGATATTATATGTAGATGACATATTGTTAATTGGAAATGATATAGAATTTCTGGATAGCATAAAGGGATACTTGAATAAAAGTTTTTCAATGAAAGATCTAGGTGAAGCTGCTTACATATTGGGCATCAAGATCTATAGAGATAGATCAAGACGCTTAATAGGACTTTCACAAAGCACATACCTTGATAAAATTGTGAAAAGGTTCAAAATGGATCAGGCAAAGAAAGGGTTCTTGCCCGTGCTTCAAGGTGTGAAGTTGAGTCAAACTCAATGCCCGACCACAGCAGAAGATAGAGAGAAAATGAAAGATATTCCCTATGCTTCAGCCATAGGCTCTGTCATGTATGCAATGCTGTGTACCAGACCTGACGTATGCTTAGCAATAAGTTTGGCAGGGAGGTACCAAAGTAATCCAGGAGTGGATTACTGGACAGCGGTCAAGAACATCCTGAAATACCTGAAAAGGACTAAGGATATGTTTCTCGTATATGGAGGTGACAAAGAGCTAGTCGTAAATGGTTACGTCGATGCAAGCTTTGACACTGGTCCGGACGATTCTAAATCGCAAACCAGATACGTGTTTTTATTAAACGGTGGAGCTATAAGTTGGTGCAGTTCTAAACAAAGCGTCGTGGCAGGGTCTACATATGAAGCGGAGTACATAGCTTCTTCGGAAGCAGCAAATGAAGGAGTCTGGATGAAGGAGTTCATTTC
The DNA here is from genome assembly GCF_018294505.1 of Triticum aestivum. Taxonomy (NCBI): domain Eukaryota; kingdom Viridiplantae; phylum Streptophyta; class Magnoliopsida; order Poales; family Poaceae; genus Triticum; species Triticum aestivum. The sequence goes on from NC_057795.1 coordinate 641,464,010, forward strand.
TGATCTAGGTGTCATACCTAGTGCATCGGGACCAATGAAGATCTTCTGTGACAATACTGGTGCAATTGCTTTGGCAAAGGAATCCAGATTTCACAAGAGGACCAAGCACATCAAGAGAAGCTTCAATTCCATCTGGGACCAAGTCCAAGTGGGAGACATAGAAATTTGAAAGATACATACGGATCTGAATGTTGCAAACCCGTTGACTAAGCCTCTCTCACGAGCAAAACAAGATCAGCACCAAGACTCCATGGGTGTTAGAATCATTATTATGTAATCTAGATTATTGACTCTAGTGCAAGTGGGAGACTGAAGGAAATATGCCCTGGAGGCAATAATAAAGTTATTATTTATTTCCTCAGATCATGATAAATGTTTATTATTCATACTAGAATTGTATTAACCGGAAACATGATACATGTGTGAATACATAGACATACATATAGTCACTAGTATGCCTCTACTTGACTAGCTCATTAATCAGAGATGGTTATGTTTCCTAACCATAGATATGTGTTGTCATTTGATTAACGGGATCACATCATTAGGAGAATGATGCGATTGACATGACCCATTCCGTTAGCCTAGCAGTTGATCGTTTAGTATATTGCTATTGCTTTCTTCATGACTTATACATGTTCCTGTAACTATGAGATTATGCAACTCCCGTTTACCGGAGGAACACTTTGGGTACTACCAAACGTCACAACGTAACTGGATGATTATAAAGGAGTACTACAGGTGTCTCCGAAGGTACATGTTGAGTTGGCGTATTTCGAGATTAAGTTTTGTCACTCCGATTGTCGGAGAGGTATCTCTGGGCCCTTGCAAGCAATGCGACCAATGAGTTGGTTACGGGATGATGCATTACGTAACGAGTAAAGAGACTTACCGGTAACGAGATTGAACTAGGTATTGGATACCGACGATCAAATCTCGGGCAAGTAACATACCGATGACAAAGGGAACAACGTATGTTGTTATGCGGTTTGATCGATAAAGATCTTCGTAGAATATGTAGGAACCAATATGGGCATCCAGGTTCCGCTATTGGTTATTGACCAAGAATAGTTCTAGGTCATGTCTACATAGTTCTCGAACCCGTAGGGTCTGCACGCTTAAGGTTTCGATGACAGTTATATTATGAGTTTATGAGTTTTCATGTACCGAAGGAGTTCGGAGTCCCGGATGAGATCGGGGACATGACGAGGAGTCTCCAAATGGTCAAGACGTAAAGATCGATATATTGGACGACTATATTCGGAGTTCGGAAAGGTTTCGAGTGATTCGGGTATTTTTTCGGAGTACCGGAGAGTTACGGGAATTCGCCGGGGAGTATATGGGCCTTATTGGGCCATATGGGAATAGAGGAGAGAGGCCAAAAGGAAGGAGGCCTGCGCCCCCCCCCCCCCTCTGGTCCGAATTGGACAAGGGGCGCAGCCCCCCTTTCCTTCTTCCTCTCCCCCTCTTTCCCCTTCTCCTACTCCAACAAGGGAGGTGGAATCCTACTAGGACTAGGGAGTCCTAGTAGGACTCCACACTTGGCGCGCCCCCTCCTAGGGCCGGCCTCCTCCCCCCTTGCTCCTTTATATACGGGGGCAGGGGGCACCCCATGACACACAAGTTGATCTACGGATCGTTCCTTAGCCGTGTGCGGTGCCCCCCTCCACCATATTCCACCTCGGTCATATCGTTGCGGTGTTTAGGCGAAGCCCTGTGCCGGTCGAGCATCATCGTCGTCACCACGCCGTCGTGCTGATGGAACTCATCCCCGACACTTTACTGGATCGGAGTCCGGGGATCGTCATCGAGCTGAAAGTGTGCTGAACTCAGAGGTGCCGTACGTTCGGTACTTGGATCGGTCGGATCGTGAAGACATACGATTACATCAACCGCATTGTCATAACGCTTCCGCTTACGGTTTACGAGGGTACGTGGACAACACTCTCCCCTCTCGTTGCTATGCCATCACCATGATCTTGCGTGTGCGTAGGAATTTTTTTGAAATTACTACGTTCCCCAACAATAGCCCCCTCCCCCCACCCGAAAGGAAAGCTGCGGCGGATGGTGGCCCCGTGCAGGTGGACCGACATGATGTCGTACTCATGCGCCACCTGCTCGGCTGAATGGAATGATCTGATCCATATTTTCTTGTTGGTCTGTCGATCAGTTATCTCTGCCAACCATGGTCCCCAATTCCGCTACCGCGCGCCCATTACTGTCTCGGTGGCAGGGACGGGAGGTTAGGGAAGAAGGGTTGGTGACACGGGAGGAAGAAGAGCCGATGTGGACACGGGCTCGGGGCCGCTCGTGGCAGCGCGGACCCGCGTTGTGGATGGGCGGTGGGAAGCGGCGGTGGTCGGATCCAGCCATTATCGGCGGCGAACCGGCACCGGAGTGGGTCTGTGTGAGGTGGGTACTCACTGGCATAGATTGGGCAGCGGGAATTGGGCGTAGGAGAGGCGGAGAGGAGAAGTTGGTTTTTACTCCGCGTCCGTGGGGTTGAGTAAATATAGGGATCACGTGCCACTCGTAGTATTTATTTATTTTACTCCTCTAAGGGTGCACGCCATGTCGTGGCCAAGGCAACACAACACAATGAGCACTTGGGCTTGGTGGCACCCGATCTAAGATGTGGGGGTTAACAATAGTGTGAGGATAGCAGGAAGTGGAAATATAAAGGATGGATGTTTGACCCATGCAGGTAGTTACAAATCAAAAAAAAAACGCCTTGAATACTTATGAACCAGAGGCCAGATCGCCGACCGCACATCGCACCATAAGTCGTTCTCAATCGGTGTTCATATGTGGTAGAAACATTTTGGAGGGGCCGTTAGCTTTGCAAGAGACCCTTCACGAGCTAAAGCGCACGCACGAACATGTGATTCTCCTCAAATTAGATTTTGAGAAGGCTTACGACCGCGTCAATTGGGATTTTCTCCGTCAGATCCTCACCAGTTGAGGCTTCTCGCCGGTGTGGGTGCATCGAGTCATGTAATTGGTCTCGGGGGGCCAAACTACGGTCTCGGTGAATGGAGAAGTAGGGCACTTCTTCAGGAACAAGCGCGGCTTGCGCCAAGGCGATCCCATGTCACCGCTCTTGTTCAATTTTGTCGCCGACGCATTGGCGGCTATGCTGCGGAAAGCCGCAGAGGCAGGGCACATAAAAGGGGTGTTGGGACACCTCATCCCAGGGGGGATATCCCACTTGCAATACGCGGACGATACGTTATTGCTGTTCCAACCCGACCTCCATAGTGTGGCTACGGTCAAAGCCTTGCTAATTAGCTTCGAACTCATGTTGGGACTTAAAATTAACTTCCACAAATGTGAAGTGATGTCTATGGGCATGGAAGCGCATGAAGATAGGCATATTGCGGACCTGCTTAATTGCAAACTAGGCAAACTCCCGTTTACCTACCTGGGTCCCCCGTTGGATGCCAAATGCATCACGATTGACGGGTGGGCCCCCTTTGGACCAAGGTGGGAGGGAGGGTATGTCCGTGGAGGGGGAAGTTCCTATCCTCCGCGGCTAGGTTGGTGCTCACGAACGCGAGCCTCCCCTCGCTGCCGCAATTTGCTATGGGTCTGTTCCTCCTGGCAGAAGGGGTTCATGCCAAGATGGACACACCTCGGTCCCGTTTCTTTTGGTAAGGATCGGGACCCAAACACAAGTACCAACTGGTAAAATGGGCTACGGTGTGCCGTCCCAAAGCCCAGGGAGGGCTAGGGATCACAAACACCAGAATCTTAAACATCGCACTGATGTGCAAATGGATATGGAAGCTTTCGCAGGGGCGACGGGTCTGTGGGTTGACCTGTTGTGTGCCAAGTACTTCCCAAATGGGAATTTTTTCGAGGGTGTGGCGAGGGATCTCCTTTCTGGAACGATCTTCAGGCGGTCCAGCCGGCCTTTGCTCTGGGAGCCAAGTTCTCCATTGGCAACGGCCGTTCGGCCCGTTTCTGGCTAGACCATTGGGTGGGATCCCAACCCCTTTGGTCAAACTTCCAGGACCTTTACGCTCTGGCTGTCAACCCGGAGCAAACTGTTGCCATGGCACTTGCCCCTTCCCCCCCGGCGATCCATTTCAGACGTGAGTTAACGGGGACAGAACAAGCTCACCTAACAGAGTTGCTTGCTCTCATCGCGCCGGTGTCGCTGTCCACGTCCGCGGACACACTGACCTGGGCCCTTACCCCGTCCGGCAAGTTTTCGGTCAAGTCACTTTACCGTAAGCTGTGTCATGGCCAGTCCTTCCAGGTGCCGAAGGGCTTGTGGAACTCGCGTCTCCCGCTTAAGATTAAGGTGTTCTTTTGGCAATTGTTTCGTAACAGGCTGCCCACTTCGGCTAACGTTGCCAAACGCAATGGCCCGTCGACCGGCCTATGTGCGATATGTAACATAGCGGAGGACGCGAACCACGTATTCTTCCGGTGTCAGCTGTCACGTTTTTCTTGGAGTGTCGTCCGTGTAGCGGCCAATACCTCCTGGGACCCTCAGTCGGCCTCCGACCTCGTGGCCATAGTAGACTATGTTCAAGGAGGCAACAATCGTGTGCTTTGGAGTTGCATCGGAGCCTTGGCCTGGGCTCTCTGGCTCACTAGGAACAAACTAGCGATCGAGGGTATCTTCCCATCCCACCCTGCTAACATAATTTACAAATGCAACCTCTTCCTGCAGCAGTGGAGTCCGTTGGCGAGGCGCAAGGATGCTGAGAAACTAAAGCAAGCTCAAGATCGTCTTCGCCAGGTCTACGCTTTGGCTAGGGATCCATTCGCCACTTCAATGCCGTGAAGTGGCCCTTTTGTCACGCCAGCGAGCCTGCGTGCTCTATGCTCTGGCTTCGGGCCTTGTATTTGCATCGATGCGTGCTTCTTTTGGCCTGTTTTAAACTCTTGTGACTCTGTGTCGGTGTGGCATGAGCCTCCGTGCTCGTGTTTGATGTTCTAAGACTCTGTTTGTTATGCTGCCTAAGTTGTGGGCTTTATTAATTTAAAGCCGGACGCGTCTAACCTCTTCGTTCTAAAAAACCCAGAGGCCAGATGTGGTTTTATAACCGCCTCCAACTATTCCTACAAGCGGTTGCATTTTCTTTTTTGAACCGCCTTTGAAACATAATAACGCATGTGAGTCATCATTACATGTGGTTTCGTTTATTATGGCACAACCATTTTCGGAGACCTCTTCTAATGCCTTTATATGTACTATAGTGTACTCACATGTGTTCATCTGGATGTTTATATGCACTGGGTAACCAACGTAAAACATAGGTAGTCTTCTAACCATAATGTAATTAAAACCAAATCCTCGTTAGGGCAAGATGTCCTTCACCCGGCAACGGCGTTTAGTTCTTTTTACACCAATCATAGCAATTGTGGTAGTGTAATCGTATCATGCCAACCAGAGAAGAAATGTTGTCCAAAGTTAATACTATCATATTCTTCTAAAAGAAATACTATGATTATACATTATGATGGTACACACCAAAAATAGATGAGTTATCTCTACTACTTACGAAATGTAAGGTTCCCATTTCACTCTTTAATTCCTCCAACTTCACTTCTTTTTTTTTCTTTTTTTTCTCTTTGATCTTTGTTTTTTCTTCCACCGATTTTTCTTAATTGACTCAACTCTCCCACGTCTTATTAACTTACCAAAATAAAATAATATTTCTTTGGTAATCCATTAAGTTCTTACCAAACAAGTGAGTGACAATAAGATGGTAGGTAATCATGGTGATTATGCACAAAAACCTGTTAAATAAGTTCTTAACAGTAAGATGATAGGTAAATCATTGTGATTTATTTATTTATCTCTATACTACTTCAAAAATGTAAGGTTCCCATTCACCTTTCTTCCCACCACCCCTTCGTTCAACCTTCCATTTATATGATAATCAATCACCTTAATTTACTTACCTTCTGAACCAATTCCACTTTAATTTACTTACCAAACTTCTAATCAAAATATAAGGTAATTCATGGTTAGAATTTTATGAACATTTATTTACACAATCGCATTATTATTGACAGGTAAATCGCAAGCTAACATACTAGAATATTTATATCACATTGCAATGCACGGGCATTCTCTAGTACTACTTAAAAGAATGTAAGATTCCCATTTCACTCGTTCCTTCGTCCAACCGCTCTATATATGTGCCCTTTCCCACCTTCATTTTTGTTTTTCCCTTCCATCTTTTGTTTTTCTTCCACCGGTTTTCCCTAAAATCGACTCAATTGTCCCATGTCTTGTTAACTTACCAAAATAAAATAATAGTTCTTTGGTAAGCCATTAAGTTCTTACCAAACAAGTGATTAACAACAAGATGGCAGGTAAATCATGATGATGGCGCACAAAAACTTGCTAAATAAGTCCTTAACAATAATATGACAGGTAAATCATGGTGATTACGTGAAAAAACTTGCTAAGATTTTAGCGCACCAACATAATAACAAACATGCAGTCACGGGCTAATATAATATAATGTTTATCCACCCGTTGCAATGCACGGGCAATTATCTACTTTGTTAAACGAAACATGGTATATTGATGGATTTCTCTTAATATAGAGAATGATAAACAACGCCGGCAGTGATCTACCATTTGTTGTTAGCACAAAAGGGCTTAAAACCGACTGTATTTCATAGCCGTATCTACATATTGTTTCATAGTAGTGCATCTTGATGAAAATGGGTTTGCGTCGAAATTAATGTTTCAAAGGCAACGCTACCAACAGTTTGATCTTTCGTGGAAAAGAATAATATTAAGATCCATACAAGTAAAAAAAAAGATACTTGTGAAGACCCTAATGTATGGTATTAAAGAAATTGTAGGTTAACGAAAAGTTGCAGTCAGTCATCTAAAGAAGAGCTTCAAACGATGTGAAATGTTTTTTTTTCCTATTTACTATATGAAGTCTCACAAAATTGCACATTAATGAAGTAAAAATACAATCAGTTAATTTCCATCACGGGTCATCGACTTGCATATAAGATCCAGGTTATGCTCCACTTTGGTTGGAGGCTATTCAGTAGCTGGTTAAGTTAGCTCGTGGGGGAAGCCTCCTTGTATTTCAGTTAGGTTTTTCAGGGATTCTTTTTTGGTTAGTTAAATTAAATTATATGTTATATTTTCTTTCTAAAAGAAGGGTATGCAATAGGTGGAAATATAGATGAACCGTGTCTCACTGGAACACATCTTCTATCTAAAAGGTTCCCCTTGGTTCCAAAATATAATGCATTGTTTCATTGTTCAAATTCATACATTGACCAATAATTAGTTCAATAGTATTTATTTGAAATTACAGGAAATAGACATCATTAGATTCATCTTCAAAAACACTTTCATATAATTATGATACATAACCATTGTCTAAATATTGTATGAGGGATTTACGGTCGAAAGTCAATTACAAGTAGTCAAATTACGCCTTATAATTTTGAATGGGGAAAGTAGTAAAGAACTAATGATATTGTAGCGCAATAACACAACTTGATGGTCTACGGATTTGAAATTTAAATTCCTGACTCACCCGTTCGGAAAAGTATGACCCAAAAAAATCATCAATTGGTATTGTATACCAATACTTTTGTTTTTGAATTCCTTGTAAAACACATTTACAAGAATGGATAATCAGAATATCACACATGCATGCAGATTTCATTAGCAAACACAAATTTGCCAAACAAAAATAGCAGGCATGAAACGTAATTTGATGTTTTTCCTAAAAAAATCTAGTAATCCATGCGTAATTTTGGAAATATAGTATAACTCATTCAGTGTAAAATTTTGTTAAAGCTTTTGCTTTTCTCTTAAGAATCTAAGTTATGCGCACCATATGATGTTTTCTTGCTTTACAATATTAGGAAGGATACATGGCTAGGAGAGACGCCCCTCGCGCTCCAATATCCTTCTCTGTATAACACTGTTCAGCGTAGAGATGCTTACGTTGCAACAGTTATGCAGTCCACTCCACTTAATATTCAATTTAGGAGGACGCTAGTAGGAACCCGTTGGGAAGCTTGGCTCAATCTTGTCCGAAGATAAATGGATGTTCAACTGTCTCAACAGCCCGATCAGTTGTGCTGGAAACTATCTAAGAATGGCGAATTCTCGGTTAAATCCATGTATTTGGATGTTATCAACTCTAGTGTGATTCCTAGATCGAAACATGCTTGAAAAGTTAAAGTTCCTTTGAAAATCAAAGTGTTTATGTGGTTTGTGCATAAACAAGTTATTTTAACTAAGGATAATTTGGCAAAACGCAATTGGACAGGATCTACCAGATGTAGTTTCCGTGACCAACACGAATCAATCAAACATCTCTTTCTGGATTGTCCTCTAGCAAAAAATTTGTGGCGGTCGGTCCACATAGCTTTTAACATTACTCCACCGAATTCTATGAATACGTTGTTTGGGATGTGGCTTGATGGGATAAATTATGATACAGCGAGACACATTCGTGTAGGAGTGTGTGCTTTATTATGGGCAGTCTGGAATTGCAGAAATGATTTGGTTTTTAACAGAACAACAAATATCAACTTTTTGCAGGTTATCTTCAGAGCCACAGCGTTGATCCGTATGTGATCGCTACTCACTCCGACGGAGGACAGGGAGCGTTTGGTTACTGGGTCAAACCGATGGGAGATGGTAGCACGGGATATTTTCAACCGGTTTGGATGGCGGTCATGTAATAGGATATGCATGTAGTGCTCTTATCTTTTTATGCCAGCCGGTTGTGGCTTTTCCTTTTTACTCTTAAGCTCTTATGGAGCCTTTTTTCATTCTTTGTTCGAGACTTGAAGACTTATGTTGGATATTTTTCTTATTAATAATATTGGTCGTATGCATCATTCAGATGCAGAGGCTGGGGCATGCCCCCTTTTCGAAGAAAAATGTTCAGTTTTTTTTCAAATCAAGAAAGATTTCCCATCATGGTTCATTCATCTCCCCACCACTCTCCTCCCCTTCATCATGGCAATTAGTTCAAAGCTTTACTTGGTAACCAACACTATGAATGAACATTGTATGCTCCATCCTTGCTATATATGGAGGCATGTATCATGGCATCGACTACACATCTCCAGGACCTCAAATTCAACATTTGGGGGGACTCTTCCGGCGATGCACCTACACGCAGCTTCCACGGCTCTACGAGCTCCGGGGAGATACGTCCTGCACATCGGCGAGCATTGGCCAATCTTTCTTGAGGACGACCATCTGCTAGTGGTACCCGACCTCCTGTCGTAGCGGTAGGTTGTGTCCAACGTCAGACGCTCGAGCGAGGGCGCACTCTCAAGGATGTAGATTAGGAGTTGGACCAGGCTCTTTGATGGACAGAACCCCGTGATTGTCACCTGCCTGAGGCAGTTGTGCCGACCCTCTAGCCTCTGCCTCAGATACTCATGGTCGTCTCCAAAACCGAAGTCGGATCTAAGGGCACCCTGCTCTACCTGCATATACATTACACATGTAGGATCAACATTAATGTTGTTGTTCCGATAAACAAGTACTCCCTCCGTCCCAAAATAAGTGTGTTGAGACACTTATTTTGGGACGGAGGGAGTATAACATAGTAATTGGCACAGATAGCTCCAGGAGACGTGGATAGTGACTTACGCGCAGGATGAAGGAATCCAAAGTAGGAGAAGCATCAAGAAATGAAACCAAAGAGAAGACATCATAGCTCTTGGGGAAGTCCGTTATATTTCTAAAAGGTGGGAAGGCCATTGTTGGTCCAAGGAGTTCAATATCCAAGTGCTTGAGGCAGGGGAGCTTGGAGGCCAGGGTTGGAACTTTAGCATTCTAAGGAACGATAAATCCAAGGATTAATCATATGTTTCTTCCAGCACAGAGGTGTGGCATGCATATCTCTATCCATTATATACTTAAACAGTCCATCTATGATCTTGAAGATGTTAAAATCAACAAATACCTCAGTACGAGAGCGCAGGGTAAGGCTCTCGACAGTTCCTAGGATGGATGGTAGCCTGGCGCGAGCATCAGATAGAAGAATGCATGACAAATTTACAGTCGTAAGCTGAAAAGAATTTCTAATGGAGATTTCTATCAGGGTCCCAACACAATAAAAGGAGCAGAGATTTGGAGCATCGATCTCTACCATCTTCAAACTCCTGCATTCTGTAATACTAAGGAAATTGAGTTGTTGCATTGTACAAGGTATTTGCAGGCAAGTTATCCCACTACAAAAGAAGAGGACCAGCTGCTCAAGGGAAGAAGATTTTGAGAGCAATAGGCCTAATCCTTCCTCGCTAATGTCCACAAGAGTCAACTGTAAACATTTCAATCTTCTCAAGAGGCCAAGTGTGGACGTGGGGTGAAAAGAGCAACCCCAAAGGCCAAGAGATTGAATCGAACTCGCAGCTGCCTCGTCAGACAAAACGGAACAAGGAAAGTTGTATTTTTCCTTCATGAGTAAAGGCATTGCCAAGTCAAGTTCTTTGATCCCAGACTTAACGGTGACCTGGAGCCACACGTCGAGGCATGCGGCTTTGATATTGTTGCAAGGGGCAAGATGAAGTTTAAGTGTCTTCACCTTCACCCCGTTGCCATAATGGTTTTTAAGGATTTTGTCAACCTTGTCAATGATGTAGGTCTCTCTTTCCTCGAACTTCTTGTGGGTCAACCCAAGTGTTTCGCAGTTGAGTGTGAGGTTGGAATAGCATCTCCAGGAATGTAGAAGCCCACGAGACGCGCAGGCAGCACGCGCGGCTTCTTGCACCGGCAAAAGGGAATGTATACGGTGTACGATGTCCTGCAGAACCAGGGTTGACAAGTTTCAACAATTAGATTGTAGCTACTAGTTGGCTGCTACAAACAAAGCAAATCGTATCAATGATGTTCAAGATATATATTTAGTTTGATAGTGGAACCCGTCCCATGTTTTGGATCGTATGGGAGTCTATGATGTTTGAGATATACTATATAGGTTGCTTCTTAGCCAGCAATGGATGAAGACAATGCATAAATAGAGACAAGTATATGCAAGTGTTTTTGGCAAATTTACAGTGCGCATGATATCATGAACCACCGAATTTTTCATGCAAACATACCGAGCACACCTATATGCAGATTCATCACAAAATTCTTGTACTTGCAGCTGTGATCAAAGTTTTAAATAGCCGGTTATAGCCACGCTATAGCGGTTTGAGCAGGTGCCGCTAAATGGTATTCATGTAGAATTATCCGGTGAAGTTACAAAATGGCGGGGGCTATAGCTATTTGAGCAGGGTGCCGCTATTTGGCATATCCAACTATTTAAAATTATGGTTGTGATCGACGCGGTTCTCATTTGCTACAGTGGTAGCGAGAATAGTATACCTGTGGGAGTCCCTCGAAACCAAGATCTTGACTCATATTTCGGCGAGCGCCTCGGGAAATATGGCCGGTTGCATGCACCGTCTCCCTCAGCCGGCCGATGAAGCCTCTGGTCGGTCCACTATATATCTCCAATGCAGCGGATACGGTAAGTACTATTGTCCCACCTTTGCTGATGCAACCGTGAGATTCTGCGGAAGGGAGCCGTGAATTCTCAATGACCAGATCGATTTTCGCCAAGAAGTAGAGGAGAAGCGCGGCGTGTTGGGGCTTGGGATAATACACTACATACTTGATGCTGCGGCAGGAGTAGGGGTCGCCGTGCGTGGACGGCCACCAAGAGGGCGTCGGTTGGAGGCGCCGGCGAGGGGACATCCGGATTGCCGGTCTCGCCTGAGCGCGCGCTTTGAAGGTTTCGGCCGTGCCTATATTTTCGCCGGAAACGGCGGCCTTCGTTTCCCGTTTTAGGTAGCTCCATTCCGGGGGCAAATCTCTGAGCTGTTACGGCTCACATCGAGGAAATCCTGTTAACCACTAATTAAGGCTGCAACCTCCGATTGGTTCAGAGTTAGCCCATCTAATTAAGGCTGTTAAACCATCTGCCATCCAAGTCGTTGTAGTATAGTGGTAAGTATTCCCGCCTGTCACGCGGGTGACCCGGGTTCGATCCCCGGCAACGGCGTTTCACCATTTTTTTCCTTTGTTTTGACTTCAATTTTTTTTCTCTATATAAAATTAGAGGAGGAGGGAGGAATCTGCAGTCCCTTCAGAATATTCAGTTGCACACCACCCTCTTATTATGACAAAATTTTGTTGCAATGCTACTCATTTAGGTACTGGCACTTACAATTTGTCAATAGGTCATGGAAATGCAGCCACTTGGCACAATAATTTTGTTCATACTCATGTTCCCTGCCCAAGCATACGCATCATGCTATTCAGTTATGACTTGTATCATTTGTGCTTTCTGTAAATGAATTCATGTTCCGGAACTTAGATGCTCTGTATCTTTGTGATTTCGTGCTGTAATCAATTTCATGTTCCAATGCTTACAATTGTTCAGTATATTACCTTTTTTCAAGAATTTCAATATATTACCATGGTAATGCAACATCTTTGCACAGTCGCATATGACATATGACTGGTTACTACTGTAGAACTTAATTATTTCATGTGTCCTCCACTTGATCCAACTTGTCTTTTCAAACTGTTGGCACAAGGAATCAGGGAAGAGTGAACAGCTAACGTAGCAATCCACATGGAATAGAAGATAAATCATAGGACGCGGATTTTTGGGACATGGTGACGCGCGAGGATGAAATCTGGGCGGTCCATCTATGCTATAAGATTAGCAATTAATATAGTGATTGAATGAATACCCAAACAGTACGCGAGGTTAATTCAGCAAATACTCGTGTACATGGGTTGGTGGCTAGCCATCTTAAATGGAATTAGATACAAGCGAATATGCATGCAAAATACGGTCTTGACCGTTCTGCCATGTTAATGTGGTGTAGGCCATTTAAAAGACTGGTCGGTAACGTTTAAATGTGGTTGTCTCAAACCTGTATGCCTTGAATGGCATTTAACTCATCACTAGCTGCCGGTTTTGTTTTGGTTTGTGTTGCCCAACTTCATTTTTCGTGTGTATTATTGAGGGTACTGTTGTATCAGTTCATCAAAGCACTGCCACTGTTCATGTTAATGTTGCAGTATTACCTCGTGGATGATGGGATATCCCCATAATAATGAATGTAAATAACATATATGTGTTACGTTACTAACAAATTTCATGGGAAGGTAACAGTAATACTCCTACACTGTGCAACCTTCTTCAACCTGCCAGTTGGGAGAAGACAAAATGATAAGGTGACCATTGTACCAAGCTCAAGTGACAGCGGAAGGGTAGCCGTTCGTTAATGTTTCTACTATAGGAATACCGTTGCTATGCTCAAAACATGTGCTTAGGCGAGGTTTTGTTATTGATTTTCTAGGCTCGTTGGGAACCTAGTACAGGAGCTTGCATTGTCCCTTGCAAAAAAAGGAGCTTGAAATTGATTCTGAACAAGTTGCATACCCAGAGTTGATGAGAGCACCGAATGACACAAGGTGGATTAGATCATTAGAAGGTGTGTTGAAGGAGCTCACGAACTAATCCATTCATGCCATCGGATGAACAGAATGGGAGCTACTTCTTCTGAATGAATATGTGTTGGAGGAGCTAATTAATGAACTAGACTAGAACATGGAGGAGCACATGATAGAGCACAAAGCGGGGAAGGCCAGAAGTTGAACACAAATAGAGTTGACGAGGAGGACGAATGTGAGGGGATGAGCACTTGCTAGTGAGAGGATGAGTAAAAAAAAGTTTGGGGCATGTTACCGTTGGTAGCAGCTGTCCATGGGTAGAGCTGATGAACCAATGTGGGATAAACAGGAGGAAGAAACTGCAAGAATCAGGGAGGATAATTAAGCGAGGAGCTGCGGGATAGAGAGGGGCAACAAATAATATGTGCAGGGTGCCATCAGGCATCTCCTAAAATAAATGAGAGATTAACTCCTCTTGTCATCCCGGTGGGCCAGGGTCACTAATTGACACTGGGAATACATTGTCTATAAAGGAATACCACATCCTGAGAAATGCATATACCTGACGAGTGGTATGAATACGGAATGAATCATAACATAATGGATGGTGAGATATAGACCTCACGTGCACTCATGCATTTTCGATAAATCATACTCCTATAGCAACGTCAATACCAACTTGATTTTGTGGTCACACGCACAGAAGTCTCAAAGTTTCAAATGGTAAACTATACCAGCATGCTGAAATTGTGTGACAAGTTATCACTGAATATTTCTCTCTCAGGAAAGAATTGAATCACAGTAACAAATGATCTCCTAGTTAAAAATTTGCACCGCCTTTTAGAATTTTGATCACTTCACACCACATTATAAATTCACCGTGTTTCATTTTAAGATCTCTGCTTTCCCATTACATCCTGCTCATATGCACCTCCAGTCCGAATTGAAAGGTTGGAAAGATGCGGTGATAAATGCTCCCTGCCACCGCTAAGCTAATGTAGTGTGAACTGTGAAGTGGTCTAATTTCTTAAAAAAAGGTTGCAAACTGTCAACTTGTGACAAATAGGTCGTCTACGACTCTGTTTTCTTTTCATTTAGCTTTACAGATTTCATATAAAACATAGCCGGGAAGTCCAGAACCGCTGAAGAGCAGTTACAAAGTAAAAAATCAATTTGCATATTAAGAACTGGAAGATTACATTGCACAATTTTGAAAGCTATGTAGTGGATAAGTAAAATCTGCAAGTTGCTATGTAGACAACAAAGATTCAAAGCAACAATGGCAAAACACAATAGGGTCAGTGTCGTGGTGGGCGCACGGCAGATGCCAAGGGATGGCTAAAGAGAGGAGGAGGCTCGAGGGCGCTGGTGGGCTCCAGAAGCGAGGTTGGCATGCGCGGGCGCGGGACGCCGGACATACCCAGGTTCGGGGCTCTCCGGAGAGATAATACCCCTAGTCCTGCCGAGTGTAGTTGGATGATCGATAGTACAATGTTGCTCCTGGAGCTGTATGGAGGAGGAAGGAAGCTGGCCAAGGCTTGGGCTGCTCCTTCTCTCCGGTGTTGCCGTTGGTTGGCTAGTCCTATGCTTACTTGCTTTTCTCTTGTGTCTGTTTCTTTCTCTGCTTGCCTCTCTCGTGATCGCGGGCTCCCGAGGGTTTTTATAGACCAACCCCCGGGGGTACAATGGTAATGTTACAAGTCGGTGGGTCCGTATTGTCGGTGTCCGGGGACCCGGGCTGGGTCCCGCTGAGGGCTTGTGGTTCGTCGGGTTCCCCTAGGTGCGGGGCCCCACGGGCCTAGGGGAACAGTGGGCCGTCTTGTCGATCGTCAGGGCGTGGCCGAGTCGAGTCGTGTACAATGGCTCTCCGTCAGGCCGCCGCTTGTTGCCGTCAGCGGTGAGGGCGGGAGCACTGTTGCCACGCCAGCCCTGGTCAGCGGGTAGGTGAGGGGCACTGTTGCCACGCTCCGGCTGACCACGGGCATGGACGGAAGCACTGTTGTCTTGGTCACCGGTGATTGAAGTCTCGTCCCATCATACGGCCTGGATGGGACGGGAGCTGGCCCATGGCTGGGTTGCCGTGCACACCACGGGTGGGGTCGGCTTGTTGGGGAAGCCTTGGTTGCTCCGGGTTGAGTCGTCTTG
Source organism: Triticum aestivum (assembly GCF_018294505.1). Taxonomy (NCBI): domain Eukaryota; kingdom Viridiplantae; phylum Streptophyta; class Magnoliopsida; order Poales; family Poaceae; genus Triticum; species Triticum aestivum. The sequence goes on from NC_057795.1 coordinate 641,479,584, forward strand.
CACCAGTTGTTGTGGCCGGGTCGACGTACCTTGCTGAGTCGAAGAGTTTGGCCGGGTTGCGGGCCTTGCCGGGTCGAGCGACCCGGCCAGGCGCGTGCCGGCTTGAGGGGCGATGCGGGCCCCGCCATTTTCGAAAAGGATCCGGGTTCCGTTGCCTGCCCGGGGTTCATCCCCCGACAGTAGTCCCCGAAGTTGTGAAGGTCTGCCATCTTCGAATGAGTGGGCCTTCGCAGTTTCCCCCTTGAGCAAGGCGAATTTTTGCGAGCGCCGGGTCCGGCAACACCCACTGTGTGCCGGTTTTCTCGGAAACCGGATCGCAGCATCCCGGCCGTGGCGGGAATCGAGGAGTCTGTCGAATCTTGAGGCAATCCCTCGGGCTTCGCGCAGACGCCACGTGGTGCCCGGAAGTCGGAGGGGCCTGACAGGTCACGCGCATGACAGGAACCGAGCGACGGGTTGGGCGCTGGTTGACGAAGACCTGGCAAGTACTTTGGCGGCTGCAAATGAGAACCGAGCTAAAAGTTGGCTGTTCAACCTCCTGTGGCCTTTATCGCATGAACATTTTACCCTTTTGGCGGTAACGATGTGGGCGATCTGGACGTCTCGAAGAAAGGCAATACAAGAAGCAATATTTCAGATTCCACACGCAATCAAAAGCTTCATTACACGCTACATGCAAGACCTTGAGGCAGTCAGGAAGCCACCGAAGCAAATACGTGTGGCGGTGGGAGCAACACCAAGGGCTGTCAGACCAAAAGCACCACTGGCAAACTATGCAAAGATACATGTAGATGCTGGAGTTCGGCCAGGCAGAGGAGGATCAGCTGTTGCGGTCTGCAGAGATAGCCAAGGAGTTTTTCTAGGAAGCTCAGCTATGGTAATAGCGGGGGTAAGTGATCCGGCAACTTTGGAATCCATAGCATGCCGAGAAGCTCTCGCATTGGCGGAAGATCTTAACCAAAATCATTATATTGTGGCATTGGACTGCAAACAGGTGATAGATGACATTGCTAAAGGTTGTCATGGAGTTTATGGAGTTATTATCAGAGAGATTAGATTAAGATCACCTCCCACATGTAAATTTACTTTTGAAAGGCGTGAGGCAAATATTGAAGCTCATAAGCTAGCTAAACATCCACTGTCCTTATTGCCAGGGCGTCATGTGTGGTTAGGCCAGTCACATGATCAAAATTGTATCCCACATTCGATGGACTTTGATTAATAAAAGGTCTTCCCCCAAAAAAAAGTTGAAAAACTACTAGCCAGGACATTACCATAAAAGAATAGATTAGCCCCCAGCGTGATTAACGCGTTATTGGAGGCTGCCGGCCGCCGCCGCTGCTTCTTGCTCACTAGTCCTGATTAGACTAGGCGACATCGGCTTTGCGTTGGGAAATTCTTTCGTACTGCACCCCAATTCTTCGATGATCAAGCCAAATAGTCAAGGTTTAGCACTAGTGAGTATTATTTATTAATCTCTCAACCCTCATCTTATATACAGCCAATTGTACACCCTATCATCTTTGAGTCTGTGATCTACTATACTATTGATTCATATGTATGGTAACCGTGTGGGCGTCTCTGATCGGAGACCATGTAGGCGCATCAAGATGGTAGCAGATATCGATCCCATTCAGAGGCAGGTGAGATGGCACATCTAGACCAGATCAAAATCGATCGCACCCAGAATTGGCGACGGGCGACACGGCGATAGGCGGGGCAACGAGCCTGCCGCTTCCGGTTAACTTCATCTGATCGACATGTTCCTCTCGCCAAAACAGGTAGCCTGCTGCCATTGGCTTGTCCTCTTGATTAACTTCGGCTCCTACAGTCCTACTCCTAATTTATAAATCCTAATTAACTTTTGACAAGAATTGTTACATTGTTTCACAAAAAAAAGGATGGTTACACTGTTAGAGATCAGTTCTTGCCTCCTTGGTTGAAGAGCATAGTATAGCAGTTCAACTGGACAGGGCACGAGACTAGGTGAGTTAGACATTATATCATATACGTTATAAATGCTCGTTAGTTCATTTTTACTAGTGAAATAGGGCCCCACTTTTCTGTTTCGCACAGGGCCCCGGATTTTGCTGGCACGGCCCTGCTGCCAGCTGCAACACATACCTGTGGGAGATCCTCAAAAAACAAGGTGACAGCTCATATTTTGGGAGCTTATTGAGAAACAGGGCCTTGCTGTTGGCCGGTTTGATGAAGCCTCTGGTCGACTATCTGCAGTGCATGCAGCAGGTCTCGTAAGTAGGCCCTCAGCTTTGCTCATGCAACTCTAGAATTTTTGCAAAAGAAAATTGCGAACTTCCAAAATTTCAAAAGCCAGGAGCTAAACCCTGTGAAAGTGAATTCGGGTGCGATGAGCGAAGGGAAGAAGCGCGGCGCGTTGGAGGCTGGAGAAGTGGAGACCATACATACTTGCAGTTGCAGGAGTAGGGATTGCAACGGCAGCCAGGGGGGTGGCACCTGCCACGATTCGATTGTCTTGTTAAACGGTCGAAACGGCGGCCGCGGTTACCGTTTCAGCTCCAACCTCCGATTGGTTCAGAGTTAGCCCATCTAAGTAAGGCTGTTAAACCATCTGCCATCCAAGTCGTTGTAGTATAGTGGTAAGTATTCCCGCCTGTCACGCGGGTGACCCGGGTTCGATCCCCGGCAACGGCGTTTCTTAATTTTTTTCTCATTTCTTTGCACTTCGTAAATTTTTCTCGTTCGCCAAGTATTCATGAATCCGTCAGAACTCCACCCAGATGCATAGCAAATACAGGTGATGAGAAAATACCGACCAGCATCTTCGCCAAAACCATGGTATTTAGCATCCAAAATCCTATCAAATTCTATCTCTACATGTTCCCTGACTGAACATAAGCATCATGTTATTCAGTTATAAACATGTCAATGAGCATTTGTGCTTTCTTGCTGTGATCATGTACCGATGCCTAGGTGAACTGAATTATTTGTGCTTTCTTGCGGTAACTGAATCCCATGTTCCAGTGCTTTACAGCTTTTCGATATATATATATATATTAGTGGTAATGCAACCTCTTTGCACACTCAGCCTGATCCTGGCTCCTAACTGCAACTCAACTACTTCATCTTCTGACGGTTGATCCAACCTATGTTTTGGTGTTGGTCTTTTCATCTAGCCTTGTATATTACCTCAAGCAGGATAATATTGTAAGTTACCAACATAATTTGACCAAGGAACTAGTTAGTACAGGTTCTTGCTGTCAGTTATAACATAGTACCAAGATAATGTTCTTACTGTCCTGCATCTTGGGAGGAAGGACCAGGACATAGTCAGTTTGGAGACATTCATCTGCTCAATTTACACCACCAAAATTCATCTAAAACTGTTGACGGAGCTCCGCATGGAAGAGATGATAAATCATACTCCTCCTATAGTAACTAGTGTTAGAAAATCCTGGCACGCATTGATACCAGCTTGGGTTTTGTGGCCAGGCTCACAGAAGCCTGAAAGTTTCAAGAGGCAAACTGGATCAGCATGCTGAAATTGTGGGGGAAGTTACCACTGGAAATTTTCAGGAAAGGACTAAATCACAGTAACGAATGACCTCCTAGTATCAGCGAGTGTTGACATGTGCAGCAATAAATCAGAGCCAACGCTAAACAATGGTTAACAGTACAGCTGACCACAAGTGAAATCAAGGAACAAGATGAGCAAGACCCATTGGCAGAAACCGAGATGCATGCATTGTGGTGAACTACGGCAATAAGATCGGAATCTTATTCATAGTAAGGAATTGCATGATCTACAGATCACTCTCAGTGTCGGAACTGTAGACCCAAAACACAGTGTACAAGCGGTAAAATTTCTACAAATAATTGCAAATAGGTGGTCTGAATTAATCACTATTCTCGTTTAGCTTTACAAGTTCCATATAAAAAATCGGCTGGAAAATAATTGCAAATTTGTTAATTGTCACAAATAGGTGGTCTAAATTGGAGTTAATCACTATTCTTGTTTAGCTTTACAGGTTCCATATAAAAATAATAGGCTGGAAGTCTAGAACCATTGAATATGAATTACATTATACTCCCTCTGTCCCAAAATAAGTGTCTCAACTTTGTACTAACTTTAGTACAAAGTTGTGGTAAGGTTAGGACACTTATTTTGAGACGGAGGGAGTAAAAACTAATTTGCATATTCAAGAACTAGAAGATTGCAGTACACAATTCAGAATGCTAGGTAGTGGACAAGAAAAAACTGTGAGATGCAATCTGGACAACAAAAAGAGGAAGATTCTTGAGAAATGGATTCAGTTGGAGACAATCACGATAAGCAGTCTAATCACTAATATAAGATTGGCCAAGGACTGGTAAACCAAAGCAACAATAAAGATTAAAGAATGCAATAGGGTGCATGAAACATGATGATTGCTGATGAACTTGTATGGTATTGCTTAACCATCTTAACTATACCTCAACTGATCAAAAGAAATAAAAGAAAATGAATTGTGTCGACTAACACAAGGTGACTCCATAACTTCTGTTGCTTAAGTACTCCCTCCGTCCCAAAATTCTTGTCTTAGATTTGTCTAAATATGGATATATCATGTCACATTTTAGTATTAGATACATCTGTATCTAGACAAATCTAAGACAAGAATTTTGAGACAGAGGGAGTATATATTACTGCAGAAAAGATAACCATATTGACAGGCAAATGGAGGAGCAATGCACCCAGTTTACAAATACATATGAACATGGTTTTGGGGAACATGCATATAGTTGCAGGAAATAAATACTCCCTTCGCTCCTAAATATAAGTCTTTTATGAGATCCTAATATGGACTACATACGGAGCAAAATGAGTGAATTTACAGTCTAAAATATATCTATATACATTTGTATGTAGTCCATATAGAAATCTCTAAAAAGACTTATATTTAGGAACAGATGGAGTACAAGGAAAAAGTGCAAAGGCAGATAGTCCCAAGCATAGATAACTTGTTCTCATGTTCACATATTCGCTCCACGAGAGACTAACAAGTGACCACAGCATAACTAGTACATGAAAGCAAATAGATCGAAGTGACTACTGACTAGGTATAACCAGAATAGTAAAATAACATTGCTCAAAGCCACAAAGGTATGGACCAGAACATCAAAATACAAAATACATAGAAGATCTGACCCATATTTAGCATGTGAACTCTGTAATCATGGAGCTGCTTTGGGTAACCATTCCTTGTAAGTGGGAATATAAGGATCGCACCGGAGAGTGAAGTAACTCTCAAAACTGAAGATAACATGAAATTTCCTCTTTTCCATGTTCGGGTCTCTGATGAGAAGATCTGCACTCCGGCGTCGTGACCATCCTCCAGATCCTGCAAGAGCAGGAACACGGCGAAGCGGGAGGGAGCAGCCGGTGAGGATGTCACGGAGAGAGAGAGGAGAGTGATGATTTTGAGCAAGAGATCGAGGCGCGAGTAGACGAGGAGGACTGGATCTGGATGGTTTGACCAAATCGATCGATCACGCTACATGGTATGGTACACAAGCGAAACCATCCATCCCAATCCATCGATCAATGTTTGTGGTTTCGCTTCCCGATCCTTGATATGATATACGTACGTAAGCGCCAACGCCAACGCCAACGCCACGGACTCGTCGTATTCCTTTCTTCATCACCCATACACACGTACAGTCAAGTCATGAATTGAATTAATAAAAAAGAAAAAAAGAAAAAAGTCAAGTCAAGTCACGTACGTCGTATTCCTTTCTTCACCCGTACACATGTACAGTACAGTCAAGTCACGCCGCCGTCCCCACACCTCCATTCCTTTATTTTTTTGCGAGCTCACACCTCCATTCCATTCCATCCCATTCCATCCCATCTCAATTCGGACGGACCGGAGCAGGAGGAACGCAAGTTTTTGGCGTCCCGTACATCCCCACACCTCCATCCCATTCCATCCCATCTCATCTCTACTCTCTACCTATATAATACTAGTAGAATGCCCCGTGCGTTGCTACGGACCTTTTAATATTAATCTAATCCTACGTAAATTTAAGGTGCGGAGGAGACGTATCAGACAACGCCCATCACATTCAAAAAAAAGTGCCGAGGTAAATTTACATTGCACATTTACGTTAATTGGTCAACATGCTTGCCTTGACTCCAGGAATGCCTCCGGCTGATGGAGGTAGCCAGGTAGGGTTACACTAATAGAAATATTTTGTTTAGAAATCGATAGAAACTTTATGAAAAATAACGCCTAGCTTGGAGCCTTGGACTTGCAAAGCCAGAGACGTGGTTTACGTCCATGGGCGAGGAAGGGAATCGTAGGAAAAATTGGATATGCTTATATTACTATTTCAGGTCCGCCCAATACATAGTGTTCCTGATATTTTGGGTATTTTACGCCAAGTCTCTTACTAAACACAACAGGCCTCTCGCAATCTAAGAGGCTTCTTTGGTTTTGGGTGGTTCAACAAGAGGTATTGCTTCAACATGCTGTTTCTCAGTCGAAGCTCTCTTCTTCGACTGTCCTAGATAGGTGCAAGAATATGTTGAGAGATAAGAATAAATGTTAGTAGTAAATAGGACAAAATCGTAGTTAATTCAACAAGTTTCTTGGCAGAATTTCAGATCACAAAAAGGGGAAATTCATGTTGTGTGATTACAGCGGCAGTACACATAGGAGTGACTCCATTCTGAAGCAACTGCCCAATACGGGGGCAAGATGTGAAGTGACATCAATATACTTGCAAACATAAGACAGAGCACATACTTCATATCTTTGCTATCGGGTAGAGCTTCAGCTCCGATCCCTAAGTTAATATTCGCATCTTCTCAGTAACAATGTAGTTATGCCCAACTTCTGGTCACACAAGGATCATGGACTGATTACAAGTCATGATTACATGAGCACAAGAGCAAGCATAAACATGCCAAAAGACAGGATATGCGCTGACTGAATAGCCTGCACGGAAGGCATTAGCACTACACTAATGTCCCTAAAATCTACACACCAAAAATGTAGCAAAAATCCTGACAATTAGAATATATTGTAAAACAGAATGCCAAAGACAGTTCAGTATATATTACCAATGCAACTCTGTTATCAACAAAATGAGCTGACTAATTTAACTGGGCAAAAATGGATTTGATTGTGGTAACCAGTTAGAACACAAGGTAACAGTGTCTCACGTGCTTGAGGCCGGTGCGGGGCACGTTGGACCTAGCGAAGGATCGGTACAATTTATGCGGCCATATCTATCTACAAGGAAGAACGGCGAGATAGTCATCGAAGAAGCATTAGAGCAACAAAAGTCCTCCTGAACCTTTGATTCTGTGAAGGGCAGGTAAAAGTAAAATTTTGTTCCAAAATTATTTGATAACCAGTTAAGTTCGAATGTGAAATTTGAGATTACAACAGTACAAAAAATAACTATGAAATGATGAGGATCATCTCCCTTCAGAAATGTCATCAATTAAGAATGCTAAAAAGATCATCGCAAATACAGATACATAAGTGCATGACACTTGGTCTAGCCTACCTGAAGGCCTTATCTCTGCTGTAAAGAGATGATTGTAGGGGCACTTATACAAAGATAATGTCTTCTCCTCAAAGTGCACGGCCAACACGGAATCCGCTGCCTTCAGTCTGTCCTAATTTTGCCATGCACCCCATGTCTGATTATCCACAAGAGCTCTGACAAACAACGAACCAGCTGGACCATGAAACAGAAGGACAATAAATTTACGAGGAAGGTAATTTTCTGTTATTGGCAAAACATTTGATATTGATTAAACCAACACCAACCACTACTTTCTCGCGTATCTATTGCCAAAATCGCAGCTTCTCTTATAGATCATAAGTGTGGTGACTGAACCCCACTTACCGTAGTATAAAATCCGTTGCAGCCACCTACTCCACATATGTGTGTGTGTGTGTTGCTATCTCTAAATCGAATAAACCTCCAATGTATGCAATTCATGAGCACAAAACAGAAATTATAGTTCAGTAACTCTAGAAATTAATCAAATTGAGGGATCCTAATCATAATTTTTTACATACATATGGATCACACAGATTAGGAAATTTCTGAAGTTACAGAGGACTAAAAAATGAATCGGGAGGAGAGAAATCATGACTCACCTCACCCAACAACAAGGTGGAAACTGCAACCCAAGAAAAAGATGCCCTTCCCTCTCTCGGTGAAGAGCATGCATGCCTTAATGAGGTGCTGACGTCAATCTCCTTCCTTCCTTGGATGTGCTATCTAAGTACAAATTCCAGAAAAAAAATACAAATCATCCAAAGGAGATTACTTTCCAGTAGTCAGGGGCCGCAAAATGCAGCCATGACACACCTATTATACATGTGCATCCACCTTTAAGAGTGACTAATCAGTAATCACTAAAAGGGAGTAGGAAATAAACAAAATACTCATATTACTGTTAAGAGATGAATAAAACATATCATTTTTAGGCTTTTGCAACCAGTGGCAAGAAACAAATACATGTGCATCCTACTGCTGATTCCTCACAATAATAACCTACTTGATCAACACTGGTACAAAAATAAATATTATATAAACGAACTAATCTTGAAAAATGGTAGTTGGATTAAGAAGCAATTAATTTGAAGAGCCCAAGAATATTTGTGGAGATGGAAAAATGACTCCTCGTTGGCGTTCCAGCAAATAGGCCGTGAGCAACTCAGTCTGCTACGTAATAAAATAAATTATGGAGCTAACCAACGTGCAAGATTGATTTCTACAAAACAGATTCACTTATATGCAATGGCATATGCGTGGTGGCAGGGTTATCTCACCACGGAAAAGGATTCTGAATCCCATCTGGCCGCAGAGTCCACACACCACAGCTCACTGCAACGGCTATCTCAGCGCCTGCCTTGAAGACACGAAGCAGTGTCGCTTGGAGCGGCCGGCATGGAGTTGACGAGCACGTGCTCGGAGGCTTGTTCCCCTCTCCGGGATCAGTCTGGACAAGGAGTAGCGTGAACCTCAGAGGAAGATCCCATTGTTGGTCGGGCTCAGGGAGCTTTTCGAGGAGCGGAAGTAATGGAGCAGCAGCTATAATGATTGGTCCTCACCATCCACCACCTCTTCATCTGACTTTCCGGGTGGGGCGAGATCGTGGTACGACGGTGGCCGAGGCTGAACGCCACGAAGCCTACCTTCCAACCACCATGTGGTCGCGCCCACCAGCCGCCGCTCACTGGTCTGCCGTGAACAACTGCCTTCCACACGTACAAGCCAGCAGCAGCCAACCAGTTGCCGTCGAAACCGCCGCTCACCATGCATGATTAGAATAGGAAAGGAAGAGACGGGGGAGTGGGCTAAAAGGAAAGGAAAATTACTTCGGTGCCAAAAGAAAAATTACCTCGATGCCTTTGCCGTGGAGTAACAATGTGGCGTGCTGGTGCGATCGGTATAATCTCACACAAAATCTTACTTGAAAACAACATCTCTGGTAAAATCTCCACATCATTGACCTCATCGGGTTTCAAGTATATCTTTCTCTCCTGGCATATACTCTGTATTAAATTAAGATGAATGAGCATCAACCACTCTAGTCTCAAGTAAAAGAATGAAACATTACTTCTGAAAGAACTACAACAGAATGGTTTGCAGGAGCTTACTTCAAAACAACATCTCTGGTATAATCTCCACTGAGAATAGACATCTATTGAGTTTCCTTGAGGACCCCTAGCAAGAATCAATGCAAGATTGTTGGCCACTAAAAAATTAGGTACGCAACATTCAAGTAGAGACCGAAAAGTATCAAAACACCTAGCAGAAGTCATGCAACCTTCAACCATGATTAAGGAACACCCTTCACTAAGACCGCATATAATAGACTAAAATTATTGATAATAGGTAGGTCTTACCATAAGCGATCTGCTGTTAAATGTTTTGCACTCTTATGTTGTCAATTATGAAGATAAAACGTCTCTAAACAGTCATTTCTACAAAACGCACCAAGTGGCATTACAAAGAGCACTGCAAGTGATGCTACAACGGGTAGCCAATGGATAAACCTACACCTGCGAGGGCACCTTGGGTGCTAGCTAGTCTTGCTCCAGAAAAGGTATTGGTTTCAAGAATCGAGTGAATGGATCGTACAAGGCCGAGAGCATTTTCTTTGCCGCGGCATCTGAAATAAAATGTGGGATAAGAAAATTCAATCAGACAGCGTAAGAACTGTAAAAACACAACATCTCTCAGTTCTGCACAGATCAATGCTTTATATATCTAAGTGGTTAGTTATGTTTCTGACAAAATTTCAGATTCAACCAAAGCAAGTACAAGACATATAACTGCATTTGATCCAATTATCAAATTCAGTCATATTTTCTAAAATATGAAGAGTTGCAAAAGTGTGAGCCGTTGAGGCAGCTGATAGATTATATGATTCGATATACGATAAATTTCGTGAATTTTTGTATGAATCACCGTGATTCTACTTACCATTCTATTAGTAATGTGATATCCCTGATCCGTTGAATTCACACCTCATGCAGACATTAGGGTCTAGGAACGTGTAGAAACGAAATCCCAGAACAACAGTACAATCATGTGCCTTTTAATTCCTACAACAACTATCTGATTTGCAACAGAATAGTTTCTCCTCAGATCACACAACTCCTGCATAATAAGAGAACCAAATTTATCAATCTTCAAGTCGATGACCTAAAGCAAATTAGTGGCAGCAGTGTCAAGGGGTTTTGATCAAGGAATATATGTCTATATACTTGAAGCAAAAAAAAACACAAATATATCCAGTATAAGGAGTTTAGCTATCACCTCATTAATTTGACCTCGACTTCTTTGGTGCTATAGCACATGTTTTCGCCAACAAGTGTTGTGAGGTGAATGTATTGAGATCAAGTAGTTTTAGTCCCATGGATAACTGTTAATGGCCAACAATCTGGTGCAAAAAACAACTCAATAAAATGTTCAGATCATACTTTTATATAGAAATTATTAAGAGGGCTATTACTATGTACTACCTGTGTATTGTGAAAAAAAATGTTCAGATCATTTTATCTTTAAGGCTACTGTAATCTGCAATACACTCTGATAGTTTTGAATATAGTTCAGGTAGGCATAAGGCCCGCCGTAGTTCCTTGTCAAGAAAAAAAGTGTGTTGGCAATGGAATCTTATCAAAATTGTAAAGTAAAACACACACCACTGAAGAAATCAATCTTTAAGAAAGAAAAAAATAGTACCTTAGTCAATACAACTATCACTGAAAAGTAGTTCCCAAGTATAAGTGATGGCCAGGCCTCATTTATTTACAACGGGCCATCATATTGACAAGTAGCGGAAAATATAAATCAAGTCGCTGCCGACTCTGTATGGAGAAAATATCAGATATAGCCTGCTCTTATGGATTTGGAGTATCCCATATTAAGTGCAAGCGCCATTTGCTGAAGGACACTTTGCAGAACAGAAGATTTCAATACTATGGGAATATTGTATTGCATAACTGACCATCTAATTATTCGGAAATCTATAATTCTAGAAGCACAATAAATTCAAGAATATTAACACTGTGCCGAAAGCTGAAAACTTTTGTTGACCAATGACCACCAACTTATTTTCAGAAAATTGTGCCACAAGCAGTATATGCAAATACAATGGTAGTTTTTCGACCTGCTATGTGCATGGCACACAAGTTCATACCATTTTACTAAGCTGACAATGTTCACATAGTTCAGGCATCAAGACTGAATGGTAAAGTAACTGAACAAACACAAACTGAAAGGCTTCACAAAGTTCTATTGTCAGTTTTGAACAAGAAATGATAGACAAAGAAGCTTGGAGCCTTTTGAGCCGACTAAAATTACTTAAATAATTTACCATAAGGTCCATAAGAACTTGAAATCAGATAAATGTGGATTTGTTTTTTTAGATGGCAGATGTGAAATTTAGTGGGAAAGAGAACACTTGGTGATAAACCAAATCTTGTACATGTGAGGCCAGACACATCAGTTTCTGTAACATATCCCAACTATCTAGATTATCATACTACAAGCATTTCACAAATTGTTAAACAACCATACAAAGGAACAGATATATGCCCCCGCACACGGTACACTCCCCTTGAGAAAACTATAAAAGGGTCTTTCTGTCCTATGTGTTGACTCGCTTAAACTAATCAGCATTAGATGAGAATTAGATGAACTGCAAGTAATGAAGCTAATTGCTTCAGAATTCAACTATGCGATGTGTGGTTGGATTACACATATTGTACCTTGTGGATATGTCAAGCGAATCAGAGGTAGAGCGGGATGGACGACCACATGTTCATCGATGAGACATGGCGCCCTAATCATCAAGGACACGCTGCAAATTTGGAGCACCAGCGGGGCTTGCGGCCTCCACGCGATTCCGGCGACTACGCTCTTGTCGGCAGGGGCATGCGTCGTCCATGCGGTTCCGGCGAAGAGCTCGTCCTCCACCACCTGCCTCCTTCATCTACCTGCCAGCATCATCCTGCTCCCGGGCCTCCCCTCCATGGCCACAACGCACGGAGCTGCGTCATTGGCACATCACTCTTCTCCTTGGCACCACCTCTTCTTCCACACTCGATCCATAACGACGATGCATTGTATTTGGCTGGGGCAAGCTAGAAGGCGTGGTGCGCGCCCGGATGGGAAGCTAGCTCGTCAGGGATGTAGGGTTCGTGGAGCAGAGGAATGGGTGGACAAGTGGATTCCTCCGTCACGGACTCAGTCACATCGTAGACACGATCTGCAGAACAACAATCGTCCAGCAGGAACAAGTAAACACCAACAAACATGCATGCCACAATCTGCCGTGATGAGGAAATGGGGCAAAAATCACCTGGTTTTGCTTCGGATTGAGGCGCATCGCCGTGCTCAAAGGCTGCAAACATGGCTGAAGCCCGATCATGGAGTGCGTCGGGAGAGGCCTCCTCTGCTGCCAGGCTTCTCTTCTTGGCTTCCCTCTGCGTCTCCGGATCCGGATTCCCCCTCGTGCGCGGCCTGCCGGCCTTGGGCATCTTCGCACCTTGTGCGCCACCGCCTCCCGCTTCCCTCTCCTTCTCCGGATTCTCCAGGGTCCGGCTTGTAAACAAGAACCTGGTGTGTTGTTGCTTCATATGAACCTGGAGGAGGGAGGAGCAGGGGCGGTGGCATGTGCGCCGGGAGGAGGTCGGGAGTGTGTGGGAGGGGCGCGCCGGGATCCAGGGAGGTTGGGGGTCGGGCACAGAGTGTCGAGCACATGGAGAGGGATGCTTGTTACCTCGGCAGGCAGCACCTCTCCCAGGAGATCTCCAAGCAACGAAATCCCCCTCGTAACAGGCGCAAGGTCGGTCAACATCAAACACCTCGTTGTGTGTATGCGGAATTCAGATAGCAGCAACAATACCAAAATTCAGCTAGTAGGAGGAGAGCAATGGTGCAGCACCACATCATCGCTATCTCTCTCGTTCTACAATTCACAGCCAATTATAGCCCGTTCCTGTCTTCTCGGCCCCCATCTTCTCCCCGACGACCCCATCAATGATGATCCCGACACCCCTGCTTCTTTCCCATAGTCACTTACCATAGCTATCATATGGTGCCGGCGGCGTGCGCCGTTGCTGCAGAGCGTGACCCGACAGGCACGAGTGGACGATGAGTTGATGATAGCAATGTGCTTCAATATATTTCTGTTTGTTACCTACACAAGTTTGAGACCTGTTAAAGTACAATCGCCCTTAGTACTATAATTTAAGCAAGATTAAAGGATGAGTGTAAGAAATCATATATGGATCAGTGGTAGTACAAGAATCACATAAACAAGTATGCATGGATGAAAATTGTAACATAAGTAGCTTACCATGTCCCTGAGGCCCAACATCATGTTGTCATCAGAAGTACTTACTGGAACAATCCTCGAGGCCAACAAATTCCTAGGGACGACACGGTTCACCTGAAGCTCTATCTTCTTTCTTATCAGCTGCAACACAGCCAAGATGATCTCGTTTGCTACTGAAACATATATCTTAATTAAGAAGACCCAAAAAAATTGTAGAAAAATAGGAACAGGAGAAGCAACACACACATCTTTCCGTTGGGCAGCCTCACATGACTGACAGTTGATATACGTATCAGGATGTGGAACTCCCAAAAGTGCATTATTTAGAAATCACAACACTCCTAAAAAAATCACAACACGTTAGATCATCTATGGTTTGTACAAACTCCCAAAACATAGATGCATCGTCTATAACCAGGCCAAAAACACAAATACCATCCACGGTTGGCCGGAACAGATCGTTGCACACATGCTGGAGGAGAGCAGAACATAGCACGCACCACGCTGTCCACACCACACACGCACAAGCAGAACACGACACACACACAGATCAGCCACAGCACATGGCGCGCCCTCTGCCTTTAGTCGCCGGCTCGCGGGTACCCTCAATCACAAACCTGCACGCGCCTCCGACGACCGGGCTCTAGTACACGCCCTCCTCAACGCCTGACTGTCGCATTCACCATCTCCAAAGCAGCCGGCGGTAGAGGCGGCGGGCGACCCAGAGCAGCGCGGTCGCCTCGGCCTCCGCGAGCGCGAGAAGGCCGAGGAGGAAGCCCGCCAGGAACCCTGCGGCAGCCATCCCGGGCTGAGCTCCCGACGGCGAAGGAGACTACGGCGGGGGGTAGGGAGGCGGGCACGGTTAGGGTTTGGAGGGAGAGGAGAGGGGTGAGGCGGGAGGAGCAAGACGGCGGAGGCGACGGAGAAGGATTCTGCAGCGGCGGCGGCGGCGGCGGCGGATTCTGCAGCGGCAGCGGCAGCGGCGTTCACACGCGAGGAAATAGATCGAGAGAGGGATCGAGGCCAGAAAAAAAAATGGTACGGACGAAAAAAGACCGGTGAAAGTGACAGAGGTGGGAGGACGACAAAAATAAAACGGATGTGGAAGGATGACGAAAATAAACCAGCGAAAATAAACCGCGCAGACAATTCATCAACTGCTTCATTAGAAATAGAGATTAAAGAAAGAATTGTTTCTCCAATTTTTTTGGTTTATACGATGGGACCCAGATTAACTTTTGTCCGTCGGACCAATCGTTTGTTCGTCCTGATTTGTTTCGGCCAAAAAAAAACGCACGACAGACAGAGACGAGCCGCGACGGGCCAGCCCACTAGCGGATGCTGTACCAACAGCTCGCCCCACTGAAAAAAGTCCACGAAAAAAATTAAGGTCCACGAGGACTCGAGCCCAGGCGCTCGCGCTCGACGCATCAAAGTGAAGGCCACTCGACTAAACGTAACACTATGGTTAAATTGCAGCGCGACGTCCTAAATTAGCAAACAGCCGCGCCAGATACTAAGAGCAAAAGAAAAACATTTTTTTTCTTCGAAAAAGTAGATCTATTTTATAATATTTTAGGAAATTTCTAAACAAAAATTATAAACTCGGACATATTTTTCACAAAGAACAATACTTCTCTTTTTTTTTAAACCTGAACATTTTTTAAAACACAAATATTTTTGGAAAACTAGGAGGTACTATAGCGAATGTTTTCCCGAATTTGAGAACATTTTCTAAAAAGACAAATATTTTTTGAAATATGATTTTGAAAACTGGGAAGTATTGTTTCTAACATTTTTTAATTTGTACTTACTAATAAAGCAAGGTGCGGTTCCTGAATTTTCGGTCCATCGCATAGGATTTTTCATCCATCTCGCACAAGAGCCACATGCAAGTGAACGAAAAAACGCCTTTTATTCCCAAGTGAAAGAAAAACGCTTAGCTTTTTCTATTCCTCGGTGTGTTTGTTTTTATGAATGTCTCAGGTGCCTTGCTTGGCCTCAATCTTCGCTGTGGCCCAGCGAAGCCGGCCCAAGGCAGGCAAGGAAAAAATATTAGTTCCTGTTTAGAATCAAACTGGCGACCTCCTTCCTCGTCCAGGTAAATTCATCGCAACCGATTGAGCTAGATCAATGTTCGTGTTTAGGTGAAGGTTGCTTTGTCCAACGACCCAGAACTTTGTCCAACGCCGGCGTCCGTGCAGACAGTGGCGAATGCAGAAATAATTTTCAGGTGTGGCCGAGCTTATGAAGGAGAAAAGCATGTAAAATGCAACTGACCAAAAACTGCCTAGAATATTAGATATATAAATACTTTGTGTTTCGCAAATACAACTAAAATCCAAATTTAAGTACCATATTCTATTATCCTGCGTGTACTCGTGCTCTGTTCGGCGGAGTTTTACATCATCCCCACCAGCTACGTACTTGTAGTACCAGGTCCATGTCCAGCACGTAGGTGTACTAGTACCTTCGGTTGAAATTTAGGTGTGGCAGCTGCCAGGCCTTGCCAGATAGCTGGCTCCGCCACTGCGTGCAGAGCCAGAGCCAGAGCCCGAGCCGTACGTCCGTCGACTTGAATTTGATGCTCGCCGTCCAAATCTCGGCCTTCTTCAAAACTCAATTTTTTTGCTCATCTCTCAAATTCCGCCCGCCCGGAACTCACTCGCCGGACCTGACCAGTACGTCCATTTGCTGCGCCCACAAACCGGCCTCAAAACTCAATTCTTTTGAGCTTTGACCAACAAAACCGAGGAGCAAGCCGTCCATACTTTGACCGGAATCCTCACCCCATCTCCCGTCCTCCTCTTCTCGAGCTCCCTGCCATCCGCCTACACCTCCCAGTTCCTCTTCGATCTCCCTCCAACATGGCATTGGCATGCATGCCGGTTACGCTCCGTCGATTCCGACCAAAGCACCGCCCCCGATTCCCATTCCGAGCGAGCACCTCAATTTCACCGCGGGCGGACGGAGCCGAAAAGGAAAAGCCCGAGCCGTCCATCGACTTGAATTTGATGCTCGCCGCCGTCCATGTCAACGACCTTCCTTCACACGTTACGTTCATTCCTTCCTTACTCTGCGCTCCCGTCGTTCGATTGCATGCATGGCGCCGGACACGAGTCGCAGCCGTCCTCCTCTCCTCCCCTTTCTCCCGTTCCTCCACGAGGCGCCTTCTGCATGCATGCATGCGACATCTTGTTTCTTCCACGCCCACAACAAAAATGAACCCTTGCCTACGTGCAATTTTCTTTTTTCTCTTATTACATGAACAAATTGCTACTTGAATGTCCTTGGTGTGACATATTTCCTATAAACAAGGTTATTTCTAGTTCCTCATGCAACAAACACTGTGCCTTTCTAATTTTGATTGAAGTCGTATTAACACATTACTTGACACGCGTAGCCGGTAGTTGAACAGCATGACGGGGTGTCCTTGTGGGCAACTTTGTTGGTGCTGTGGCATTACTGACTCAACATGCGACCGAGAGGAGAATGACACAAAGAGGCACTTAGCCGAGCAAGGTAGCCACTGGTTAGAGCCTTGGTTTATACTTCCTCTGTGCCGTAATATTTGTCGCTGGAGCAGCTCAACTTCAGCGACAAGTATTACGGTACAGATGGAGTAGTATACAACGATAGGAAAGAGAACTCAGCTACTTTGAAACGGAAACAACAATGGTTATCAGCATAACTAATCAACATGGTAAAAATCCCACTCTCATTTATGTAAATGATTTTTTTATTGATTAGAAATTGAAACATCGTCGAGCTTGTCATTGGAATGTTTTATCTTCTTATATGATTAGCCAGTCGTGCACAAGTCATGTTCAAATTTGGCATTTTGGATTGTAGGGCCATTACCGCCATTAGTGAATGACTAAATAAAGAAAAGAGACCGCCCAGAGGGGTTATGATTTATATTGAGTTCTCCTTACTTGTCCAAACATATTTTAAATATATTATTTCAACTACCCCACACGATCATTTTGAATTTCCAAGAATCACATTTATAAATTGTTCAATGTGAGAGCTATTATTTTATGCACAATATGATCATATATATATCGACACATGTTGCAACCAACTGGGTTGATTTCTCGGCGGAAAAGAACCTTACCGTGCGTGTCTCTCCTGTCTGATATATATGCAGGAAAAAGGTGGTTCAGTGAACGACATGATGCCATTCACTTAGCTAGGCATGTATTGTCACGGGGCAATGGAAAAATAGTGGACACCGGACCTCGAACACTTAAATAGTGTATCGTCACTAGCCGGTCCGCAGACGGAGGCGGTGTCTGTTTTGCGGGTCAGTAT
Source organism: Triticum aestivum (assembly GCF_018294505.1). NCBI lineage: Eukaryota > Viridiplantae > Streptophyta > Magnoliopsida > Poales > Poaceae > Triticum > Triticum aestivum. The sequence continues at coordinate 641,497,735 of NC_057795.1, forward strand.
TGAAGATGCCCTAAGCACAACTAAATCTATTTGGTTCTAAATATGTGCCATTCTACTTCCTCCGTTTCTAAATATAAGCCATTTTAGAGATTCCAATACGGACTATATATAGAGCAAAATAAGTGAATATACACTCTAAAAAATGTCTATATATACATCCGCACGTGTTCCGTATTGAAATTTCTAAAAGGGCTTATATTTACAAACGACATAGATAACTAATTAACTCATTGAGGGGTGGGTCCGAGATGATGGAAAATTTTGTATATGCTACAAAAAAGGATTATTTTTCTACATTTATATATTTACATTGGACATGTTTTGTAGATACTCCCTTCGTCAGAGCGTTTTTACACTACACTAACGTCGGAGACGCTTTTATATTATGGAATGGAGGGAGTAGTATATAATTTGCATTTATGTAATTCATTAAGAAACCTACCTGTATCTGGACGGAAAAAACATGGAAGGTTTTTTTAGTTTGATATTTGAGTAAGAAAACTAATTAGTCCATGGACGGGTGCTGTAAAAGAACTCATCGGGCGGGCAGTCTCAGTCACGTCCGAGTTGGTGTGGATGGCAAGATATTTGGTAGTTTCATTTATTAGGGACAGAGAGCGAACTGGACGCCGTCAGATCTAGCATGCGGCTAGGATCTGGTAGACAGGTCATCAATCCACGAGATGAAGAATTTGACCAATCAGAATCTTGAAAACAGGCCGGTCCTCTCTCGCCCCGAAATAGTTCCCGCGGTTCGTCCTCGCTCACTAAACCAAATATTCCAAATATCTCCCGCTCGGGTTTCCTCCCTCCCTCGCACTTCAAACGAAATGAAACAAGGGAGGGAGAGAGAGAGAGAAAAAAAAAAGCAGCCAACCCGACATCCAACCAGCCGCCGCTCATCCTCCATTCTCTCTATCCCAGACCCAGAAGCCCAAACCAACCACACTCACCATCGACCTCGCCGCCGACTCCGCGCTCCACCTCCGCCGCGTCCGCCGCCGTTCTCGCCGGCGACCCAGCCCCAGCTCAAACCAGCGGCGCTCACCCGCTCTTCCTCTGTGCCGAATCGATTCCCTCATCCCCCGCAAAGAAGAAGAAGAATTGATTCCCTCACCCAACCAGCCACCGCCCCCACCGGCGACCTCGCCGCCGGCTCTTCCCTCTTCCCCACCGTCGCTGGCCTGCACCCTCTCCTGTACCATAGGCCCGAGACGGAGCTGTTGCGGCCGGATCCGACACGGCCGCAGCCGTCGTCAAGGGATTCAAGCGTGGGGAGAGGAGCCTCCATGTGCCCGTGCGGCGGCCCCTTGGTTCCCTATTCTCCTCTCTGTGCCGCCGAGAGAGGAGCTCTTCGAGGATCCCCTCGCTCTTCTCCACGGCGCTGCTTCCGGATCCGCCAAGGAGGTTCTCGATCTGGTTATGCTCGGGCGACGCCGCCGCCGGAGATGGCCGAGCTCGCGCACCGGGAGAGAAGAGTGACGCTGTCATGCGGTTCCTCGCGTGGAGATGGCTTGTTGTTCCGTGCCGACGCCATGGATGGAGCTCGTCAAGGTCACCTCCCACCTCTTCTTCTCTTGTTCGCACACGAACACGTCACCGTGTACCTCCGACGCCGAGGGTGATGCACCGCAGCTCGCGCCGAAGGAGACCCGTCCGGAAGCGCGGTAAACAAGCAATCCGGCGGGCGCTTTTGATCACCCGAAACCCCACGCGCCCGGGAGGGACCCCGTCTGGACGCGCGGCGGCTATGGGCTGCCCTAGGTCGGTTCGCCCGCCCCTAGAGCCTCGAGGATCGCTGCCCTTCAACACGAAGAACGAACGAAGAACGAGAGAGAAAGAACAAGGGAGGGATGTAAAACTAGGGTAAAAAGTAGATTGATTGTTCGATTGTGTGTTGTTATTCAATCGGCCGTCACCCCTTAGGTATATAAGAGGCGTCTGGACTTACCGTGCAAGGAAAAGGCTTGGATTCACGTCCAAAACCCTAGTCAAATTCGGATTGGTCTTGTCCGAACTTTCCAAAACTGTTCGGTTTAAACTGGCTGCACATTGCGGGTCTTTTTTGTGGTGGTAAACGGTCTCGGATGGAAACGAGTCCAAAAGCAATCTTGACCGTTTCGATGATACGAACAACTTTCATGTTGAACATTTTTTGATCAGAGGTCATCTTGAGGGTCAAATAGCTTGCGCAAAATATCTCTTTACTCGCGCTACCAATCAGACATGGACGTCTGGTGGGGCGCGCCATATTTCGCCTCGTGACAGGGCTGCACTCCGATTGCTCTAACTTTTGCATACGAACTCGGATTTGGATGATTTTTATATCAAAATCGATCGTTTCGACGAGACGAAGACAACCGGTGTAGATCATTTTTCCATTTGGGGTCTTCTTGGGGGCTTAATCGGCCAAACTGTACTCTGAATATAAGATCTTAGTACTTTGAGCATAGTTTCGGCCTTCGAGATGAAATCAGACGGCGATGACCCAAACTTCAAAGATGTTTATATCAACAATACGGAACTCTTTCATGAAGATCACTTCTCCATTTGAGGCCATCTTAAATAAGTTATTGACCGTGCCAAAATCTGGTGTCAACATATGCCCCCCTGTTTTTCGGCAAAACTTGCGTGCCGAAAAATAATTTGCAATGTATTTGTTCTAAGGACGATGTCAACACTCCATCGGCCATTTATTTTTCTCAGGATGATAATTATGTATCGGCCATGTTTATGCTAAGGGCGATAATTCTATATCGGCCATTGATTTTAATTTCTTGTTCACATCATACCTTGTAACCGATTACCACCAATCGGCTTTAAAGAGATGGGAATGAACCCGTTCCTTGTAGCACTAAGGAAATCAAACTCCGAGAGGTCACGCCCTGTTAAGCAAGTAACATCAGGATGATTCCAATCCACCGATGCATCGGCCAAAGCAACACAAGCCGAATTATCCGCGTGAATGACTTCTACCTCATCATCGACCCATTGTATTAAGAATTGATGCATGGTAGATGGCACACATTGGTTAGCATGAACCCAATCGCGGCCTAATATAACATTATAGTTACCTTGCACCTCGGCGATGAAGAATGTGGTGGCCAAAGTTTTGCTTCCCACAGTGAGTTCCATGCACATCACACCTTTGGCCTCTGTCTTTTCTCTACCCTCGAATCCATTAAGTACCATATTGGTCCTCATCAATGCATCATCATCTAACCCCAACTTTTTGAAGACCGAGTAGGGCATAAGATTTACCACAGCACCACCATCAACGAGCATCCTAGCAACCGGCGATCCGTTAATATGACCTTTGAGGTACAATGGCTTCAAGTGTTTCACCGGTTCTCTTGGCTTCTCGAAAATAGCATTCTTAGGACCAAAATTCAGCTGGGCTACCTCCCCTTCTTCACCTATAGCACGAAACTCGGCAGGTAAGTAATATACCATATTAATATCCATACCTTCCCAAACCGGCGTAGATTCATAATCCACCATCTCGTCTTCATCTCCCAATGTGTATATTGGGCTTAAAGATTCCTCAATTGAAGGGGATGTTTCAGGTAGTGTGGACGATGTAATAGGGGTCGCATCATCCTCTTTTGGTGGTGAAGGTGTTGCTGCAGCTAATGTAGAAGCATCTATGTTTTGTTTTTGTTTAGGCCTCCACACTTGTTTTGTGAGTGCCATGGGCCGAAATTCACTAAACAATTCGTCCCTTTGCTTCTCCTCTTTGTGTTCTACCTTCTCGTGGTTCCTCATGTGTTGTAACCTCCTTTTCATGGTCTTAGTTAAACCGGGAGGACACCACTTAGGTTGAGTATATTTGGGATCCCTTGGTTTGGCCTTGCTTGTGCTCGCCTCATGATCATCAACCATGGAACCCTGCTGAACAATAACAATATCACCATTAGAAGTAGCCAGATTACCAACAACCGGCTTTTTGATCTTCTTTTGCTTGTCGCATTCTGAAATTTCCGCATTAGGTGACTTAACACGCCACACTTTTTTATTGGCCTTACTTGGAGAATTTTCTGTTGGCCGATTAGCACCATAACTCAAACGGCCTTGGGTGGGATAATAAAGCCTCTCACGAGCAGGCCTTCTAGGTGTTGTCCACCCCATATGGAAAGCATAAGGAGCCATTGGGGGCTGCCCCCATCCTCCATTGAAGTCTCTCATGTAATATGGTGCATAGGAGGGTTGTGACATCCATGGTGTCGGTGCCCATGACCCATATGGCCTTGCATAGCGTCGAAACTCTTGCTCCGGAAGCGATCTTGAATGCTTCGAATGTGATGGCCGATTAGAGCTAGAACCGGCCGCTTAACTTGTATATTTGGATAGCAGCATATCAAAAGTTGGCTTGATTCGCTTGCGCTTAGCTTCACTCTTTCCCCACTTGCCAACTTCTGAATTCTTGGGCTTGATAAATTTAACATGAGTATCTTCTTGTACTTGTGGTTGCCCCCCCGGGTACGGGATTTTTTATGGTGATCTTCAATACTTCCTTGCCATCGGGTTGCTTATCAAGCACAACCTCTCTTCCCAAGACTTTGTCGCCCTTCTTGCCTTTCCTGGGTTCACCAATAACAACATTATCTTTATTAGCAAATTCGGCTATGCTAGGCCGAATTAACATTTCCTTTCCCTCCAAGTCCATGGTGTTCATCGGAAAGGGTTGTTTATCAACTTGCATCTCAGCAAAATTCAATCGTCCATCATTAATGGCCGATTGTATCTGTCGTCGAAAAACATTGCAATCGTTAGTAGCATGAGAAAATGAATTATGGTATTTGCAATAAGCATGCCGTTTCAGCTCATCAAACGGCGGTATGGTGTGTGATATTCTAATCATCTTATCCTGCAAGAGAGCATCAAATATCTTATCACACTTAGATATATCAAATGTAAACCTCATCTCCTCATCACGATTCTTGCGAATCGGCTTAAGAGCATTGCATGTATAGGGTTTGGCCTTTGAGGACCAAACAAACTCAGTAGTATAAACATCAACCTCATCATCCGAATTATCATCATTGTGTTCAACCATATGCATTCTAGGATGATCGGTTGTAGACCTATGAATCTCTTTACTTCGACTCTCTTGAGCCAAAGCTTTTTGTAAGACTTGATTAATGTTCAAAAACTCATAACTTTCTAGCCTCTCTTTAATGTGAGTTTTCAAACCATTAAGAACAAGATCTGCCAAGTCTCTCTCAGTTATCACTAAGCTATAACATCGGTTTTTTATGTCTCTAAATCTCTTGACATAATCGGTGACCGATTCATCATGTTTTTGCCTAACCGATGTAAGATGTGACAACTTTAGCTCATTATCGCCGCTATAAAAGTGATCATGAAACTTTTGCTCTAATTGCGACCATAAGAGAATTGAGCCATGTGGTAAAGCAGCAAACCATGAAAATGCGGTGCCAGTTAAAGATAAGGGAAATAAACGTACTTTCAACTCTTCTATGGAACCTGCTTCACCCAACTGTGCTAGATACTGACTCACATGCTCCCAAGTTGTTTTCGTACCCTCACCACTAAATTTAACAAAATCAGGAACCTTATAACCTTGAGGGTAAGAAATTGCATCGAAGTGTTTAGGATAAGGCTTTTGATACACACGAATCTTTACTTTCGGCTCGTTTCCGAAAGTTTCTAGAAACATCTTATGCAAATCCTCCCTTAATTTAGCTAAAATTGGATCCGATGTAGATGAAGATGTTTGTGGCAATGACATAGGAGCAACCTGAGTACTAGCTATTGGTGCAACTTGTGGGATGGGCACCGAACCATAATTCGGCGTAAGACCAAACATGCTTGCGCCTATGGGTGGTGTGACAAAGTGATTCGGCGTTGACGCCGAATTGGGCACACTAATAATAGGATTAGGGTATGTAGGTGTAGTCACAAGCTGGTTGGTTTGACTAGGGTAAAAATTTAATGGCATACTATATTGTTGTTGTATAGGAGGTGCAGATGAAATAGGTAAAGTTGGACTAGCGTTTTCAGATACACCAACAGTACCACTAGATGACGGAGGCATATTTTTTTGAGCATTAGCACTAGCCACAAAAGAATTGTATGCCATCACATTACCCTTACTAACAAGACTTTCAATCACAGCCACTTGCTCCAGAGAAAAAACTTTACTCACAGTGATTACATCTTGTTCGTCGATGAGGGGAGGAAAATTGACGTTTCCAACCGGAGTGATGTTGCCTTGACGGTCCTTCTTGAAACTTGAAAGAAACGCTTCCAAATCCTCCTCCTCGCGCTTCTTCTTGAGCGCCTCAAAAGCCTCTTCACGCTGCTTCTTGTGCGCTTCGTAGGCTTGGCGATGTTCATCCGATAGCTCATCAAGACCGGGCTTAATGATGTTATCGGTGTCAACTTCTGAGGGCTTGGGGAGATTAGACATGGTTGATGATGATTCTTGATCTTTCGTCCCCAGCGGAGTTGCCAAAAAGTGTGTTCGCACACGAACACGTCACCGTGTACCTCCGACGCCGAGGGTGATGCACCGCAGCTCGCGCCGAAGGAGACCCGTCCGGAAGCGCGGTACGCAAGCAATCCAGCGGGCGCTTTTGATCACCCGAAACCCCACGCGCCCGGGAGGGACCCCGTCTGGACGCGCGGCGGCTATGGGCTGCCCTAGGTCGGTTCGCCCGCCCCTAGAGCCTCGAGGATCGCTGCCCTTCAACACGAAGAACGAACTAAGAATGAGAGAGAAAGAACAGGGGAGGGATGTAAAACTAAGGTAAAAAGTAGATTGATTGTTCGATTGTGTGTTGTTATTCAATCGGCCGTCACCCCTTAGGTATATAAGAGGCGGCTGGACTTCCCGTGCAAGGAAAAGGCTTGGATTCACGTCCAAAACCCTAGTCAAATTCAGATTGGTCTTGTCCGAACTTTCCAAAATGGTTCGGTTTAAACTGGTTGCACCTTGCGGGTCTTTTTGTGGTGGTAAACGATCTCGGATGGAAACGAGTCCAAAAGCAATCTTGACCGTTTCGATGATACGGACAACTTTCATGTTGAACGTTTTTTGATCAGAGGTCATCTTGAGGGTCAAATAGCTCGCGCAAAATATCTCTTTACTCGCGCTACCAATCAGACATGGCGTCTGGTGGGGCGCGCCATATTTCGCCTCGTGACAGGGCTGCATTCCGATTGCTCTAACTTTTGCATACGAACTCGGATTTGGACGATGTTTATATCAAAATTGATCGTTTCGACGAGACGAAGACAATCGGTGTAGATCATTTTTCCATTTGAGGTCGTCTTGGGGGCTTAATCAGCCAAACTGTACTCTAAATATAAGATCTTAGTACTTTGAGCATAGTTTCGGCCTTCGAGATGAAATCGGACTGCAATGACCCAAACTTCAAAGATGTTCATATCAACAAGAAGAAATTCTTTCACGAAGATGACTTCTCCATTTGAGGCCATCTTAAATAAGTTATTGACCGTGCCAAAATCTGGTGTCAACACATGTCCCCCTGTTTTTCGGCAAAGTTTGTGTGCCGAAAAATAACTTCCGCATAGCTTGTTCTATGAACTAGGGTAAAAAGTAGATTGATGTGTACCCGTCGATGTGTACCCGCGGCGCCGAGGGAGATGCTCCGCAACTCACACCGCGGGAGGCCGACTTCCAGCGTGATAGGCAAGACAGCAAGCCGGCGCTTTTGGGACCCGAAACCCCACACGCCCGGGAGGGACCCCGTCTAGGCGCGCGGCGGCTATGGGCTGCCCTAGGTCGACCTGATCGCCCCTAGGGCCTCGAGGTTCGCCGCCCTGCAATGAAGAAGAACGAGCGAAGAACGAGGAAGAAGAAGAACTAGGGTTAAGGAGAAAAGATAAAAGATAAAAAGTGGTAGATTGATTGTTCGATTGTGTGTTGTTATTCAATCGGCCGTCACCCCTTAGGTATATAAGAGGCGGCTGGACTTCCCGTGCAAGGAAAAGGCTTGGATTCACGTCCAAAACCCTAGTCAATTTCGGATTGGTCTTGTCCGAACTTTCCAAAACTGTTCGGTTTAAACTTGCTGCACCTTACGGGTCTTTTTTGTGGTGGTAAACGATCTCGGATGGAAACAAGTCCAAAAGCAATCTAGACCGTTTCGATGATACGAACAACTTTCATGTTGAACGTTTTTTGATCAGAGGTCATCTTGAGGGTCAAATAGCTCGCGTAAAATATCTCTTTACTCGCGCTACCAATCAGACATGGCGTCTGGTGGAGCTCGCCATATTTCGCCTCGTGACAGGGCTGCACTCCGATTGCTCTAACTTTTGCATACGAACTCAGATTTGGACGATTTTTATATTAAAATCGATCGTTTCGACGAGACGAAGATAATCGGTGTAGATCATTTTTCCATTTAAGGTCTTCTTGAGGGCTTAATCGGCCAAACTGTACTCTGAATATAAGATCTTAGTACTTTGAGCATAGTTTCGGCCTTCGAGATGAAATCGGACGGCGATGACCCAAACTTCGAAGATGTTTATATCAACAATAGGAACTCTTTCATGAAGATCACTTCTCCATTGTTGATGTTTATATCAACAATCAGAATCTCTTCCCATCGGTTCTCTATAATGACTTAGCTTTTCTCCTCCACCTTCTCAGGGTTTTCCATCGGCAGGTCATTGTTTTTCTGTGCTATTTTGTTTTTGCCTCTGGTGATGAATTTTGTTTTCTAGCATTTCTAAACCAAATTGGAAACTTTTCTTTGGGGGAGGTCTGCATGGTTGTAGTGGGAGGCCATAGAGGTGCAATGCCAGGTTGCTTGGATGCTGTTCTTGATGTTGTTCTGCTCCGATTTTCCGTTATTCGTGGGAATGGCAGGGCTTGGTCTGTGTGCCAGGTGAGGTTGAGGAGGCGGATCTTCACCGGAAGTGGCCGTTGGCGGTCACAGCGAGGCCGATCTGACCCCCAGCCTTCTCTCTTTCTCTCCCTCTCCTTTGCCTTCAACTCTTCTTTTCATCATTTTCAAATGATGAAGTTTTCATGATTTAGACATTTAAACGTACTGGTGAAGCTCATACGGTAGCTGCAGTTGTATCAAAATTACATGTTTCATGTGGCTTCGATCTTTTTGTGATTTTTTATTTTCCGATTTTGAGCACTAGTGATAGTTCTTTGTACACAAGATTGATGATTCAGTGCTAGAATAAAAGTAGGATGACCTTTATTTATATATTTCTCGAGGAGGCAGATTTATGTGATGACCTTTAGAAAAATATATATATATATATATATATATATATATATATATATATATATCAAAGTTTTAAATAGCGCGCTAAGCATCTTAGCGCCGGACCTCTTTCAAATGCTATAGCGTGCTATAGCGGAGCTATAGCGCGCTATTTAAAATATTTGTTCATTTGTTTCGACCAAAGTCTCTTAGCGCAAGACCTTTTGTAAATGCTATAACATGCTATAGCGGAGCTATAGCGGGCTATTTGAAACAGTGATATATATATATACACTAGTCAATTATAGTTTCTATAGTTTTATTATTATGGATGGATGCCTTGTCTATATTCTGGTGGTTGGTGGTGAAACCAAACTACGAGGGCTAGGTGAGGTCCATCCGTCTTGGGTTAATTTGGGTTACTGCTCAATTGATTTATGCCACTGAACTCCCACTTCTTTTTCTCTCTTTCCGATTTAAACATGAGCAGCAGATTCCAGTATCTACATGATCGTTCATGTGCCATGGACCTGTAGGTTTTGATCACTACCATTAATTCTGTAAGCATTGCTCTTGAAAATTTGCTGCCTTGGGGGTGTTTCAATCTGTAGTTAAACCACCGTAGTTAATTGCATAGTTGATGCAATATAAGGATTGCCTAGCTGTTGTACGGTGCAATTGATTGATTGTCTCATTTTTATGTAATGTCGTCGATTATCCGCAGGTCCAATTTGCCGAGATTGCTCTTCTGTACATGATTATCTCTAAGTTTGAGAGTCCGTACTTGCTGCATGATTGGTTGTCTGATGTTAACTTGATAGAATTGTCGATTATGTGCACAATCCTGAAGGTATGCCCTTCTCCCCATCCCGTCCCCTTCCCTTCCCCATCTCATGGTCTCCTTTCCTTCTTTCTCACGCAGGGCAGCAGATGAACCCTAGCCAGAACCTCCTCCTCACCTCGCATTGATGCCTCTGGTAGACGAGGATATGGTAAGCTCCTCCCGCCCCCCATCTGCTATATATCTCTTCATTATCACAGCTCCAGTTTATTTTGAGTCCCTTTGTACTTTCTTATGTTCCCTTGTTGATTTGAGGTCTCATGTGTCATGCCCGAACTCATTGCTCGATAAATCTCACAAGTACATGAAGGATTTGGGGTGAGAGACAGAGTACATGTGAGGAGCAGAGAGGAAGGTTGAGAGAGGTTCAGAGAACAGGAAGGAGGTTTCAGAGTTCAACTCACGCATACCCTCACACAAGGCATGCCCAGCTAATATGCAGAGCACGCACACAACTCTGTCATGTTGGTACACTAGCCAGCACACCACAACCACTCGATGCTTCACCCTGTGCCACCAACTGTCTGACTGTTGGGTCCCACACCATCGCCTGGATCATCAGGTTCAGGCGACTCGTTGTCCGCTGACGCAGGCGAAGGCGAATCTTGTGTTTGGTTTGCCCAGGTTGCCTCAGCCTACCTTGTTTCTATTCTGGTGATTGGTTGTGACACCAAACTACTTTTGTCTTGGGTTAATTTGGGTTACCGCTTAATTAATTTATGCCACAGGACTCCTACTTCTTTTTCTCTCTTTCCGAGTTAAAAATGAGCAGTGGATCCCAGTATCTATGTTATCGTCCATGTGCCATGGAACTGCAGCGTTTGATCACTACCATTAATTCTGTAAGCATTGCTCTTGCAAATTTGCTGGCTTGGGGGTGTTCCAATCTGTAGTTAAACCACCATAGTTAATTACTTAGTTGATGCAATATAAAGATGCTTTGTTGCCAGGCACTGCTGCTCGGTTCTTAGTGCATTCTGGTATATTGCGGTGGAATTGATTGATTGTCTCATGTCTACATAATATTGTCGATTATCCGCAGGTCCAGTTTGCCGAGATTACTCTTCTGTACATGATTATCTCTATAAGATTGAGAGTCTGTACTTGCTGTATGATTGGTTGTCTCTTGTTAACATGATAGAATAGTCGATTATGTGCAAAATCTGCTTTGCTGAAATTGCTCTTTCGTAAATGAGCAGGTTTCACAAACTTGTATGATGGCGACTTGGCAGAAAGAGGTTTCCCGAGGAGGCATGGGTGTTGCGTAAACATGTATTAATATTCCTGCTTGCTGTACATACAGTACAAGTGAGCACCCGTTTCCCATCTCCATCGATCCAAAGCATGTTCGTATCTTTGATTCAAACTGTGTTACAAGTAGAACTGCAGGCATGTAGAATCCGTGTGTTATATGCCATAGATCATGCCACCAGATGATCTTTTCCTTGCTTCAAAAAATTTATGTGTGCTTCGTACTGTCATTTATCGATGAACAATATTAAAGTGTTTGGTGATGATTAGTTGTGCTGTGGAACTGCATTTATTTATATCAAAGATACTATTTCTCTTACATCTTTGCCTCGACTCGCCTCATGTACTGGGAATTGAACTGTTATGTCTGATTGAATTGCCTTTGTTATTTGATGCTCCTGCTGGTGACACAATGGTTTCAGTATTATAGTTTAGGAAGATAGGTTGCTGGGCAGGCTGTTTCTCGACCAACCTGTCGTGGTTGGTACCTGATGTTGATGTGTTGTGCACGAATAAATTTTCTGGAAGATGGCTCGTTTGAGCAGTTTTCTAGTTGCTCTATGTTCATTCGTTCTAGCAGAAAGTTCCTGCCCACTTTGCTCTGAAGTTTTTGGTGTTGCTCTGCACCTGTGTAGGAACATACCTACCCTTGTGCAGCTGTTAAATTTTTCTCTTAATGCTCCTATATTTGTTCTGTTGCAATGCACATCTAGTCGAGCCCAAGAGAAAAAGGAATCAAAAGTCTAGGATTTAGTTCTTTCTATAACGGGAAAGATTATATTCAACTTTTTATTACCCTTGTCGTTGATACTAACAAGTCATTTTGAATTGAAACAATCAATTTATCATGCATGTCTAAGTGTTGTCGATTTGTTCTCATCCAGAATTTGATTGGAGATAGAAGAAAGCGCTTTTGTAGCTACTTCATCATGCGTAAAATATATAAGCAGCCATAGAATCATTTTTAAGTCGACCATTTATGCCTACAAGCTTCTGTTTTTCTTGCCCCAAGTAAGCATAGCACCCCGGGGCAGGTGTCTAGTCCATGGACGACACTTCTTTTTATGCTCGGAGACAAACAATAATATCTCTGGTGTACCGATCACTGTCGATTATTAGGTCATTATTACATTTGGGCTTTCGATGCAACTAGTCTTAACTAAATGTTTCATATCTAGTTAAAATTGACGATTTTGGTGGTTGTACAAAACAAAACGTGCAATAAAT